>NC_058085.1:3595500-3948538 GCF_014858855.1 Bufo gargarizans
AATGTCACAGGGGAACAAGTGGAAGCCCAAGGCCAAGGCAGAGGAGGAGCAAGAGGTCGCCAAGGCAGCTGTGTCACGGCCAGCTCCTCTGAGGGCAGGGTTAGCATGGCAGAGATGTGGAAAACTTTTGTCAACACGCCACAGCTAACTGCACCACCACCTGATACGCAACGTGTTAGCAGGAGGCAACATTTCACTAACATGGTGGAACAGTACGTGTGCACACCCCTCCACGTACTGACTGATGGTTCGGCCCCATTCAACTTCTGGGTCTCTAAATTGTCCACGTGGCCAGAGCTAGCCTTTTATGCCTTGGAGGTGCTGGCCTGCCCGGCAGCCAGCGTTTTGTCTGAACGTGTATTCAGCACGGCAGGGGGCGTCATTACAGACAAACGCAGCCGCCTGTCTACAGCCAATGTGGACAAGCTGACGTTCATAAAAATGAACCAGGCATGGATCCCACAGGACCTGTCCGTCCCTTGTCCAGATTAGACATTAACTACCTCCCCATAACCATATATTATTGGACTCCAGGGCACTTCCTCATTCAATCCTATTTTTATTTTCATTTTACCATTATATTGCAAGGCTACCCAAAGTTGAATGAACCTCTCCTCTGCCTGTGGGCTAGGCCTAAATATATGCCAATGGATTGTTGCAGTGGTGGCTGACGTGAAGCCTCATTCTCTGCTATGACATGCAGACTGATTCTCTGGTGACATGAAGCCAGATTGTCTGTTACGGGACCTCTCTCCTCTGCCTGGGTGCTGGGCCTGAATTTATGACAATGGACTGTTGCAGTGGTGGCTGACGTGAAGCCTGATTCTCTGCTATGACATGCAGACTGATTCTCTGCTGACATGAAGCCAGATCCTCTGTTACGGGACCTCTCTCCTCTGCCTGGGTGCTGGGCCTAAATTTATGAAAATGGACTGTTGCAGTGGTGGGTGACGTGAAGCCTCATTCTCTGCTATGACATGCAGACTGATTCTCTGCTGACATGAAGCCAGATTGTCTGTTACGGGACCTCTCTCCTCTGCCTGGGTGCTGGGCCTAAATATCTGACAATGGACTGTTGCATTGGTGGCTGACGTGAAGCCTGATTCTCTGCTATGATATGAAGACTGATTCTCTGCTGACATGAAGCCAGATTGTCTGTTACGGGACCTCTCTCCTCTGCCTGTGTGCTAGGCCTAAATATATGCCAATGGATTGTTGCAGTGGTGGCTGACGTGAAGCCTGATTCTCTGCTATGACATGCAGACTGATTCTCTGGTGACATGAAGCCAGATCCTCTGTTACGGGACCTCTCTCCTCTGCCTGGGTGCTGGGCCTAAATTTATGAAAATGGACTGTTGCAGTGGTGGGTGACGTGAAGCCTGATTCTCTGCTATGACATGCAGACTGATTCTCTGGTGACATGAAGCCAGATCCTCTGTTACGGGACCTCTCTCCTCTGCCTGGGTGCTGGGCCTAAATTTATGAAAATGGACTGTTGCAGTGGTGGGTGACGTGAAGCCTCATTCTCTGCTATGACATGCAGACTGATTCTCTGCTGACATGAAGCCAGATTGTCTGTTACGGGACCTCTCTCCTCTGCCTGGGTGCTGGGCCTGAATTTATGACAATGGACTGTTGCAGTGGTGGCTGACGTGAAGCCTGATTCTCTGCTATGATATGAAGACTGATTCTCTGCTGACATGAAGCCAGATTGTCTGTTACGGGACCTCTCTCCTCTGCCTGGGTGCCGGGGCCTAAATATCTGAGAATGGACTGTTCCAGTGGTGGGTAACGGGAAGCCAGATTCTCTGCTATGATATGAAGACTGATTCTCTGCTGACATGAAGCCAGATTGTCTGTTACGGGACCTCTCTCCTCTGCCTGGGTGCTGGGCCTAAATTTATGAAAATGGACTCTTACAGTGGTGGGTGACGTGAAGCCTGATTCTCTGCTATGACATGAAGACTGATTCTCTGCTGACATGAAGCCAGATTGTCTGTTACGGGACCTCTCTCCTCTGCCTGGGTGCCGGGGCCTAAATATCTGAGAATGGACTGTTCCAGTGGTGGGTGACGGGAAGCCAGATTCTCTGCTATGGAACCTCTCTCCAATTGATTTTGGTTAATTTTTATTTATTTAATTTTTATTTTAATTAATTTCCCTATCCACATTTGTTTGCAGGGGATTTACCTACATGTTGCTGCCTTTTGCAGCCCTCTAGCCCTTTCCTGGGCTGTTTTACAGCCGTTTTAGTGCCGAAAAGTTCGGGTCCCCATTGACTTCAATGGGGTTCGGGTTCGGGACGAAGTTCGGATCGGGTTCGGATCCCGAACCCGAACATTTCCGGGATGTTCGGCCGAACTTCTCGAACCCGAACATCCAGGTGTTCGCTCAACTCTACTTATAACATAAACCGCAAATTCTGTATTGCAGTTAATTAGCTGTTTTATTTTGTGTGATTTTCCATTAGCTGTTGAAATAACACTCTTGCTGGTCTCCATGTATCTACACCAAGTGCACCTATTGCTGCCACATCTGTAGTTGCCATTATAGGATAACCAAGTCTGCTGTGGTTTTGTGTGTTCAGAGAATAGGCTCGGGAAGATTTTCTGCCCCAATGTGGGTGCTCTGCGTGCCTAACTCCAGAGGACACTATACCATCCCATCCCTGATCACCATTAAGTACAGGAAAATGTAGACCTCAAAATATTCTTCACAATTTAGTGATCAAAGAGGCTGATAAGGGGGGAGCAGTGGTTTTGTTAGACAGTGATGTTTATAAAACAGAAGTGTTAAAAATGTTACAAGATACAACTACATATATTCCACTGAAAAGCAACCCACTGCCCCCTTTTCAGCCTCTTTTGAAGGGAATTCTGCAGGAAGGCTTTTTGTTGGGTATTTTTGATCAGAAGACCATAGATTATATTTTTGTTGAACAACCGATCATTTCCATATTCCATGCATTGCCTAAGGTGCATAAAGGAGGGTTTCCACCCCCCATGAGGCCTATTGTGGCTGCCATTGGCTTGTCGGAGTGGGTGGATTCCCTCTTTCAGCCCTTAGTAGCCCACATACCAGGTTTTTTTAAATGACACACATTCTGTATTGCAGTCCTTTGATGAATTTATATGGGAGAAGGGTTATGTCTGGTTAACGGCAGATGCTGTCTCCCTGGACACCAACATTCCTCACCATTTGGCTGTTGAGTATCTGCGCTGGTTTCTGATTTCATACAGCAACTACACATTGCAGCTAAAAGAATTTTCTCTGCATGGCCCCAAATTTTCTTTTAAAACACAATTTTTGTATGTTCAATGAAAAAAAAAAAATCTTCAGATTTCTGGAGTTTCCATGGGTGCAAAATTCTTACCATCGGTTGCCAATATATTTATGGCGTGGTGGGAGAAACATTTTTTGATTGCAGATATTAATCCTTTTTTTTTTACCTCTATTAAGTGGTATGGCCGTTATATTGACGATATGTTGCTGGTGTGGAGGGGCGATTTGGAGATTTCCTTAATCAGGGAGTGAACTCTCTCAAGTTTAGTCATGATTAAGTCATATAATACACAGTCTATTTACTTTCTAGATCTTTGCCTCCGGGGTGATTCTGACCTACAGGTTGTTTCCACTGCAACCTTTAGGAAGGACACTGCGGGGAATACCACTCTTTTGGCAATGTCTTGTCATCCTCCCCATGTGGTAAAAAATGTGCCTAGGGGGGAGATGATTAAGGCGAGACACAATTGCTCGGACGATTCTGGATTTATGAGGGAGGCACAAAAAATAGAATTGAGACTACAGGACAGACATTATATTATTAATGACAAAAAGAGGGCTACTAAAACAGTACTGTCTCTTGACACACAGAATCTTGTATTTCCCAATACCCAGCTGACAGCTCATATCAACCAAAAAAACAAAAAAAGTAAAAAAATAAGAAAGGCTTTAGAAGCAGCTGGTAAACAGAATAAGCCAATCACTTTTGTCACAAGTTACAGTGAAGAATATTTTGAGTTCTGCAAAATTATTAGAGGACATTTTCCTGTACTTAATGGTGATCAGGGATGGGATGGTATAGTGTCCTCTGGAGTTAGGCACGCAGAGCACCCACATTGGGGCAGAAAATCAGCCCGAGCCTATTCTCTGAACACACTAAACCACAGCAGACTTGGTTATCCTATAATGGCAACTAGAGATGTGGCAGCAATAGGTGCATTTGGTGTAGATATATGGAGACCAGCAACAGTGTTATTTCAACAGCTAATGGAAAATCACACAAAATAAAACTGCTTATTAACTGCAATACAGAATTTGCAGTTTATGTTATAACATGCAAGGAATGTCGATTACAATATGTGGGTTGTACAACAAAACAGATTAAAGCAAGGATACGCAAACATTTATCTGACATTCCCTATTTTGCAATAGTTCATAAAGTTTGTATTTTGCGATAGTTCGTAAAGTAAGTACTGCAGCTTTTCTGTCCAGGAAATCAAAAGAGTATCACGCCTCATCAGGAGTGGTGACCACAAATCTAAGCTTCTGAGTAGAGAAGCATTTTGGATGTTTAGTTTGGGGAGCTGCGCACCTAATGGTTTAAATAAAAAGCATGATTTGGTTTTACAATACAAATACGATGTTTTTCATGTTTTTTTTGTTTTTTTTTTATTGACAATTTTTATTGTTTTTATATTTTCCTAGTTATAATAATAACAGAGAGCATTGATTAGTATACAATATCGAAAGTTGTACACATGTGGTATTGACGTTTAAAAGGCAAAAAATACATTGTGCATTTGTACACACGAAGAAAGGCCTAGGAGGCCGCATAAGAGCAGATGTCAAATAAAGATGAACAATAACATTAAGTTAACCAAACTTTGTGACAGGATGGTGAGGTAATAGTATTGACAGTAGTATTGACAATAACATTATTGAGAGTTATATCGACACGGTGCAGGAACGAGAGCCATTAGTAAGAAGATAAGGTACTGAGGCATTGTACTGCGACATTGGATTGAGACACTGGTCCAGGAACTAGGGGGCAGAGGAGAAAAGTTAAGGGAAGTTCCTATAGGCTTTCCAAGGGGACCAGATCTGGAGAAAGGTGTGTCTGGTGCGGGATTCCTAATGGGAGATCTCCTCCATTCTGTAGATCTGGTCAACTCTATTAGACCATTGTTCCACACTAGGAACTTCAGAGGACAGCCAGTAAGTCGGTAAAATTAATCTGGCCGCAGCTATCAAAAGCGAAAAGAGAGTGAACTTACGTGAGTTAACCCCCCCTAGTCCTAGGGATAATAGGGCCATATCCGGTGAGTAGGGGAAGGAAGTCTGACAGATCTGGTTGCACAATCCGATCAAGGTAAGCCACCACGGGTTGATCAGCTCGCAAGACCACCAGATGTGCAGAAACGAACCTTTGGTTTTGGAGCATCGCCAGCACCTATCTGAGGCAGTAGGGTTGTATAGGCAAGTCTTATCAGGGGTCTTGTACCACCTCATAAGGACTTTATAACTGTTTTCCTGGATACGCACACACCTGGAGAGCTTATGTGGGGCATTTTGAGCTTTGGCTATTTCAGGAGGTGTCAGGGTTCTTTGGAGGTCTTTTTCCCACAAACCAATTATCACAGGTTTGGGAGAAGAGGAGGGGGACATCAGGTGCCTATAAATTGTGGACACAATTTTAGGAGGATATTTCTTATTACTGATCAATTCTTCGAACCAACAGATATTGTCGGAAGAGGAGGTCTTTTTTGCAAGGAGGAGAGATTCGGTTTTAATGAAGCTCATAAGGACAGGGTTGTGGATCTGTGTGCCTAAGACTTTACCAATTTCTAAGTCTGAGAGTACACACCCGTTTGGGTCCAGGAGCTGAGATATAGGAACATCGAGGGAACGTAAAGCCAGAGGGCTGCTATCTCTCAAGTCCTTAGGAGCTAAATTAACAAGATCTCTTATCTGGAGAAGGGGAGAGGGCAAATTTAAAACCTTAGACGAAAGTGAGAAACTTTTCCAAACTTTCAATGTATTTCGGGTAAGAGGATTTGAAATAGAGCCAAGAGAGGGGGTAGTTTGTCAGCTAGTACAAGAGCCCTAATGGGGGAGGATAAGAAGGCATTTTCCAGTATGAGCCAGGATTTATGAGGGGGATGTCTAATCCAGTCGACAACCCGAGAAAGCTGTATAGCTTTCATGTATGTCTCTGGGTCGGGAAGTCCAATACCGCCCCTGGCTTTAGGCTTAGTTAATGTAAGGAATGAGATGCGTGGGTGTTTACCACTCCAAATAAATTTTCTTATAAGCTTATTTAGAGTAGCAAAGAAAGATTTGGGAATTTCTATAGGGAGTACTTGCATTAAGTAGGTAAGTCTGGGGATAATTAGGGACATTAAAATGTTTTTCCTTCCAAACCAAGAAAGGTATGGAAAATCTAGCGAGTCTATTTGGGTTTGTATAGATGCTAGGAGAGGTTTAAAATTCAAGCTGAATAGTTCCGACAGGTGAGGGGAGATCCTGACTCCCAGGTAAGTTAATAGTTGGGTTTGCCAATTAAATGGGGAGTTTATACGGAGGGATGAAAGAGTTAGGGGAGATAAACCCATATGGAGAATTTGAGACTTCGAAGGGTTAACCTTGAAGTTGGATAATGAACCGAATAAGGAGAGTTTTGATAAAATTCTGGGCATGGAAGTGTGGAGGTTGGTGGTTAGGATCAGTAGGTCGTCTGCAAAGGCTGCTAATTTAAACTCATGGTGCCCGACCAACAAACCCTTGATTTCCTTGTCTTGCCGGAGAGCCTGTAGGAGGGATTCCATTACTAGGACGAATATAAGGGGGGAAAGTGGGCAGCCTTGTCTCGTGCCATTTCTTATTGGGAACTGGGAAGACATAAGCCCATTGACTGACACGGATGCCGAAGAATGCTCATACATAGAAAACACGGCATTTATGTATTGTATAGGCAAATAGAATTTTGAGAGGGTCATCCTGATGTATGTCCAGTCTATTCTATCAAATGCCTTTTCGGCATCCGTGCCAATCATGACCAGAGGGATGACTTTATGGGAGGCATAGAACAGAGCATTGAGGATTTTGGCAGTATTATCCTTCCCTTCACGGCCTCTGACAAATCCCACTTGATCAGAGTGGATCAGTTGGGGGAGTAAATTTTGCAGTCTTGTGGCAAGCATTTTTGCGATGAGTTTGAGGTCTACATTGAGTAAGGATATGGGACGGTAGTTGGAGCATGATGTGAGGTCTTTGCCCTCTTTTGGGATTATTGTGATTGTGGCTTTCGTCATGTCTGAAGAAAGAGGGTGACCCATTAGTGTACGGTTGCAGATGGGAAGCATAAAAGGGAGTAATAATTCCCCAAAGGCAGAATAATATGATATAGGGAGACCGTCGGGGCCGGGGCTTTTCCCTTTAGGGGTAGACTTGATGGCCGATGTTAATTCAAGAGGGGTAAATGGTTTGGATAGGGATTCCTGCTGTGTAATGGTTAGTGACGGGAGATTGAGGGTGTCCAGAAAGGACCTGATATTGGCTTCTCTATCTAAAGAAGAGTTCGGAAGAGCAGAAGGAGGGAGATTATATAATGATTCGTAGAACAGTTTAAACTGATCCGCAATATCTTCAGCTTTGAAAAGCTGAGTACCCTGAGGAGATTTAATGCTTTGCACATAACGGGAATCTCTTCTCTGTTTTATTCTTCGCATCATGAATTTCGATGCTTTATTTCCATGAGCGAAAGTTTTTTGCTGGGCCGACAAGTAAAACTTGGCAGAGCGCTCATTTAGCAAATTCTTTAATTGCGTCCTAAGAGAAGAGAGTTCCGTTAGCTGATGGTCGAGCAAGGACCGCTTATGCGCTTTTTCCAATATATGGATTTTGGCCAGTAATGCATTAAGCTGCTTCTCAGACTCTCTCTTTAAAAAAGAACAGAGGCTGATCAGCCTGCCTCTAATATAGGGCTTGTGGGCATCCCAGAGGATCTGGGGGGATATATCAGGGGTATTGTTCAATCTGAAATATTCCTCAAGAAAGGATGATATTTGTGACTTATGTTTGGAGTTTCCCAACAAGGACTCATTAAATCTCCAGCTTGTGTACCTATTGCTTTTAACCTCAGGATGTATAGAACAATAGATAGGGGAGTGGTCAGACAGTGTAATATCCCCAATTCGGGCCGAGGAGCAGAGCTGAAGTTTCTCTTTTGGGGCTAAAATATAATCAATCCTGCTGTACGAGGATTTGGCTGAGGAGTAAAAGGAGAAGTCCACTGAGTCAGGATTATGACATCGCCATACATCAACCATACCCATGTTGAATAATTTAGTATGCAGTAGTCTGAGGGCTTTTGTAGAAGTAGATGATTTCTTTGACGAAGTGTCAATAAGGGGGTTAAAGGCCAGGTTAAAATCTCCTGCAATGATCATGAATCCTTCTCTTTGTGAATCTGCAAGGGACAAGATACTAGAGAGCCAACTGACCTGGTCCGAATTGGGGGCATATATATTAACAAAAGTGTATAAGGCTTGCCCTATTTTGCCCTTGAGGATAAGATATCTACCATCTGGGTCTTGCATATGGGACATATACTGGAAAGGGAGTCCTCTACGGAAACCTATACTGACTCCTCTTGAGGCGGCACCCCCAGCTCCACAATGGTACCAGCAGGGAAATTTGGAAAAGGAGAGATCGGGGTATCTATCGTGCTTAAAGTGGGTTTCCTGTAGAAAGACCACGGAGCATTTCTCTTTATGCAACATGGAGAAGATTTGGCTTCTCTTAGCGGGGGATCTTAAGCCCTTAACATTATAGGATACCAATTTAAGGTCAGACATTTTTGAGTATGGAGAAAAGAGTGGAGCAAAACCCAAATGGCATACCAGCTAGGGGGATACCAGCCGACCATAGGAGGGGGAGGAGGGTACCACCACAAGAGAAGCGTATACGAGACCACCATCTCAAGTCGTTCCAGGACCATGTCTTCTCAACCAACACCATGTCGAGATCGCTCGTGAAGGGAGCAATCAAGGAAAACCTTGAGCACCTGTCAAAACAACATAAATCAAACATAAAGAACAAAACCAGAAAAAGTAATCTTAAACGGTTAATTAGATAGTTAGAGAAAGGGAACATGACAACTATAGTTCCCTGTATGGGTGATGTGATGTAGGGGGGGAGGGAAATATGGAAGAATATCATAGGGTAGCAATTCCCTCTAAGGAGTTAGTAAAACCGGAGGGTTAACTCGGAGTGACTTAAGAATTGTGTCAAGCCAAAAGACAGCAGTAGTATAAGGCTTTCAACTTTGTGAGCATATGCAGGGGGGGGGGGGGAATAGATGAGAAAGAGAAAGTGGAAGGGAGGGAAGGGACACGATATGTTATCTTGTAAGGCACGAACTATTAATCAGAAATAAAGCTATAATAGCTTTCAAACAGATGGGACGGAAGTCCCTACTGTATCTTCCTTGCACCCTGAGTGGAGAGAAGGTAACAACAAGGGCAGTAAATTAACAAATTCCTAGTTCACCACTCAGGGGTTAGAGCCAAGTAGTTTGGAGAGTAATATTATAGTATCAAAAATATCAAAAATCAAGGGCTGAGACCTAAGAGATCTCATTTAAAGGGAAAGAAGGGGTAAAGAAAAGTAGAGGAAGAAGAAGAGAGATCAGAAGGGTATCAATTATCTGCTAAAGACAGGCGTTTAGCAGTAGAAGCGGCATTTCCCCTTCTAGATCTTTGGGATTTAGGGGTGCGGAGAGGTTCCCACGGAGTCACCGTAGGAAGGTTTGGTAAAGTTGACAAGTTTTGGGCCAAGTCCCAGTTTTCTATAGGCAACGGCAGTATCTGGAGAAGATCGTAGGCTCTACTCAGGTCACTGTAGGAAGCGATGTGGACACGACGCCCATCATGGAGAAAGGAAAGTCCAAATGGAAATGTCCATCTGTATAAGATCCTACGATGACGCAGCAGGTCAGTAAGTGGTTTCAACATCTTTCGTTTCTTCAGGGTGGTTTGAGCCAGGTCTTGATAAATAGAAATGGGGTTGCCCTCCCAGTCCACAGTGTCAGAGTTCCTAGACCCAGCCAGGATTGCTTCTTTCACCGGAAAATTCAGAAATCTGCAGATCACATCTCTAGGGGGCTCACCGGCTTGTGGCTTGGGGCGCAGCGCTCTATGGGCTCTTTCAATTAGGACCTCGTGCGCAGAGTCAGGACCCAGGAGTTTAAGACAGATCTGGACAACCGTTTCAGGAACTTCCAATGCAGAAATAGATTCCGGAATGCCTCTAAAGCGGAGATTGTTTCTCCTGCCCCTGTTCTCCTGATCTTCAATTGCAGTGTACAGGATGTTGATGTGGTTCTGGGCAAGGGACAAACTAGAAGCCATTTCACTCTGGTGTTGCAAGACTGTGGCCTGGGTGTCTTCCAACACCTCCACTCTGCGGCCTATATGGCGCATGTCCTCTTTAATGGAAGAGAGGTCCAGGCTGAGGGGTCCCTAACGCGTCGGCTAGGGCTTCTTTAAGGAAAGCTCTGGAGATGGGTAGGCGGTCTGTGTCACCGGAGTCATCTTCTATTTTATCGGCGCCTGTAGTTGTTGCTTGCTTGTAGCCGGAGCGAGGTGTTCCAGAAGTCGCTTTGGGTTCTTTGCTCACTGCTACAGCCGCCGCCTTCTTAATAAATTTCTCCATTTCGCCGGATTGGCTCAGCGATCTGTTGGGACCAGCCTGGTCAGTGGGTTTTTGGCCTCCGATCTTGACCATCTTCAGGTCCGGTTTGCTAATAAAATGGAGCTGTGAGGGAGATGCTAGTGCTTCACATAATCATTTAACACCAGTGCGGGTTCCGCAGGAGAGAGCGACTCTAAGCAAGAGGAGCTTCTGAAATTAGCTTTTCTCTTTTCTTTCTTCTTCTCTCCTTTAGGTAGTCTCCCTTCAATTGGCTGCAGTACTTCAGTAATATGTATGTCAACAGTACAGAGTTCCTTGCAGCGCTGCTAGAGAGAGTGGCCGTAAGTGAAGATCTAGTTAAGAGCCCTGGCAGAGCCTGGATAAGAATAGTGCAGGCAGCTGAAGTTCAGGATCGGTGGAGTGATACCTCTTGTGAAGCGGCTGCCATGCCCTGTCAGATCGGCGTTAATTGTGGAAATGGAGCAGGTAAGTGTGCCACAGCAAACTTATATTCAACTGTCGTTAAGACAGGGAGCGCACAAGGCACTTACCGCTCCTATGGCCGACCGATCAGGGAGATCTAGAGGAGTTTGTCAGCTGCGTCGCATTCACTGACCAGACACGATGTGCGGCCGGAACTACTTTCGCCGGTCTCAGGCTGAGTTAGGTCCGCTTCTAACAACGCTCCCGATCCGCTGCCAGCTCTGTCTGCAAGGATTCCCTGAGGTAAGCAGGATTCCTGTGGGTCGAGGGGTTGTGTTGAGTCCAGCGGTGGGTGGCACGAAAGCTGCGGGGCACAGCGATTTTGGCCCGGAAGGGCGTTCAAATAGAGTCCGGTGCTCACCAGGGCCGACTAGGCCGCAACTCCTCGCCGTCTCGGATCCACAAGATATTTATAGCACTTTGTTCCAGGCGATATCCTGAGCTGGAAAAAGTTGTTTTAGGCGAAATTTAGCCTAGATTAGCCAAGTAAATCGGTTTAAAACCAACACTTTCTGCAGAGCTCTCACTGGCTGCTACTGATTAGTTCTGCAGCTAGCTCCGCCCCTCCGTTTTTCATGCTTTTTAACATGTTTTCATATATGTATGCGCAAACTGGGTGTCTCCCTGGCTGTGTTTTCCTCCTTCCTTCACTCAGGTGTCGGGAATAGGTAATCAGCACAGGGATTGAGTCTTTTTGCTTTAAAAGGTTTTTATTTAAACTTTGCTCTGTCATGAATAAGGACTAAGATTTATTTTGTCCGAAACGTGTAGACTGTGGTGTCCATGTATGTCATTTTACCGCAACAAGAATAAAGAAAACGTTTTTATGGGAAGCTGGATCCATCATTCTTTTTTCATATATATATATATATATATATATATATATATAAAGGTCAAAGATGAAAATACAGGTGATGGTACAGCCAAAGTTAGCAGATAAAGGTAACTTATCGTATATGTATATGGCAGTGACATCAGCAGAATTTCCAGGTCCCTCCAAACACTCCCCCTCCCTTTGGCCGGGCTGCTAGAAATCCTGGATCCTAGCTCCTCACCGGGAAGTCATAGGGAGTTGGTTCTGGCACCAACAGATCCACCAAGATCCCTGGTGCATTTGGAGACCAAATACTGCATTGCTATTTGGTTCCTATTAGGAGTTCTCTGTATTTCCCCTTTTCTGCGTCTCACAAATGCTTGAAGTTCATCTCAGACCCAGGGTCTCAAAAATGTGACCAGTGTATGGCCAAGATGTGCGGTCATTTCACAATTCCTTACAACCTCCTGGTTCCATGATGTCTGGTGAGTTTCTTTTGTTGCAGGTGAGAAGCTCAGTCTCCCAACAGGTAGTCGTCCTGTCAGGTGGCTTCCAGCCTAGCTGCTAGGAGTGTGAAACTTTATTGAATTGAGGCAGAGCCACCTGCGGAGCCTCTTTCCTCTCCTAACTACCCCTCATCCGGACAGCAAATAGGCAGGCATTAAATCATAATTTTTCATATTCCTCACACATAGGTTTGCTTGAAATGAATTATACAATTTTGGGGGTTTGTTAGAAGATAGAAGTATGTAGAATATGAAAAAATCTAAAAGAACAATAGTATGGAAGATTACCTTTTTACGTAGTTTTTTTTTAAACTACCACCTGGCACTGTTACTTTTCACAGCTGTTTACTCTGAATTACTGCAATTTCTTGATGCATCTTGTATGAAAAATGAATTGTAAGAAATCTCAGATGCCATCTGTTTAGAAAACAATCAAGATGCACTTTGAACTGTATTACAATATTATGATAATCAGCTAGCTAAAACCATATCTTTACAGCAAAAGAAAATGTCTCTGTTATAATATTTTTCACAAATATAAAAAGGTAAAATAGACTATACTAAATATGTTTTGTGTGCCTTTTCAGCAAAGGGGGAGTTAAATCAAGCTCTGCACACCACTTTTATGGTGTAAAAAAGTTGACAAATATGGCACTTTTTCTGCCATAATTTATTTTTCACTTCTTTCTTTACTTATCAGAAATTGAGGAAAAAGTGGGGGGGATTAGTAGGGGGGGGGGGGGGGGGGACACTGTGTCTTCCAGAAAATGGCAGACATTAAAAGAGTTGTCCAGGAGTAGAAAAAGTTTGTCTCCAAACATAGCACCACACCTGGTGTGTTGGTTTAACCACTCGGCCCCATTTACTACAGTGGAGCTGAGCTGCAATACCTACCAGACACAATCGATGGACAAGTGTGCTGCTGGTTTTGAAATAAAGCAGACATGTTATTCTAATCCTGGACGAGCCCTTTAAAGCTCATAACTGCCATAGAATTGAATCTATGGTACATGTTAACTGCCAGAAAACGTGACAAATGTATTACCCCTTAATGCCATACATGACATGTACATCATATGCGTTAAGTGGTTGTATGGAGTGGTCTCATGTGCTGAGTTCATTCTATAAGCTGCTCTGATCCCGGTCAGTACAGTGAAAAAATGTACCGTATTTTTCGCCCCATAAGACGCACTTTTTCCCCCCAAAAAATCGGGGGGAAATGCCCCTGCGTCTTATGGGGCGAATGCGGACAATTTGACATCGCTGGATGCGATGTAGCGTACGCTGGGGCCGGGGGAGGGACTGGAGGAGGAGCTGGGGGCCGGGAATAGCGGCGGGGCGGTGCAATCAATGTACTATAGCCCCGCCCCGCCGCTCCGATATACTAATATTAAATGTCTTATTCGATTAAAATGTATTATATATGCCCCCTCACTCCTATATTGCTAATTGTACCTTAAATCCTATTCCTAGCTTCTGTAATGCAGGACGGGCGGGCGGCAGCGTGACTCCCTGATGTCACGTGCCTGCGCCGCCTACTTTATGAATGAAGCAGGCGGCGCAGGCAAGTGACGTCAGCGAGTGACGCGCCGGCCGCCCGGCCTGCATTACAGAAGCTAGGAATAGGATGTAAGGTACAATTAGCAATATAGGAGTGAGGGGGCATATCTAATACATTTTAATCGAATAAGACATGTAATATTAGCACTGGGGGCGGCAGAGGCGGCGGCGGGTGGGTGAGCTGATCTGTAGATGGCACAGTTAAGGGGGGGGGGTGTCTGTGGATGCCACTGTTATGGGCTGGGGGGCTGTGGATGCCACTGTTTTGGGCTGGGGGGCTGTGGATGGCACATATATAACAGTGCCATCCACAGATCCCCCCCTGTAACAGTGCCATCCACAGATCCCCCACCCCCTGTAACAGTGCCATCCACAGATCCCCCCCCCTGTAACAGTGCCATCCACAGATCCCCCCCCCTGTAACAGTGCCATCCACAGATCCCCCCCCCCTGTAACAGTGCCATCCACAGATCCCCCCCTATAACAGTGCCATCCACAGATCCCCCCCCCGTAACAGTGTGTCAGTCATCCACAGATCCCCCCCCCATAACAGTGTCAGTCATCAACAGATCCCCCCCATAACAGTGTCCGTCATCCACAGATCCCCCCCATAACAGTGTCCGTCATCCACAGATCCCCCCATAACAGTGTCCGTCATCCACAGATCCCCCCATAACAGTGTCCGTCATCCACAGATCCCCCCATAACAGTGTCCGTCATCCACAGATCCCCCCCATAACAGTGTCCGTCATCCACAGATCCCCCCATAACAGTGTCCGTCATCCACAGATCCCCCCATAACGGTGTCCTTCACAGATCCCCAGTAATAGTGCCACCCACAGACCACCATTAGTTCCAAACCCACCAAAAGCTAAAAATAATTTTTTTCCTATTTTCCTCCCCAAAAACCTAGGTGCGTCTTATGGGCCGGTGCGTCTTATAGGGCGAAAAATACGGTAAATATAAAAAAAAATATTCTATATTTATTGTGCACTGTGAATGTCATAATGAAAAAGAAAAGAAAAATAGGCTACAGTCATATCTACCCAAAATGGTATTGATTATAAACAGCTTTGTAGATGGAAAAACAAAAAAGCTATGGCTGTCAGAATATGGGGATGCAAAAATATATATTTTGGAATAGTTTTTATTCTTTTAAAGTAGTAAAAAAATAAAAACTATACAAATTTGGGACTACTATAACCATACTGACCCTCAGAATAAGGTTGTCATGTAATTTTTAGCACATAGTGAATGCTGTAAAAACAAAAAAAAACAAAAACAAGGGAAAATTCCATATTTATTAATACATTTGATGCATTTTACGCTAATAGGCTTTTCATTGGCACTGACTGATCTAGCTCCAGTCGAAGTGCATACGGCCTAAAGTTTTACAGCTCCTCACTACAGCACTATCATATAATGGAGGGATTAGTAATATACCATTTGATATTCTCAAAACCCATATAGGGGACTTTAAAGGAGCAATGGAAGCACCAGGAACTCAGCCGAGATCCAACCACAATCTATACATAGGTCCATACAGAAGCTGTAGACCGCACAGCATTGTGGGAGAAACAACAATAAATAGAGAAGGTTAAATGACCCTAATAGCCACACCTGGGGAAAGAAGGTGTGTCAACACACGTCATTTGATCCAAACGGAAAACATGTCAGATCAAACCACGTGTTGCCAGTCTCATCGATCTCCTACCACCTGTCGCAGGAACGTCCATGACAGTTCCCCTAATTGAGAGAATGGTGAACCCTTTCTCTTCCATTTGCATTCCAGAAAGAAATTAATCACGCATACATGCAGTTTCAGTTCTTGCTACTGTAGTTTAAAGAGCCTCTGTTAACATGATCAACCCTATTAAACCAGGCATAGTCTAGTAGGGTTAATCATCTTGATTAAAACAATACCCTAGTTATGTTTGTAGGTTTAACATTGTGGGGATATGTGGATTTTTATCTTTATGCTAATCAGGCAGTTGGAGCACCAAGGGGCTGTAGCCCTCTGGGCACCACTATGGCTACACCCCTAGTGCTTATTACACCCCCCCCCCCCTCTCCTTTGATTGCGAGGGTTAATAGTGCTGTCTTCTTGTGTCTGCGCTGTGACTCACTAATAATTATTGGTGTTCCAGCATTAATATGTTATATGGAATTATCGGTGGCAATGTGTTTTATTAAAATGATGTATTCCACTAGGAATGCATTATTTTGCTAATACGCTGTGGCATATATGTATGCAATCATTGGTAGCAGTGGAGCCTCTGCAGAGGGGAGTGATCACTGTGTGGGGAGGAGAACTTATCTTTTCATCCTGCCAGCAGCTGCTCTCCTACGCTATGTGTGATGCCACTGGCGACTTCAGCCAATCCTGCAAGTGGAGGTGCCGGTGGTTTCATATAACTTACCGTATTTTTCGCCCTATAAGACGCACCGGCCCATAAGACGCACCTAGGTTTTTGGGGAGGAAAATAGGAAAAAAATTATTTTTAGCTTTTGGTGGGTTTGGAACTAATGGTGGTCTGTGGGTGGCACTATTACTGGGGATCTGTGAAGGACACCGTTATGGGGGGATCTGTGGATGACGGACACTGTTATGGGGGGGATCTGTGGATGACGGACACTGTTATGGGGGGGATCTGTGGATGACGGACACTGTTATGGGGGGATCTGTGGATGACGGACACTGTTATGGGGGGATCTGTGGATGACGGACACTGTTATGGGGGGGATCTGTGGATGACGGACACTGTTATGGGGGGGATCTGTGGATGACGGACACTGTTATGGGGGGGATCTGTTGATGACTGACACTGTTATGGGGGGGGGATCTGTGGATGACTGACACACTGTTACAGGGGGGGGATCTGTGGATGGCACTGTTATAGGGGGGGATCTGTGGATGGCACTGTTATAGGGGGGGATCTGTGGATGGCACTGTTACAGGGGGGGGGGATCTGTGGATGGCACTGTTACAGGGGGGGGGGATCTGTGGATGGCACTGTTACAGGGGGGGGGGATCTGTGGATGGCACTGTTACAGGGGGTGGGGGATCTGTGGATGGCACTGTTACAGGGGGGGATCTGTGGATGGCACTGTTATATATGTGCCATCCACAGCCCCCCAGCCCAAAACAGTGGCATCCACAGCCCCCCAGCCCATAACAGTGGCATCCACAGACACCCCCCCCCCCCCTTAACTGTGCCATCTACAGATCAGCTCACCCACCCGCCGCCGCCTCTGCCGCCCCCAGTGCTAATATTACATGTCTTATTCGATTAAAATGTATTAGATATGCCCCCTCACTCCTATATTGCTAATTGTACCTTACATCCTATTCCTAGCTTCTGTAATGCAGGCCGGGCGGCCGGCGCGTCACTCGCTGACGTCACTTGCCTGCGCCGCCTGCTTCATTCATAAAGTAGGCGGCGCAGGCACGTGACATCAGGGAGTCACGCTGCCGCCCGCCCGTCCTGCATTACAGAAGCTAGGAATAGGATTTAAGGTACAATTAGCAATATAGGAGTGAGGGGGCATATATAATACATTTTAATCGAATAAGACATTTAATATTAGTATATCGGAGCGGCGGGGCGGGGCTATAGTACATTGATTGCACCGCCCCGCCGCTATTCCCGGCCCCCAGCTCCTCCTC
The DNA here is from genome assembly GCF_014858855.1 of Bufo gargarizans. NCBI lineage: Eukaryota > Metazoa > Chordata > Amphibia > Anura > Bufonidae > Bufo > Bufo gargarizans. The sequence goes on from NC_058085.1 coordinate 3,613,226, forward strand.
CAGTCCCTCCCCCGGCCCCAGCGTACGCTACATCGCATCCAGCGATGTCAAATTGTCCGCATTCGCCCCATAAGACGCAGGGGCATTTCCCCCCGATTTTTTGGGGGGAAAAAGTGCGTCTTATGGGGCGAAAAATACGGTATTAACGCTGGAACACCAATGTTTATTAGTGAATTACAGCACAGACACAAGAAGACAGAGATATTAGCCCTGTCTATCAAAGGGAAGGGGGAGTACTGAGCACTAGGAGGTAGATGTAGTTGTGCTTGAAGGGCTACAGCCTGCCCCTTGGTGCTCCAACTGTCTGATTAACCTAAAGATAAAAAAATATTAAAATCTACACAACACTTCAACCTACAAAGATAAATAAGATATATTTTAATCAGCATGATCAATGCTACCATTCAATATACCTGGTTTAATAAGGTTAGGCTTCTTTTACACTGGTATTAGGCTTGTCCTGCAGATGAATAGGGCCAGGGTGGACTTCCGGCAGCACATGTATGCAAATGTTGGTATGGATTCAGCAGGCTGTTCTCCTTTTGGAACAGCCTGCTGGACAAGCCTAACGCCAGTGTGAAAGAAGCCTTAATAATTCTGACAGAGGCTATTTAAGTAAGTTAGGAAACGAATCCCAAAACTACAATTAAAACCTCCTTACTAGTGTGGAGCAAAGCATATTGATTTGCAACATATCCAAATTTCCTCACGTTTTGGGGTAACGAATAATCAGTTTTTTGTAAAATGTCAGCTGCACATGATACAAAGTGAAAGTAAGAAGCTTGGCACGGTGGCTCAGTGGTTAGCACTGCTTGGGTCCTAGGTTCGAATCTGACCAAGGACAACATCTGCATGGAGTTTGTATGTTCTCCCTGTGTTTGTGTGGGTTTCCTCCGGGAACTCCGGTTTCCTCCCACGCTCCAAAGACATACTGAGAAGGAACTTAGATTGTGCTGCGGATTATAGTTGCGCTATATAAGTGTATAAAAAAATTATAAATAAACATGATATTACCCATAATGCAGTGCAGCAAGCCAATCCACAGATAGCCATCCCCTATGATGCCACAGCCCTATAACACCCTCATCCCACGCTGTCTCTGCCATTGTCCTGTGAGCTGAGCATAGGGAGAGACGTGGTAAGCAGCTCATGCTGAAAATGATTAAAGGGGTTGTCCAAGTTAAATTTATTGATGACCTATCTTTAGGATAGGTCATCAATTTCAGATCGGCGGGGGTCCGACACCTATGCCAGCGCTGCCTCCTCTTCACTGTTTACCTTCTAGCCGTTGCATCTGCAGCGGTGAGCAGGTGTAATTACATCCAAGCCATCCAATTCATTTCAACGGGACGGATCGCTCCTATAGAAGTGTATGGGAACTATACGTCCCATTAAAATGAATGGGGCGGTTAGGTGTAATTTCACCTGCTCACCGCTGCAGATGCAACGGCTAGAAGGTAAACAGTGAAGAGGAGGCAGCGCTGCCACGGCGCGCGCCTCCTCCTCAAACAGCTGATCGAAGGGGGTGCCTGGTGTCGTACCACCGCCGATCTGATATTGATGACCTATCCTGAGCATAGGTCATCAATAAATATAACTTGGACAACCCCTTTAATAGAAGAATATTGGAGAGTGTAGGGAGACTTATTTTTTATTCCTACATTTACTTATTTCTACATCAGCTGTAAACTAAGATATATAATTCAATACCAATAGAATGGAGGCCTTTATTATTCCAGTGCCAGCATTGAGGCCTGAGGAAGCGCAGGAAGTGCAGAACACCTGTTGCCTTTTTGCTGTGCTGTACCCGCATCCCCTGTGTTTTATTGAGGATACAAATAAAAGCTGAGAATAGATTTTTCGGTGAGTGCCGCTGTTTTCTTCTATCTACATTTGTGAATAAATGAAAGACAGCAGCATGCTTACCCTAAGGGCTCGTTCACACGAATGTGTGATACCCGTTGCCGTATTGTGGACCACATTTGCGGATCCGCAATACACGGCACCGTTCCGTGGCCATTCTGCATCACGGATGCGGACCCAATTATTTCAATGGGTCCGCAAATCCAGAGATGCGGAACGGTGCGGAACAGAAGAACGGAACGGAACACTACAGAAGCACTATGGAATGCTTTCTGGGGTTCCGTTCCGTGCTTCTGCACTGCAAAAAGATAGAATTTGCTCTATCTTTTTGCCGAACGGAAGGATTGTGGACCTATTCAAGTGAATGGGTCTGCGATCCCCATGTGCATGCCACACGGACGGTGTGCATGCATTGCGGACTGCAATTTGTGGTCCACAGCACGGGCACGGGCTTCACACGCTCGTGTGAACGAGCCTAAGGCAGAGTGACCTAGGTGTACCTGTTGTAATGAATCAAATTTCTTGGCAAAGTTGCCAAATCACATTTTTTAAAACTTCATTCATCTCTAGTCCTTACTCATGCATGATGATCTCTCAACTTCATCTATTCCTTGGAGTGACACATAGGGGTCAGGAGACCTCTATTATGCTAATATAAGTTCGTAAAGGAGTGATCCAGGTATATATACAGGTCATTCTAAAAAAATTAGCATATTGTGATAAAGTTCATTATTTTCTGTAATGTACTGATAAACATTAGACTTTCATATATTTTAGATTCATTACACACCAACTGAAGTAGTTCAAGCCTTTTATTGTTTTAATATTGATGATTTTGGCATACAGCTCATGAAAACCCAAATTTCCTATCTAAAAAAATTAGCATATTTCATCCGACCAATAAAATAAAAGTGTTTTTAATACAAAAAAAGTCAACCTTCAAATAATTATGTTCAGTTATGCACTCAATACTTGGTCGGGAATCCTTTTGCAGAAATGACTGCTTCAATGCGGCGTGGCATGGAGGCAATCAGCCTGTGGCACTGCTGAGGTGTTATGGAGGCCCAGGAAGCTTCGATAGCGGCCTTAAGCTCATCCAGAGTGTTGGGTCTTGCGTCTCTCAACTTTCTCTTCCCAATATCCCACAGATTCTCTATGGGGTTCAGGTCAGGAGAGTTGGCAGGCCAATTGAGCACAGTAATACCATGGTCAGTAAACCATTTACCAGTGGTTTTGGCACTGTGAGCAGGTGCCAGGTCGTGCTGAAAAATGAAATCTTCATCTCCATAAAGGTTTTCAGCAGATGGAAGCATAAAGTGCTCCAAAATCTCCTGATAGCTAGCTGCATTGACCCTGCCCTTGATAAAACACAGTGGACCAACACCAGCAGCTGACATGGCACCCCAGACCATCACTGACTGTGGGTACTTGACACTGGACTTCAGGCATTTTGGCATTTCCCTCTCCCCAGTCTTCCTACAGACTCTGGCACCCTGATTTCCGAATGACATGCAACAGTCCAGTGCTGCTTCTCTGTAGCCCAGGTCAGGCGCTTCTGCCACTGTTTCTGGTTCAAAAGTGGCTTGACCTGGGGAATGCGGCACCTGTAGCCCATTTCCTGCACACGCCTGTACACGGTGGCTCTGGATGTTTCTACTCCAGACTCAGTCCACTGCTTCCGCAGGTCCCCCAAGGTCTGGAATCGGTCCTTCTCCACAATCTTCCTCAGGGTCCGGTCACCTCTTCTCGTTGTGCAGCGTTTTCTGCCACACTTTTTCCTTCCCACAGACTTCCCACTGAGGTGCCTTGATACAGCACTCTGGGAACAGCCTATTCGTTCAGAAATTTCTTTCTGTGTCTTACCCTCTTGCTTGAGGGTGTCAATGATGGCCTTCTGGACAGCAGTCAGGTCGGCAGTCTTACCCATGATTGCGGTTTTGAGTAATGAACCAGGCTGGGAGTTTTTAAAAGCCTCAGGAATCTTTTGCAGGTGTTTAGAGTTAATTAGTTGATTCAGATGATTAGGTTAATAGCTCGTTTAGAGAACCTTTTCACGATATGCTAATTTTTTGAGATAGGAATTTTGGGTTTTCATGAGCTGTATGCCAAAATCATCAATATTAAAACAATAAAAGGCTTGAACTACTTCAGTTGGTGTGTAATGAATCTAAAATATGTTAAAGTCTAATGTTTATCAGTACATTACAGAAAATAATGAACTTTATCACAATATGCAAATTTTTTTAGAAGGACCTGTATATATATATTTTTTCCTTTCCCTGTGCTTCCCTGCCATGCTTGCAGGTTAATAAATGTATTTGTGCTACTTTTTCTGTCTTGCTCCAGAATTTGGGAGTGGGGTCATGTGACTATGCTCCCTGTGACACTTGATTTGCTCTGATGTTACGACCAGGCCTCACATGATGCCCTCTGTCAGAATCCCTGTCAGAATGGTCGTGATCTCAGACCCATTTGATCTTAATCCATAAGAAGATTAGGCAGAGTCCACTGTTTTTCATATCAAGGCTGTGTGGAAGGAAACATTAGAATGAGTGAGTAAAAGGATGATGAAAGGTGTAGTAGGCATTTTTTTTTTCTGATGTTGCATCTCACAGCACAATAGAAAATGTTGTGGCTGCAGCTTATGTACACCCACAACCCAGAAGTTTATAAATAATGGAATACATCGGGAGTAGTGATTAGTGATGGACGAACATCAGCCGGGATGGTTCGTGAACGCGCGTTCGCGATCAAATGTTCGCGAACAGCGCGTTCGCGGCGGGTACCATTCACTTTAATGGCAGGTGAACCTGAAAAACCTTCAGGTCATATTTTCAGCCACCAAATACTTACTAGAAGTGCACCAGAGGGGGATCATTGGAAATAATTCCCACAAAAAAGATGTATTTTAATCAGGGGCCATTTTTATGTGTCTTAAAGGGAAACTCTCAAAAATGTGCCCTGCTGGAGCCTAGAAAAAAAATATTTGAGGCCACTGGAGATACATTAAGCGGTCATTGCATACAAATTTTACTGTAGGCCAGTATAGGACCCAAAAATTTGGCATTCATCTGACAGAAAATAACTTGTGATGATGTGGCTGCAGGTACATTAGGCGGTCATTGGATAAAATTTTTACTGTATTTCACTGGAGCACAGGCCCCAAAAAGTAGGCATTTACCTGACAGAAAAGAACTTGTGATTATGTGGCTGGAGGTACATTAGGCGGTCAGTGGATAAAAATGTTACTGTAGGCCAGTACAGGCTACAAAAATTAGGCATTAACCTTACAAAGAACTTGTGATGATGTGGTTGGAGGTACATTAGAAGGTCACTGGATAAAATTTTTACTGTAGGCCAGAGTAGGCCCCAAAAATTAGGCATTAACCTAACAGGAAAGAACTTGTGATTATGTGGCTGGAGGACCGTTAGGCGGTCACTGGCTAAACATTTTACTGTAGGCCAGTACAGGCCACAAAAATTAGGCATTCACCTGACAGAAAAGAACTAGTGATTATGTGTCTAGAGGTACATTAAGCTGTCACTGGATAAAAATTTTACTGTAGGCCACTGGATTATAGGACCCAAAAATCAGGCATTCACCTGACAGAATAGGCCTTTTATGCCGCTGTATATACATAAGACAAGGACCATTCTTTGTTCTGGGTGGTGGCAGATTTGATAGCAGATTTGTTTGTGCTGGCATTAGGAATATTCAATTACACTGTGGTCGTCACAGGTGTTGAATTCCTCCGAGATCCATGCCTCATTAATTTTTTGAAATGTGAGGTAGTCTAAACGGTTGTGAGCTAGGCGAGTGCGCTTATCTGTCACGATACCCCATGCTGCGCGGAACGTCCTTTCGGACAGGACACTCGACAAGGGGCAAGCCAAGAGTTAGATGGCAAATTTCTCCAGCTCTGGCCACAGGTTAAGCTTGCACACCCAGTAGTTCATGGATTCCTCGCTTCTCAGAGCGTCCACATTGGCCGTTAACCCAATATAGTCGGACGCCTGTCTAGGCGTTCCGTGAGGCTGGTTCCGGAGGATGGCTGTCGATGGGTTGGCTGCAAGTATGATCTCATATCCGAAGTGACCAACACATCTTCAAACCGCCCTCTTCTTGCAGGTGCGGTAGGATTGGTAACCGCACCTGTTTAGCTGTGGGTGGAAATTCCAGCACCTTCAACAGCAGAATGCTGCATATCTCACAGCAAGGCCTGGAAATGCTGCATTCTGACAGCCCTCTGTGATGCTAGTAGCATGACCACCATTTTGTGTTTGTAACAGGGGTCTAAGCATGTTGCCACCCAGTACTGGTCTTTGCACTTTATGTTTTTTTTACGGGGGTCCCTTTTCAAACACTGGAGCATGAAGACCCTCATTTGCACTAAATTGGAAGCGGTGGAGCGTCCTAGCTCCTGCTTATCGCCCAGGACAATATTGTCCTCAGTCTCCTCCCCCCAGCCATGAACATTACCAGGGATCCCAAAAAAGTTTAAAGTCCCCCTGTTCTTCTTGCTCCTCCTCCTCCTCCCCCCAGCCACCATCCTACTCTGACTCCTCTTCAGACTCCTGCTGACTTGTCTCAGATAGAGTAGCCCCCCTTGGAATACATTCATCATTGCGACTTCCTCATCTTCCAGCTCCTGCTCCTTGATGGCTTAATCAATAAAACAATGCAATGCACACTCCAGAAAGAAGGTGTAGGGTATGATCTCACTGATGGCGCCCTGGCTGCGACTGATCAGTTTTGGTGATCTCATCAAATGGCCGCAGAAGTCTTCATGATGGCCGCAGAAGTCTTCATACGTTGCCCATGAGCAGCCACTGGCACAGGGAAAAGATACTAAGCTCCCTAGAACCTGTCCTGCTGCAGAGTTTGTACAGGTAGTCGTTAACGCCATGTTGCTGCTGGAGCAGCCTATCAAGCATATACAAGGTGGAGTTCCAGCGCATCGGGCTGTCACAAATCAGACTTCTGACGGGCACTTGGTGTCGCCGATGAAAGTCAGCAAGGCGAGCCATGGCAGTGTAAAATCTTCTAAAATGGCCAGAGATTTTCCTGGCATGCCGCAAAACCCTGGGGTATTTGGCAACGAATCGCTGCATGACTAAGTTCAGGATATGTGCCATGCACAGCACATGTATCATTTCTCCCTGTTTCAGCATGCTCAGCAGATTGGCACTGTTGTCGCACACCATTTTACCAACTGTCAAATTGAGCGGTGTTACCACTAATCGGCCTGTGACCGCAGAGCTGAAAGGAGTGTAGTACCATTGTGGCTCTTGGCTTCCAGGCACAACAGCCGCAGCACATCATGGCAACGTCTCACCTGGGATATCAAATAGGTTCTGGGGAGCTTGGTGCGCACAGCGGAAGAGACGGTAGCAGTGGAAAAGGAGGAGTCAGCCGAGGAGGAGACAGAGGATGCAGTAAAATGATGAGAAAAAGAGGCAGAACTGCATGCAATCCTTGGCGGTAACACCAAATCCACACAGGAGCCATGGGTTACATGCTTAAAGGCTGTCAAAATGTTCACACAGTGGGCAGTAAAAGCTATGTACCTTCCCTGCCCGTGTTTGCTAGACCACATGTCTGTGGTCAGATGTATCTAGGCACAGACACTGTGTGCTAGAGATATATTCACTTGCTGCTGGATGTGGCCATATACCTCTGGGATTACATTCTGTGAGAATTATTTCCTTCCTGGGACCTAAAGACCTAATACCTAAAGGCCTCCAAGTTCACCTGTTTATATGGCAGTAGTTGGCGTGCTAGCAGTTCCCACAAGCCAGCGGTCAGCCATTGGGCAACAGGGTTATCCAGCATCATCAACTTTGTACGCTCAAACATTTCGGCCATGGAAGTCTGCCATCTGACAGTGGAGTGGAGGACAAATGGAAGGAGAGAGGAGAAGGAGAAGAGGCAGGACGTGGAGTGCCAGGAGTGTGGCTTTGTGGGTTCTGACTGTGTTGCTCCCACTGGGCTCAGTGATGGGAAGCCATGTGCCCTTTTAAGGCGGTCATCCCTAGATGATTGTTGTGCTTACTGCGACCTATGCATTAACAGCACAGACTGCAGATGGCAACACTATTGTCAGCATCTGACACTTTAAAAAAAAGCCGACATTGCAGAACCATGTGCCTGCGTCCTGGGAGCACCAGGAGTGACCATGCATGGTGGATGGCTCGCTGCATATACATTTGCAGTCTGCTTTTTGCCTACTATACCCTGCAAGCTCTGCCTGCTTCTCCTCCTTCTCCTCCCTCTCTGCTGCTCCGTGTCACCCTCTGAACTCCCCTCCTCTTACTCTCTTGTGGGCACCCAAGTGACGTCCATCGACACATCATCATTGTCACCTTCACCACCACTGACATTTGAGATCTCAGAGTAGGCAGTAACAGCCGGGACCTCCCTCCTTTCTGCTGATCTGGGTACTGCTGTCAGATGGCTGGGAGCCGGCAGTTGCTACCTCCTCTTCCTTATCCAATGTTAAGAATGGCTGCTCTTCGGTATGGTCTGGGAATGGATGGGAAAATAATTCCTCTGACTCAAATGAAGGGGCTATAGAGGTGGTGGTGTTGTATTTGGTGGTGCACATAGCAGAGAGTGAGGAGGGTGCAGATACAGAGGATGATATCACACCTATCGATAACACACCTATACCAGTCCTTAAAAGGACTTTTGTGGCACTATTAGCTAGCTTTTGGTGTGCCTAACAGCCTGTCCCTGCTCCACAAAGCAACCTCTCCCCACACTGGAAAAACACAGAATGTAAATTGACTACCAGATTGTGTTCTTTTATAGGGTAGGGTGGGGGGGGGGGGGTGTCCATGTTCTGAAACATCTCAATTGGCTGTCCTTACTGCTTACTGCTTTATAGGTTATTTTTATTAAATTCTGGGGTTGCTTAAAAAAAATCCTATATTTTGATTTCAGGCTGCCAAAGGCAGTGAATTACAGTAGGGGCTGAAATATTTTTGCAAGACTGGTTATATAAAAGGTTATGAAGCCTATAAATAGTGATTAATCCTGTATAATATACGAGACAACAGTTGCTGAACTGTGCCTGAACTTCCAATTGCTGTCACCATGGGACTAGAACTTGAACCATAGCTCATAATGAGAGATAAGTAAATTCTAACAACTTGTACAAAAAAAAAAAAATCAGCTTTATCTTCTTTTCCAAGGTCAAATGCAGATTTTTTTATATCTATATATAAAATCTGTATTCATAACTAGAGTTGAGCGAACACCTGGATGTTCGGGTTCGAGAAGTTCGGCCGAACATCCCGGAAATGTTCGGGTTCGGGATCCGAACCCGATCCGAACTTCGTCCCGAACCCGAACCCCATTGAAGTCAATGGGGACCCGAACTTTTCGGCACTAAAAAGGCTGTAAAACAGCCCAGGAAAGAGCTAGAGGGCTGCAAAAGGCAGCAACATGTAGGTAAATCCCCTGCAAACAAATGTGGATAGGGAAATGAATTAAAATAAAAATTAAATAAATAAAAATTAACCAAAATCAATTGGAGAGAGGTTCCATAGCAGAGAATCTGGCTTCCCGTCACCCACCACTGGAACAGTCCATTCTCAGATATTTAGGCCCCGGCACCCAGGCAGAGGAGAGAGGTCCCGTAACAGAGAATCTGTCTTCATGTCAGCAGAGAATTAGTCTGCATGTCATAGCAGAGAATGAGGCTTCACGTCAGCCACCACTGCAACAGTCCATTGGCATATATTTAGGCCCAGCACCCAGGCAGAGGAGGGAGGTCCCGTAACAGAGAATCTGTCTTCATGTCAGCAGAGAATTAGTCTGCATGTCATAGCAGAGAATGAGGCTTCACGTCAGCCACCACTGCAACAGTCCATTGGCATATATTTAGGCCCAGCACACACACAGGCAGAGGAGAGAGGTCCCGTAACAGAGAATCTGGCTTCATGTCAGCAGAGAATCAGTCTGCATGTCATAGCAGAGAATGAGGCTTCACGTCAGCCACCACTGCAACAGTCCATTGGCATATATTTAGGCCCAGCACACACACAGGCAGAGGAGAGAGGTCCCGTAACAGAGGATCTGGCTTCATGTCAGCAGAGAATCAGTCTGCATGTCATAGCAGAGAATCAGGCTTCACGTCAGCCACCACTGCAACAGTCCATTGTCATAAATTTAGGCCCAGCACCCAGGCAGAGGAGAGAGGTCCCGTAACAGACAATCTGGCTTCATGTCAGCAGAGAATTAGTCTGCATGTCATAGCAGAGAATGAGGCTTCACGTCAGCCACCACTGCAACAGTCCATTGGCATATATTTAGGCCTAGCACACAGGCAGAGGAGAGAGGTCCCGTAACAGACAATCTGGCTTCATGTCAGCAGAGAATCAGTCTGCATGTCATAGCAGAGAATGAGGCTTCACGTCACCCACCACTGCAACAGTCCATTGGCATATATTTAGGCCTAGCACACAGGCAGAGCAGAGAGGTCCCGTAACAGACAATCTGGCTTCATGACAGCAGAGAATCAGTCTGCATGTCATAGCAGAGAATGAGGCTTCACGTCACCCACCACTGCAACAGTCCATTGGCATATATTTAGGCCTAGCACACAGGCAGAGCAGAGAGGTCCCGTAACAGACGATCTGGCTTCATGTCAGCAGAGAATCAGTCTGCATGTCATAGCAGAGAATGAGGCTTCACGTCAGCCACCACTGCAACAGTCCATTGGCATATATTTAGGCCTAGCACACAGGCAGAGGAGAGAGGTCCCGTAACAGACAATCTGGCTTCATGTCAGCAGAGAATCAGTCTGCATGTCATAGCAGAGAATGAGGCTTCACGTCAGCCACCACTGCAACAGTCCATTGGCATATATTTAGGCCCAGCACCCAGGCAGAGGAGGGAGGTCCCGTAACAGACAATCTGGCTTCATGTCAGCAGAGAATCAGTCTGCATGTCATAGCAGAGAATGAGGCTTCACGTCACCCACCACTGCAACAGTCCATTGGCATATATTTAGGCCCAGCACCCAGGCAGAGGAGGGAGGTCCCGTAACAGAGAATCTGTCTTCATGTCAGCAGAGAATTAGTCTGCATGTCATAGCAGAGAATGAGGCTTCACGTCAGCCACCACTGCAACAGTCCATTGGCATATATTTAGGCCCAGCACCCAGGCAGAGGAGGGAGGTCCCGTAACAGAGAATCTGTCTTCATGTCAGCAGAGAATTAGTCTGCATGTCATAGCAGAGAATGAGGCTTCACGTCAGCCACCACTGCAACAGTCCATTGGCATATATTTAGGCCCAGCACACACACAGGCAGAGGAGAGAGGTCCCGTAACAGACAATCTGGCTTCATGTCAGCAGAGAATTAGTCTGCATGTCATAGCAGAGAATGAGGCTTCACGTCAGCCACCACTGCAACAGTCCATTGGCATATATTTAGGCCCAGCACACACACAGGCAGAGGAGAGAGGTCCCGTAACAGAGAATCTGTCTTCATGTCAGCAGAGAATTAGTCTGCATGTCATAGCAGAGAATGAGGCTTCACGTCAGCCACCACTGCAACAGTCCATTGGCATATATTTAGGCCCAGCACACACACAGGCAGAGGAGAGAGGTCCCGTAACAGACAATCTGGCTTCATGTCAGCAGAGAATTAGTCTGCATGTCATAGCAGAGAATGAGGCTTCACGTCAGCCACCACTGCAACAGTCCATTGGCATATATTTAGGCCCAGCACACACACAGGCAGAGGAGAGAGGTCCCGTAACAGAGAATCTGTCTTCATGTCAGCAGAGAATTAGTCTGCATGTCATAGCAGAGAATCAGGCTTCACGTCACCCACCACTGCAACAGTCCATTGGCATATATTTAGGCCCAGCACCCAGGCAGAGGAGGGAGGTCCCGTAACAGAGAATCTGTCTTCATGTCAGCAGAGAATTAGTCTGCATGTCATAGCAGAGAATGAGGCTTCACGTCACCCACCACTGCAACAGTCCATTGGCATATATTTAGGCCTAGCACACAGGCAGAGGAGAGGTTCATTCAACTTTGGGTAGCCTCGCAATATAATGGTAAAATGAAAATAAAAATAGGATTGAATGAGGAAGTGCCCTGGAGTCCAATAATATATGGTTATGGGGAGGTAGTTAATGTCTAATCTGGACAAGGGACGGACAGGTCCTGTGGGATCCATGCCTGGTTCATTTTTATGAACGTCAGCTTGTCCACATTGGCTGTAGACAGGCGGCTGCGTTTGTCTGTAATGACGCCCCCTGCCGTGCTGAATACACGTTCAGACAAAACGCTGGCTGCCGGGCAGGCCAGCACCTCCAAGGCATAAAAGGCTAGCTCTGGCCACGTGGACAATTTAGAGACCCAGAAGTTGAATGGGGCCGAACCATCAGTCAGTACGTGGAGGGGTGTGCACACGTACTGTTCCACCATGTTAGTGAAATGTTGCCTCCTGCTAACACGTTGCGTATCAGGTGGTGGTGCAGTTAGCTGTGGCGTGTTGACAAAAGTTTTCCACATCTCTGCCATGCTAACCCTGCCCTCAGAGGAGCTGGCCGTGACACAGCTGCCTTGGCGACCTCTTGCTCCTCCTCTGCCTTGGCCTTGGGCTTCCACTTGTTCCCCTGTGACATTTGGGAATGCTCTCAGTAGCGCGTCTACCAACGTGCGCTTGTACTCGCGCATCTTCCTATCACGCTCCAGTGCAGGAAGTAAGGTGGGCACATTGTCTTTGTAGCGTGGATCCAGCAGGGTGGCAACCCAGTAGTCCGCACAGGTTAAAATGTGGGCAACTCTGCTGTCGTTGCGCAGGCACTGCAGCATGTAGTCGCTCATGTGTGCCAGGCTGCCCAGGGGTAAGGACAAGCTGTCCTCTGTGGGAGGCGTATCGTCATCGTCCTGCCTTTCCCCCCAGCCACGCACCAGTGATGGACCCGAGCTGCGTTGGGTGCCACCCCGCTGTGACCATGCTTCATCCTCATCCTCCTCCACCTCCTCCTCATCCTCGTCCTCCAGTAGTGGGCCCTGGCTGGCCACATTTGTACCTGGCCTCTGCTGTTGCCAAAAACCTCCCTCTGAGTCACTTCGAAGAGACTGGCCTGAAAGTGCTAAAAATGACCCCTCTTCCTCCTCCTCCTCCTCCTCCTGGGCCACCTCCTCTTCCATCATCGCCCTAAGTGTTTTCTCAAGGAGACATAGAAGTGGTATTGTAACGCTGATAACGGTGTCATCGCCACTGGCCATGTTGGTGGAGTACTCGAAACAGCGCAACAGGGCACACAGGTCTCGCATGGAGGCCCAGTCATTGGTGGTGAAGTGGTGCTGTTCTGTAGTGCGACTGACCCGTGCGTGCTGCAGCTGAAACTCCACTATGGCCTGCTGCTGCTCGCACAGTCTGTCCAGCATGTGCAAGGTGGAGTTCCACCTGGTGGGCACGTCGCATATGAGGCGGTGAGCGGGAAGGCCGAAGTTACGCTGTAGCGCAGACAGGCGAGCAGCAGCAGGATGTGAACGCCGGAAGCGCGAACAGACGGCCCGCACTTTATGCAGCAGCTCTGACATGTCGGGGTAGTTGTGAATGAACTTCTGCACCACCAAATTCAGCACATGCGCCAAGCAAGGGATGTGCGTCAAATTGGCTAGTCCCAGAGCTGCAACGAGATTTCGCCCATTATCACACACCACCAGGCCGGGCTTGAGGCTCACCGGCAGCAACCACTCGTCGGTCTGTTGTTCTATACCCCGCCACAACTCCTGTGCGGTGTGGGGCCTGTCCCCCAAACATATGAGTTTCAGAATGGCCTGCTGACGTTTACCCCGGGCTGTGCTGAAGTTGGTGGTGAAGGTGTGTGGCTGACTGGATGAGCAGGTGGAAGAAGAGGAGGAGGAAGCCGAGAAGGAGGAGGTGGCAACAGGAGGCAAAGAATGTTGCCCTGCGATCCTTGGCGGCGGAAGGACTTGCGCAAAACAGCTCTCCGCCTGGGGCCCAGCTGCCACTACATTTACCCAGTGTGCAGTTAGGGAGATATAGCGTCCCTGGCCGTGCTTACTGGTCCACGTATCTGTGGTTAGGTGGACCTTGCCACAGATGGCGTTGCGCAGTGCACACTTGATTTTATCGGATACTTGGTTGTGCAGGGAAGGCACGGCTCTCTTGGAGAAGTAGTGCCGGCTGGGAACAACATACTGTGGGACAGCAAGCGACATGAGCTGTTTGAAGCTGTCTGTGTCCACCAGCCTAAATGACAGCATTTCATAGGCCAGTAGTTTAGAAATGCTGGCATTCAGGGCCAGGGATCGAGGGTGGCTAGGTGGGAATTTACGCTTTCTATCAAATGTTTGTGAGATGGAGAGCTGAACGCTGGCGTGTGACATGGTTGAGACGCTTGGTGACGGAGGTGGTGGTGGTGGTGTTGGTGGTACATCCCCTGTTTGCTGGGCGGCAGGTGCCAACGTTCCTCCAGAGGCGGAGGAAGAGGCCGAGGCGGCAGCAGCAGAATAGGCCGAGGCGGCAGCAGCAGAAGAGGTAGCAGGGGGAGCCTGAGTGACTTCCTTGGTTTTAAGGTGTTTACTCCACTGCAGTTCATGCTTTGCATGCAGGTGCCTGGTCATGCAGGTTGTGCTCAGGTTCAGAACGTTAATGCCTCGCTTCAGGCTCTGATGGCACAGCGTGCAAACCACTCGGGTCTTGTCGTCAGCACATTGTTTGAAGAAGTGCCATGCCAGGGAACTCCTTGAAGCTGCCTTTGGGGTGCTCGGTCCCAGATGGCGGCGGTCAGTAGCAGGCGGAGTCTCTTGGCGGCGGGTGTTCTGCTTTTGCCCACTGCTCCCTCTTTTGCTACGCTGTTGGCTCGGTCTCACCACTGCCTCTTCCTCCGAACTGTGAAAGTCAGTGGCACGACCTTCATTCCATGTGGGGTCTAGGACCTCATCGTCCCCTGCATCGTCTTCCACCCAGTCTTGATCCCTGACCTCCTGTTCAGTCTGCACACTGCAGAAAGACGCAGCAGTTGGCACCTGTGTTTCGTCATCATCAGAGACATGCTGAGGTGGTATTCCCATGTCCTCATCATCAGGAAACATAAGTGGTTGTGCGTCAGTGCATTCTATGTCTTTCACCGCTGGGGAAGGGCTAGGTGGATGCCCTTGGGAAACCCTGCCAGCGGAGTCTTCAAACAGCATAAGAGACTGCTGCATAACTTGAGGCTGAGACAGTTTCCCTGGTATGCATGGGGGTGATGTGACAGACTGATGGGGTTGGTTTTCAGGCGCCATCTGTGCGCTTTCTGCAGAAGACTGGGTGGGAGATAATGTGAACGTGCTGGATCCACTGTCGGCCACCCAATTGACTAATGCCTGTACCTGCTCAGGCCTTACCATCCTTAGAACGGCATTGGGCCCCACCATATATCGCTGTAAATTCTGGCGGCTACTGGGACCTGAGGTAGTTGGTACACTAGGACGTGTGGATGTGGCAGAACGGCCACGTCCTCTCCCAGCACCAGAGGGTCCACTAACACCACCACGACCATGTCCACGTCCGCGTCCCTTACTAGATGTTTTTCTCATTGTTATGGTTCACCACAACAACAAATATATTATTTGGCCCAATGTATTGTATTCAAATTCAGCGGGATATAAATTTGAGGCCTAGTATTTAGGCGCTGGGTGACCGGTATGGATTTAGTGACAGAATTAGACTTGGAAATGCACAGAAGCGTGTGTGTGAAGTTATTCTGAATGACCCTATGTGCACCTTCAATATGATCTACCCTTTTAGGGATAGATTTCAAATAGCTCTGATATAGCAGAAACGACTAAATTATGAAATTGCTAAATTGGGAATTGTATTTCAACCCAGAACAAGAAATGTGCTTGAACGGACACTAAATAACTCGCCCAGCTACAGCACTAGGGACAGATTTAGCTGGATATAAATTTGAGGCCTAGTATTTAGGCGCTGGGTGACAGGTATGGGTTTAGTGCCAGAATTAGACTTGGAAATACACAGTAGCGGGTGTGTGTGAAGTTATTCTGAATGACCCAATGTGCACCTTGAATATTATATACCCTTTTAGGGATAGATTTCAAATAGCTCTGATATAGCAGAAACCACTAAATTATGAAATTGCTAAATTGGGAATTGTATTTCAACCCAGAACAAGAAATGTGCTTGAACGGACACTAAATAACTCGCCCAGCTACAGCACTAGGGACAGATTTAGCGGGATATAAATTTGAGGCCTAGTATTTAGGCGCTGGGTGACAGGTATGGGTTTAGTGCCAGAATTAGACTTGGAAATACACAGTAGCGGGTGTGTGTGAAGTTATTCTGAATGACCCAATGTGCACCTTGAATATTATATACCCTTTAAGGGTCTATTCACACGTCCGTTGTTTCTTTCCTGATCTGTTCCGTTTTTTGCGGAACAGATCTGGACCAGATCTGGACCCATTCATTTTCAATGGGTCCTGAAAAAAAACGGACAGCACAATGTCAGATTTTTTTTCAGGACCCATTGAAAATGAATGGGTCCAGATCTGGTCCAGATCTGTTCAGCAAAAAACGGAACAGATCAGGAAGGAAACAACGGACGTGTGAATAGACCCTTAGGGATAGATTTCAAATAGCTCTGATATAGCAGAAACCACTAAATTATGAAATTGCTAAATTGGGAATTGTATTTCAACCCAGAACAAGAAATGTGCTTGAACGGACACTAAATAACTCGCCCAGCTACAGCACTAGGGACAGATTTAGCTGGATATAAATTTGAGGCCTAGTATTTAGGCGCTGGGTGACAGGTATGGGTTTAGTGCCAGAATTAGACTTGGAAATACACAGTAGCGGGTGTGTGTGAAGTTATTCTGAATGACCCAATGTGCACCTTGAATATTATATACCCTTTTAGGGATAGATTTCAAATAGCTCTGATATAGCAGAAACCACTAAATTATGAAATTGCTAAATTGGGAATTGTATTTCAACCCAGAACAAGAAATGTGCTTGAACGGACACTAAATAACTCGCCCAGCTACAGCACTAGGGACAGATTTAGCTGGATATAAATTTGAGGCCTAGTATTTAGGCGCTGGGTGACAGGTATGGGTTTAGTGCCAGAATTAGACTTGGAAATACACAGTAGCGGGTGTGTGTGAAGTTATTCTGAATGACCCAATGTGCACCTTGAATATTATATACCCTTTTAGGGATAGATTTCAAATAGCTCTGATATAGCAGAAACCACTAAATTATGAAATTGCTAAATTGGGAATTGTATTTCAACCCAGAACAAGAAATGTGCTTGAACGGACACTAAATAACTCGCCCAGCTACAGCACTAAGGACAGATTTAGCGGGATATAAATTTGAGGCCTAGTATTTAGGCGCTGGGTGACCGGTATGGATTTAGTGACAGAATTAGACTGGGATATGGCCAAAAAATAAACAGACTATTGCTGGTTAAATGCACTTGGTGTGACAGCTTCACCCTGATGTAGGCTTTAGCCAAAAAACAACCACACCATTGAGGGTTAAATGCACTTGGTGACAGGCGCAGCTTGCCCCTGATTTAGTATATGGCCAAAAAATGAACAGACTATTGCTGGTTAAATGCACTTGGTGTGACAGCTTCACCCTGATGTAGGCTTTAGCCAAAAAACAACCACACCATTGAGGGTTAAATGCACTTGGTGACAGGCGCAGCTTGCCCCTGATTTTGTATATGGCCAAAAAATGAACAGACTATTGCTGGTTAAATGCACTTGGTGTGACAGCTTCACCCTGATGTAGGCTTTAGCCAAAAAACAACCACACCATTGAGGGTTAAATGCACTTGGTCGCAGCTTGTGCTGGCGCACCACAAGACACAAAATGGCCGCCGATCACCCCAGAAAAATGTGACTGACAAACGGTCTGGGCAGCCTAAAAACAGTGAGCAATTGAGGATCAGCAGCTCAATGATCCACAGCTGCAGATCGATCAGTTAATCAAGTCCTTTGGAGGAGTTAATCTGCCTAATCTCGCCCTACTGTCGCAGCCGCAACCTCTCCCTACGCTAATCAGAGCAGAGTGACGGGCGGCGCTATGTGACTCCAGCTTAAATAGAGGCTGGGTCACATGGTGCTCTGGCCAATCACAGCCATGCCAATAGTAGGCATGGCTGTGATGGCCTCTTGGGGCAAGTAGTATGACGCTTGTTGATTGGCTGCTTTGCAGCCTTTCAAAAAGCGCCAAGAAAGCGTCACAAAAGCGCGAAGAAAGCGACGAACACCGAACCCGAACCCGGACTTTTACGAAAATGTCCGGGTTCGGGTCCGTGTCACGGACACCCCAAAATTCGGTACGAACCCGAACTATACAGTTCGAGTTCGCTCATCCCTATTCATAACCCAAAGCTCATAGAGTAAAAAGAAAGGAAATGACCACATTGACACATAATGGCACTTCACTGTAAAAGCAGGAAAATGCTCTGGTCAGAATATCCAGACCAGACATGTAAAGTTAATTATGATACGTCCTTTTATTACTTTTAGAATTGTACATTAAGAACATAATGCACTAAAATCAACACAAAAATACCTGAACATGGAGCCTGTACAGACACCAATAGAGAAACAGCAAATGAACAAGTCTATAAAACAGTTTTCATATATTTACTTGTCCACTTGATGCTTTCTGTGCTAGCTGTCCATACATGTGCATTTGTAGTTAACTATTTTTAAAAGGTTGCAGCCTATTCCCTTATATAGAGCTTGGGGTTTTGGAGGTAAAAGCAACAAAAGGTCTTCAATTAGCCACAATGAGTTTAACTCACTATAACCAGATCGAGCACCCAAAAAAGAACTGGTTACTCCTCAGAGAGAATAAGACAGCACCCATAGTGTTTCTATGAAGTCCTGATAATAGTATCTGTGTCACGGGACGCCGAGGCGCTCGATCTCCTCAGCGCCGTCGGTGTCCTGTTTCTGTGCAGGAGCTAGGATGCGCACAGTGTCCTCGCCTACTAGGTTATAGGGGGCGGGATGGACCAGCCGCGCACGTCTCCTCCGTACAGCAAGCGTCCTCAGTTCCCCCAGCAACCAGGGGATGTCTGAACACCAAGCTAGGCATTTGGTGCTCAGCTGTACTCCCTAGTGTGGGTCATGTGGTGCTGGCCACATAACATGACCCCAGCTAGTCAGTACTTAACAGTACTTAACAGGCAGCCTGCTGGCCACAGGTTGGCTGTTAATTAGGTTCTTGGTGATTTTTTTTTAACCTGGCATACTTACCTGTTCCTGTGTTCCCTGACATTCCTCTGCCTGCTCCTCCTGTACTATGCTGCTCTCCTGGTATTCTGACCCCGGCTTCCACCTGACGATTATTTGCAGACTACTGTGGTACTGTACTTCATTACTCCCCTGGTAATTGACTCTGGCTTCTCCTGACTATTATCTGCTTTATCCTTTTGTACTGTGTTGCTCTCTTGGTTCATTCACTATCCGTTAATTGTCTTGTCTGTCCTCCCAGCACGTATTCTAAGCTAGGTAATGCCGTCCAGTTGTCCCCTGTCATTAGGACTTGTGAGGCAAGTAGGCAGGGCCAGGGGGGAGAGTGGAGCGCAGTGGTCACTATCCTCCCCCCTGTGTGTATGTGTACGTGACTGTTACAATCTGAAAGCACTTCTTCTTGTGTAACAGTAGCCCAAAAGTAATTTAATGGAATGCCAAATGGTTTTAAGGGCAGGTTCATATGTAGTTTTTTTTTAAGGAGCCTTTGAAGTAGATTTTCCTGAAGGTTTTTGGGTAAGACTGAAAATTCTTCTTAGTGGAATTGTATCTAATGAATTCAATTCTTGCTTTGCTTGAAACCCCTGCCTCAAATTCTACTTAAAAAAATTCTGTGTGAACCTACCATACTCTAGCTAATTGATTTTTCATTCCAATATGATTTTTCTATTTTGGATAACGATTCTTTGTCGGATGAAGATGAGTTTTTCAGCCAGTAAAAAGAGGCTAATAATCTGACGGTCATCAAATGGCATGTTGTTAAGTTATGCTTGGATGGGCAAAAATGCAGGTAGGTGTGCATATTAGAACCAACTGTGGAGCTACATAGGTTTACCAGGACAGGATAGGTAATCAATATAAGTCGATGGGAGAGTGGCATCTGGCCCCTATCCAACCAGCTGTTTCAGGTAGCTGCTGGAACAGGAAATTATACAGTGGATAAAGCTGGAGGAGGAAGGTTCCATCCACAGTTCAGTGGCCATGATTATCAAAGTTGAAACCTAAAATGACTGGAGAAGTGTTCCCTCCTCTCTCATATATCTCCAAATAGTTTTGATGGACAAATAGACCTATTTGAAACATAATTTGTGGGTTTTTGCTTCACCTTCTTAAGAGACTAAACCATTTTCCTGTATCTGAATACATTTGGAGAATCCAGATGAGTTTCTATGAAAAATTATCGGGGGACACACATATAAGGTGAAGTATATTATCATAGGGCAGTGGTGGGGAACCTATGGCACGGGTGCCAGAGGCGGCACTCAGAGCCCTTTCTGTGGGCACCCACACCCTGGAAATAGTCTATGGAAGTGTTTCCCAGCCAGTGTGCCTCCAGCTGTTGCAAAACTATAACTCCCATCATGCCCGCACAGCCAAAGGCTGTCCAGGCATGCTGGGAGTTGTAGTTTTGCAACAGCTGGAGGCACACTGATTGGGAAACACTGGTCTATGGTGTACCAATATGCCCTAGACTTTTCCTGCCATTCATCAGCGCCAGGCGCACTATGAACAGCACAGGCAGCACATTGAACATAGGCAGGCTATTATTGCTGAATGATAAAGTACATGGAATATATACTATATTGGACTGTAGTATTCAGGTTAAATTGCCGTGTTGGCACTTTGCTATAAATATGAGGGTTTGGGGTTACAGTTTGGGCACTTGGTCTGTAACAGGTTAGCCATCACTGTCATAGGGCCGCAAATCAAAACTTAGTAACGATCCCCCTGAATATTTTTGACTAACTTACTCTTTTTTTATTTAATTAACAAAAACTCACACTTTCACTCTCTTTACTCAACATTTTATGTCAGAAAAAGTGGAGCAGGTGCTTTATAAATAGGGCACTCATTCTGAATACCATAACTGGCAAAAACAACCCTAAATCACAGCTGTAAATGAAAAAAACTGCCTGCCTGCAGCCAACACTAGGAAGAGCTCAGTGCATAGTAAAATTATAAAGTTTACAGTACTACTCAACTCAGAGGAATATGTAAAATCTTGCTTGCTGTACTTAAACAGTGGCTTTATTCTAAGTGTCTGATATTTATCATGTGTTTACACTAGACACGTTATAAATATGGCTTTGTTGGTGGGGGGTGTGATTCTATGGACTGGTTAACTAAATGTTTATAGGATTCTTTTATTTTTCCAGTCCAGATTATGTAGATCTGGTGGCACAATTTAAAGGCTATGTACAACTTTGGTGGCATTTTTTTTAATTATTATTATTGCATTGTACTTTGGAGCTATTTTTTTTTATTTATTGGTCTTTATTAAAAATGTAAAATCCTTTTTTGTACCTTTTTGACATGCTCTTACTAGCAGCATATAGATTTTCTGTCTTTTCCGTCATCTGGGGAACAGACAGACTCTTTATCTCTTCTCTCTGACATTATAAACACTCAATATAGCACAGTTATTATCTTACAAAAAAATGTTTTGGCTTAAGTAAAAGTACCAGTCACACAGTTAGAAAAACAGTTAAGCCTTTGTGACAGAATGGCTCAATATTTTTAATAAAGGCCAATTGATTAATTAAGGGAAGTGGTTAGTTACTTTCCTCACGTGTTATAAATTAAACTGCAGTACTCAGGGAGCTTGCTGTACTGAAAAGGGCTAATGCATTCTAAGTGTCTGCTGTGTGCCAAATTAAGTTATAAATCTGGATTTAAAGGGAACCTGTCATCTTGAACATGGCATTTGGGAAAACATTGAGTAAAACTTGTATATTATTACATTCCTGCTCACTCTGGTCTTTGAAGACAAGGAGGCAGTCCTATCAGTGATTGATAGGTTCCCCCCATCACTGTGCATACAGAGATATCACATGACCGTCTCCTTGATGTCAAAGTCAAGAATGAGCAGGAATTCAAATTAATAAAATATACGTTTTACTCAGTCTCTTGCCACAGAACAATATGTGATTGCAGGATTGGAAATTTACTTTGGTGCACATTTTGCCATATGTATACACAACTGGAGCAGGAGGTCCAGGGTGAATACCTCTTTGACAAATATGAACATTTTGCCCACCTGGAAGCTCGAATTTGAGATCTGGAGGAGAAAAATGCAACACTCAGGGCGATTGACAATCTTGAGAGGAGCATGCTGCCTTCTGAGCTAGCAGTTAATGGGGTAGAAATGGAGGTTGAAGATAATGGTCAGATAAGAAGGTTGGTTAATATAGTTATCAAGAATGATTTATGGGGGTTTTCCAACAGTTTTTTTACTGATGACTTATTCTCTATCCAAAACCCAGGATCCCCGCCTATGAGCTATTTAGTATCGCTGCTCAGCCACATTCAATTCAATGAGGCTTAGCTGCGCATAGACAATGTGACTGATGAACATGGCCTAGGCAAAGCTTAAGACACTTCTCAAACAACTGATTGTCAGGGGTCCCGGGTGTCAGACCCCCACCGATCAGATACTGATGACCTATCCAAATGATAGGTCATCAGTAATAAATTGGTGGAAAAATCCTTTAAGGCGTTATAAAAGAAATACAGCACTCTTTCAGCAGTTTATCTCTCCCACTGACAAAGGATTGGACATGTTTCAACATTCTTGACTCCTTTTTACTCTGAAATCTGCCATTCTGGGAAAAGTTTAACTTTTATTGATCGGAGGCTCTGTTCACAACTTCAGTTGCACATTCCTTCAGGTTTTCCAGTAAGAACAATACAGCATTTAGAGATTTTTTTTCTTTTCTTTGGACTGCAAGAAGAAATCCAGCGGATCTGGAAGCGGCAGACCTGTCATATAATGGTGGCATCCATGGTATGACAGTTATCACTGCACTGCCCTTTCTGTTATTAACACAAACTATGATAAAGTGGGAATATTGCCTCATTGATACAGATTTTACAACTGCTTTTAGGGCAAGTTCACATGTTTAGTCATATTTTCAATGCTGATATTGGATGCAGATTTCAAAATGCATACATTGTTTGCCATAGCTTTTGACACTTTTGATATTTTTGTGCTAATTCAATTTTAATTTCCAATTAACATTAAGGGCATGCTCACCGTGTTTTTTAAGAAAATTTGATTGTGAACATCAAATCTTCATGCCATAGTACATGCGGTGCAGATCTACAAACCATGGACAAAAACCTAGTCTTGTATTTGTATACCAAGACCATAGCAAACATATCAGATTTCTCTGATGTGTATGTGTGCGATGTTCAGGTTATCTGAATCAGTGTGAAAGAACTTTGCATGAATATACCATTATGTAGCTATAGGCAGTTCATGCAATGTTGTAACATAGCAAATTTCAACATGATATCCTGGTGTAGCCAAAGCAGCACAACATAGTAAATTATTTTTCTACCTTCACATCAGTCCATGAGGAATATGCTATCAGGCCCCTACTAGGTGGTAGTGGTACAGCCAGGTCCATAAATATTAGGACATCAACACAATTCTAACATTTTTGGCTCTATACACCACAACAATGGATTTGAAATTGCTTTAACTGCAGACTGTCAGCTTTAATTTGAGGGCATTTACATCCAAATCAGGCAAATGGTGCAGGAATAACAACAGTTTGAATATGTGCCTCCCACTTGTTAAGGGAGCAAAAGTAATGGGACAGAATAATAATCATAAATCAAACTTTCACTTTTTAATACTTGGTTGCAAATCCTTTGCAGTCAATGACAGCCTGAAGTCTGGAACGCATAGACATCACCAGACGCTGGGTTTCATCCCTGGTGATGCTCTGCCAGGCCTCTACTGCAACTGTCTTCAGTTCCTGCTTGTTCTTGGGACATTTTCCCTTCAGTTTTGTCTTCAGCAAGTGAAATGCATGCTCAATCGGATTCAGGTCAGGTGATTGATTTGGCCATTGCATAACATTCCACTTCTTTCCCTTAAAAAACTCTTTGGTTGCTTTTGCAGTATGCTTTGGGTCATTGTCCATCTGCACTGTGAAGCGCCGTCCAATGAGTTCTAAAGCATTTGGCTGAATATGAGCCAATAATATTGCCCGAAACACTTCAGAATTCATCCTGCTGCTTTTGTCAGCAGTCACATCATCAATAAATACAAGAGAACTAGTTCCATTGGCAGCCATACATGCCCACACCATGACACTACCACCACCATGCTTCACTGATGAGGTGGTGTGCTTAGATTCATGAGCAGTTCCTTTCCTTCTCCATACTCTTCTCTTCCCATCACTCTGGTACAAGTTGATCTTGGTCTCATCTGTCCATAGGATGTTGTTCCAGAACTGTGAAGGCTTTTTAGATGTTGTTTGGCAAACTCTAATCTGGCCTTCCTGTTTTTGAGACTCACCAATGGTTTACATCTTGTGGTGAATCCTCTGTATTCACTCTGGTGAAGTCTTCTCTTGATTGTTGACTTTGACACACATACATCTACCTCCTGGAGAGTGTTCTTGATCCGGCCAACTGTTGTGAAGGGTGTTATCTTCACCAGGGAAAGAATTCTTCATCATCCACCATAGTTGTTTTCCATGGTCTTCCCGGTTTTTCTATGTCTCTGATGGGTTTGTTTTGTTTTTTTCAGCCTAATGATGGCTTGCTTCACTGATGGTGACAGCTCTTTGGATCTCATCTTAAGCGTTGACAGAAACAGATTCCAAATGCAAATAGCACATTTGAAATGAACCTTTTATCTGCTCATTGTCATTGGGATAACGAGGGACTAACGCACACCTGGCCATGAAACAGCTGAGAAGCAAATTGTCCCATTACTTTTGGTCCCTTAACAAGTGGGAGGCACATATGCAAACTGTTGCAATTCCTACACTGTTCACCTGATTTTGATTTAAATACCCTCAAATTAAAGCTGACAGTCTGCAGTTAAAGCACATTTTGTTTGTTTCATTTCAAATCCATTGTGGTGGTGTATAGAACCAAAAACGTTAGAATTGTGTCGATGTCCCAATATTTATGGAGATGCCTATGAACCTTGATACTAGAAATATATTCTAGAAAATACAGTGCATGTATTGTTAACTATTCAAAATACCCTTAAAAGTGCATTTTTTATCTCAAAGGTTTC
Organism: Bufo gargarizans; assembly: GCF_014858855.1. Classification (NCBI taxonomy): domain Eukaryota; kingdom Metazoa; phylum Chordata; class Amphibia; order Anura; family Bufonidae; genus Bufo; species Bufo gargarizans. Next base: position 3,638,411 of record NC_058085.1, read on the forward strand.
ATGTATTTTTACTAAAATTATCACAACAACTATCTTGCATATTAAATTCCCATTTTCATTTATTGCACTAGTAACAAAAGCAATGCTTCCAGAAATAAATGAAAGGCCATGTAAGGCAAAATGACAAGATAATCTATCCTTTAACAAGTGTTTTATAAAAATGTCTATTTGAGTATATTATTCAATCCTTTACGCATAATATTTGCCATTGAGATGATGAAGGGAAGGGATGGCTTAACTGAAATTCATCCTAGGATGCAAAATACACAGCGAGGGAATCATTCATCCATGTAACACAGTATGTACTGTTTTAAACATTCATGATTCATTACCCCAGTTGCCATTTAATGATATCTATGCAATAAGTACGGTATCTGTTTCAAGTGACCCTCTGTGCAGTGCATTCATATCATTTTATAGAGGGTAGATCGACTGCTGTGCAATATCATTTTTCACCCAACAGAGCGGCAATTTTACTAAACAAAGAAATAATGCCAGAAACATTATATCAGTGATTTCTGCACACCATGTTTTTCATCACTATATATTTTCTCTTTTTTTAAACTAGGATTCCAATTTTTTCAAGATTTTCTTCAATTTCTATAAAACAGAAGAGTATATACCAGTGTTGGCGAACCTATGGCACAGGTGCCAGAGGCGGCACTCAGAGTCCTCTCAGTGGGCACTCGCACCCAGAAAAAAGTCTATAGTGTGCCAATGTGCCTTAGACTTCTCCTGCCATTCATCAGCGCAAGCGCACTATGGACAGTGCAGGCAGCGCACTGAATGCAGGCAGGATATTATAGCTAAATGATGAAGTACATGGAAGATACTCTGTACTGGACTGTAGTATCCAGGGGGAATTGCCGTGTTGGCACTTTGCGATAAATAATTGGTTTTGGGTTACAGTTTGGGCACTCGGTCTGTAAAAGGTTCGCCATCACTGGTATATAATATAGTCATATTGTTAACTGCAGGGGCAAACTGGCCACTCAGGCATCTGGACAATACAGTGAGACTAGATACTACAGATTGGTGGGCGCTGTACATGGGCCCAAAGGGAAGACAAGCTTTTTTGGTACCTAAGGCAGAGATTTTAGAATGTGCACCTCCCGCTCTGGTTTCAAATTGTCTGACATGACACTTGGGTGCCTCTCACCTCTCTTAAATGTTCCTGGAGTTGTGTGGCTTTCATCATCTGGTTCCATAAGGCACTGTTCACAATGAAATGGTCATTAGTGTGGGATGTGGCCAAAGGTCATCCACTTCTATACCTTTCTCTGAGTCTTCCAGTCTCTCTGTACCTCTGTTGCAACCTGCTGATGACACTTTGTAACACTCTAAGCTTAGTAGCCACTTCCATCTGAAAATATCCTGCTTGAAGCCTTGCCATGGTGAGGTACTGTTGATCAATTGTTAGGTGTCTCTTTGGTCACATGATGTCAAAATGTGAACAGCATGATGAGGAGGATTGTAATTGAATTGGGAAATATATTGGGTGATTCATGGATCAAACACCTGTTTTTTTTTATGTTAAGCTCCTTGTTAGAGAACAGCAAGTTGTGCAAAAAGTACAGTACTGAAACATTTAACAGTTGGACATGTGCATTCAAAAGTTTAGAGAAGGTCACTTTAAGTTCACCTGTAAAGGTTAGAGTACATTTTAGGTTCATCCTGAGTTCCACCCACAAGCCAAATATCCCAAACTTTTTGTGAGTAGTATATATATCAATCATAAAGGTTTAGTAAATGCTTTATGCACCTAAGTCGTGTTAAGTCTATTTTTTCACGAACCTCAGATGAAATGTCTTTTCTGCAAATGCATATACAAAAATGGAAGACTACTCTTTATGCAAACCTCTATAGGACTCTAATAGGTATGCACATAGATAGTACTACAGTATATAGGCTATATACTGTATATGTTTTATAAATACACGTTAATGTAATGGCAACAAGTACATGTATTAACAGTACACAGGTGCACTAAGGCATCATACAAATGGAGTGAATGAAATTTCTCCTGTCATACAATGTATTCCCCAGTAGAAGGAATGGTCAATAATATTACATGTAATTATGCATGTGTGCATGACTGCATGCTGTGTGCTTATGCATAAAGTTGCTTGCACACTGGGTTTAGTATGGATTCAGAGGTATTATATGCATTTGAAATATCACTATGAGTCCTACCTCACACTGTTTCATGATAGCTGCAGCTTGCTATTCACACACTTTTCTAATATAATATGCAATTATGTGCAAAGCAAACTTCAACTTCACTAATCTTGGCCTGTCAACAAGATATAGAGAATGCACTTATTCATGTGTCACTAAGGCTAAAGGACAAGAAAATCGTGTTTTCATGGCTTCAATGCAATTGGAAGCCATCTCAGAGTGGAATGAACATTAGACCAAGCAAATCAGCAGTCACTGCCAAACTAACTATTACACTTTAATTTAGGAGATGCGATCTTAATCAATAACATTAACAAAAATGTTATTGATTAATAACCTGTATATGTAAAGGGAGCCATCGGGCAAGTTGAGACTCATATGCACAGTATATATTTATACTAGTTATGGATTTATTTTGTAGAGCCTAAACAGCCCTGAAGCCAAGTTGTGTAGTGACCCTTCAAAGGGGATAAGCCACATCAGACATAGCATCATAAAAGGGAAGCCTCGCAGTTAGCTGTGGCCGCAAGGCAGTAGTGACCAGTGTAACCTTAGTTGAGTAAAGCAGGGTAAGCAGAAAAGCCCACAGACTGCATGAATGCAGTGACTTTCACACTTGCAGTTGAGACACTGCATTGGCAGTGAGTAGGGATGAGCGAACTCGAACTGTATAGTTCGGGTTCGTACCGAATTTTGGGGTGTCCGTGACACGGACCCGAACCCGGACATTTTCGTAAAAGTCCGGGTTCGGGTTCGGTGTTCGTCGCTTTCTTGGCGCTTTTGTGACGCTTTCTTGGCGCTTTTTGAAAGGCTGCAAAGCAGCCAATCAACAAGCGTCATACTACTTGCCCCAAGAGGCCATCACAGCCATGCCTACTATTGGCATGGCTGTGATTGGCCAGAGCACCATGTGACCCAGCCTCTATTTAAGCTGGAGTCACATAGCGCCGCCCGTCACTCTGCTCTGATTAGCGTAGGGAGAGGTTGCGGCTGCGACAGTAGGGCGAGATTAGGCAGATTAACTCCTCCAAAGGACTTGATTAACTGATCGATCTGCAGCTGTGGATCATTGAGCTGCTGATCCTCAATTGCTCACTGTTTTTAGGCTGCCCAGACCGTTTGTCAGTCACATTTTTCTGGGGTGATCGGCGGCCATTTTGTGTCTTGTGGTGCGCCAGCACAAGCTGCGACCAAGTGCATTTAACCCTCAATGGTGTGGTTGTTTTTTGGCTAAAGCCTACATCAGGGTGAAGCTGTCACACCAAGTGCATTTAACCAGCAATAGTCTGTTCATTTTTTGGCCATATACAAAATCAGGGGCAAGCTGCGCCTGTCACCAAGTGCATTTAACCCTCAATGGTGTGGTTGTTTTTTGGCTAAAGCCTACATCAGGGTGAAGCTGTCACACCAAGTGCATTTAACCAGCAATAGTCTGTTCATTTTTTGGCCATATACAAAATCAGGGGCAAGCTGCGCCTGTCACCAAGTGCATTTAACCCTCAATGGTGTGGTTGTTTTTTGGCTAAAGCCTACATCAGGGTGAAGCTGTCACACCAAGTGCATTTAACCAGCAATAGTCTGTTCATTTTTTGGCCATATACAAAATCAGGGGCAAGCTGCGCCTGTCACCAAGTGCATTTAACCCTCAATGGTGTGGTTGTTTTTTGGCTAAAGCCTACATCAGGGTGAAGCTGTCACACCAAGTGCATTTAACCAGCAATAGTCTGTTCATTTTTTGGCCATATACAAAATCAGGGGCAAGCTGCGCCTGTCACCAAGTGCATTTAACCCTCAATGGTGTGGTTGTTTTCTGGCTAAAGCCTACATCAGGGTGAAGCTGTCACACCAAGTGCATTTAACCAGCAATAGTCTGTTTATTTTTTGGCCATATACTACATCAGGGGCAAGCTGCGCCCGTCACCAAGTGCATTTAACCCTCAGTAGTGTGGTTGGTCAAGCTGTGACACCAAGTGCATTTAACCAGCAATAGTCTGTTCATTTTTTGGCCATATACTACATCAGGGGCAAGCTGCGCCCGTCACCAAGTGCATTTAACCAGCAATAGTGTGGTTATTTTTTGGCCATATCCCAGTCTAATTCTGTCACTAAATCCATACCGGTCACCCAGCGCCTAAATACTAGGCCTCAAATTTATATCCCGCTAAATCTCTCGTTACCGCTGTCCTGTTGTAGCTGGGAAAGTTATTTAGTGTCCGTCAAAGCACATTTTTTGTTCTGGGTTGAAGTACAATTCCCAATTTAGCAATTTCATAATTTAGTGGTTTCTGCTATATCAGAGCTATTTGAAATCTATCCCTAAAAGGGTATATAATATTCAAGGTGCACATTGGGTCATTCAGAATAACTTCACACACACCCGCTACTGTGTATTTTCAAGTCTAATTCTGTCACTAAACCCATACCTGTCACCCAGCGCCTAAATACTAGGCCTCAAATTTATATCCTGCTAAATCTCTCGTTACCGCTGTCCTGTTGTAGCTGGGAAAGTTATTTAGTGTCCGTCAAAGCACATTTTTTGTTCTGGGTTGAAGTACAATTCCCAATTTAGCAATTTCATAATTTAGTGGTTTCTGCTATATCAGAGCTATTTGAAATCTATCCCTAAAAGGGTATATAATATTCAAGGTGCACATTGGGTCATTCAGAATAACTTCACACACACCCGCTACTGTGTATTTCCAAGTCTAATTCTGTCACTAAACCCATACCTGTCACCCAGCGCCTAAATACTAGGCCTCAAATTTATATCCTGCTAAATCTCTCGTTACCGCTGTCCTGTTGTAGCTGGGAAAGTTATTTAGTGTCCGTCAAAGCACATTTTTTGTTCTGGGTTGAAATACAATTCCCAATTTAGCAATTTCATAATTTAGTGGTTTCTGCTATATCAGAGCTATTTGAAATCTATCCCTAAAAGGGTAGATCATATTGAAGGTGCACATAGGGTCATTCAGAATAACTTCACACACACCCGCTACTGTGTATTTCCAAGTCTAATTCTGTCACTAAACCCATACCTGTCACCCAGCGCCTAAATACTAGGCCTCAAATTTATATCCCGCTAAATCTCTCGTTACCGCTGTCCTGTTGTAGCTGGGAAAGTTATTTAGTGTCCGTCAAAGCACATTTTTTGTTCTGGGTTGAAGTACAATTCCCAATTTAGCAATTTCATAATTTAGTGGTTTCTGCTATATCAGAGCTATTTGAAATCTATCCCTAAAAGGGTATATAATATTCAAGGTGCACATTGGGTCATTCAGAATAACTTCACACACACCCGCTACTGTGTATTTCCAAGTCTAATTCTGTCACTAAACCCATACCTGTCATCCAGCGCCTAAATACTAGGCCTCAAATTTATATCCTGCTAAATCTCTCGTTACCGCTGTACTGTTGTTGCTTGGAAAGATATTTAGTGTCCGTCAAAGCACATTTTTTGTTCTGGGTTGAAGTACAATTCCCAATTTAGCAATTTCATAATTTAGTGGTTTCTGCTATATCAGAGCTATTTGAAATCTATCCCTAAAAGGGTATATAATATTCAAGGTGCACATTGGGTCATTCAGAATAACTTCACACACACCCGCTACTGTGTATTTTCAAGTCTAATTCTGTCACTAAACCCATACCTGTCACCCAGCGCCTAAATACTAGGCCTCAAATTTATATCCTGCTAAATCTCTCGTTACCGCTGTCCTGTTGTAGCTGGGAAAGTTATTTAGTGTCCGTCAAAGCACATTTTTTGTTCTGGGTTGAAGTACAATTCCCAATTTAGCAATTTCATAATTTAGTGGTTTCTGCTATATCAGAGCTATTTGAAATCTATCCCTAAAAGGGTATATAATATTCAAGGTGCACATTGGGTCATTCAGAATAACTTCACACACACCCGCTACTGTGTATTTCCAAGTCTAATTCTGTCACTAAACCCATACCTGTCACCCAGCGCCTAAATACTAGGCCTCAAATTTATATCCTGCTAAATCTCTCGTTACCGCTGTACTGTTGTTGCTTGGAAAGATATTTAGTGTCCGTCAAAGCACATTTTTTGTTCTGGGTTGAAGTACAATTCCCAATTTAGCAATTTCATAATTTAGTGGTTTCTGCTATATCAGAGCTATTTGAAATCTATCCCTAAAAGGGTATATAATATTCAAGGTGCACATTGGGTCATTCAGAATAACTTCACACACACCCGCTACTGTGTATTTTCAAGTCTAATTCTGTCACTAAACCCATACCTGTCACCCAGCGCCTAAATACTAGGCCTCAAATTTATATCCTGCTAAATCTCTCGTTACCGCTGTACTGTTGTTGCTGGGCAAGATATTTAGTGTCCGTCAAAGCACATTTTTTGTTCTGGGTTGAAATACAATTCCCAATTTAGCAATTTCATAATTTAGTGGTTTCTGCTATATCAGAGCTATTTGAAATCTATCCCTAAAAGGGTATATAATATTCAAGGTGCACATTGAGTCATTCAGAATAACTTCACACACACCCGCTACTGTGTATTTTCAAGTCTAATTCTGTCACTAAACCCATACCTGTCACCCAGCGCCTAAATACTAGGCCTCAAATTTATATCCTGCTAAATCTCTCGTTACCGCTGTACTGTTGTTGCTGGGCAAGATATTTAGTGTCCGTCAAAGCACATTTTTTGTTCTGGGTTGAAATACAATTCCCAATTTAGCAATTTCATAATTTAGTGGTTTCTGCTATATCAGAGCTATTTGAAATCTATCCCTAAAAGGGTATATAATATTCAAGGTGCACATTGGGTCATTCAGAATAACTTCACACACACCCGCTACTGTGTATTTCCAAGTCTAATTCTGTCACTAAACCCATACCTGTCACCCAGCGCCTAAATACTAGGCCTCAAATTTATATCCTGCTAAATCTCTCGTTACCGCTGTACTGTTGTTGCTGGGCAAGATATTTAGTGTCCGTCAAAGCACATTTTTTGTTCTGGGTTGAAATACAATTCCCAATTTAGCAATTTCATAATTTAGTGGTTTCTGCTATATCAGAGCTATTTGAAATCTATCCCTAAAAGGGTATATAATATTCAAGGTGCACATTGGGTCATTCAGAATAACTTCACACACACCCGCTACTGTGTATTTCCAAGTCTAATTCTGTCACTAAACCCATACCTGTCACCCAGCGCCTAAATACTAGGCCTCAAATTTATATCCTGCTAAATCTCTCGTTACCGCTGTACTGTTGTTGCTGGGCAAGATATTTAGTGTCCGTCAAAGCACATTTTTTGTTCTGGGTTGAAATACAATTCCCAATTTAGCAATTTCATAATTTAGTGGTTCCTGCTATATCAGAGCTATTTGAAATCTATCCCAAAAAGGGTATATAATATTCAAGGTGCACATAGGGTCATTCAGAATAACTTCACACACACCCGCTACTGTGTATTTCCAAGTCTAATTATGTCACTAAACCCATACCTGTCACCCAGCGCCTAAATACTAGGCCTCAAATTTATATCCTGCTAAATCTCTCGTTACCGCTGTACTGTTGTTGCTGGGCAAGATATTTAGTGTCCGTCAAAGCACATTTTTTGTTCTGGGTTGAAATACAATTCCCAATTTAGCAATTTCATAATTTAGTGGTTTCTGCTATATCAGAGCTATTTGAAATCTATCCCTAAAAGGGTATATAATATTCAAGGTGCACATTGGGTCATTCAGAATAACTTCACACACACCCGCTACTGTGTATTTCCAAGTCTAATTCTGTCACTAAACCCATACCTGTCACCCAGCGCCTAAATACTAGGCCTCAAATTTATATCCTGCTAAATCTCTCGTTACCGCTGTACTGTTGTTGCTGGGCAAGATATTTAGTGTCCGTCAAAGCACATTTTTTGTTCTGGGTTGAAATACAATTCCCAATTTAGCAATTTCATAATTTAGTGGTTCCTGCTATATCAGAGCTATTTGAAATCTATCCCAAAAAGGGTATATAATATTCAATGTGCACATAGGGTCATTCAGAATAACTTCACACACACGCTTCTGTGCATTTCCAAGTCTAATTCTGTCACTAAATCCATACCGGTCACCCAGCGCCTAAATACTAGGCCTCAAATTTATATCCCGCTGAATTTGAATACAATACATTGGGCCAAATAATATATTTGTTGTTGTGGTGAACCATAACAATGAGAAAAACATCTAGTAAGGGACGCGGACGTGGACATGGTCGTGGTGGTGTTAGTGGACCCTCTGGTGCTGGGAGAGGACGTGGCCGTTCTGCCACATCCACACGTCCTAGTGTACCAACTACCTCAGGTCCCAGTAGCCGCCAGAATTTACAGCGATATATGGTGGGGCCCAATGCCGTTCTAAGGATGGTAAGGCCTGAGCAGGTACAGGCATTAGTCAATTGGGTGGCCGACAGTGGATCCAGCACGTTCACATTATCTCCCACCCAGTCTTCTGCAGAAAGCGCACAGATGGCGCCTGAAAACCAACCCCATCAGTCTGTCACATCACCCCCATGCATACCAGGGAAACTGTCTCAGCCTCAAGTTATGCAGCAGTCTCTTATGCTGTTTGAAGACTCCGCTGGCAGGGTTTCCCAAGGGCATCCACCTAGCCCTTCCCCAGCGGTGAAAGACATAGAATGCACTGACGCACAACCACTTATGTTTCCTGATGATGAGGACATGGGAATACCACCTCAGCATGTCTCTGATGATGACGAAACACAGGTGCCAACTGCTGCGTCTTTCTGCAGTGTGCAGACTGAACAGGAGGTCAGGGATCAAGACTGGGTGGAAGACGATGCAGGGGACGATGAGGTCCACATGGAATGAAGGTCGTGCCACTGACTTTCACAGTTCGGAGGAAGAGGCAGTGGTGAGACCGAGCCAACAGCGTAGCAAAAGAGGGAGCAGTGGGCAAAAGCAGAACACCCGCTGCCAAGAGACTCCGCCTGCTACTGACCGCCGCCATCTGGGACCGAGCACCCCAAAGGCAGCTTCAAGGAGTTCCCTGGCATGGCACTTCTTCAAACAATGTGCTGACGACAAGACCCGAGTGGTTTGCACGCTGTGCCATCAGAGCCTGAAGCGAGGCATTAACGTTCTGAACCTGAGCACAACCTGCATGACCAGGCACCTGCATGCAAAGCATGAACTGCAGTGGAGTAAACACCTTAAAACCAAGGAAGTCACTCAGGCTCCCCCTGCTACCTCTTCTGCTGCTGCCGCCTCGGCCTATTCTGCTGCTGCCGCCTCGGCCTCTTCCTCCGCCTCTGGAGGAACGTTGGCACCTGCCGCCCAGCAAACAGGGGATGTACCACCAACACCACCACCACCACCTCCGTCACCAAGCGTCTCAACCATGTCACACGCCAGCGTTCAGCTCTCCATCTCACAAACATTTGATAGAAAGCGTAAATTCCCACCTAGCCACCCTCGATCCCTGGCCCTGAATGCCAGCATTTCTAAACTACTGGCCTATGAAATGCTGTCATTTAGGCTGGTGGACACAGACAGCTTCAAACAGCTCATGTCGCTTGCTGTCCCACAGTATGTTGTTCCCAGCCGGCACTACTTCTCCAAGAGAGCCGTGCCTTCCCTGCACAACCAAGTATCCGATAAAATCAAGTGTGCACTGCGCAACGCCATCTGTAGCAAGGTCCACCTAACCACAGATACGTGGACCAGTAAGCACGGCCAGGGACGCTATATCTCCCTAACTGCACACTGGGTAAATGTAGTGGCAGCTGGGCCCCAGGCGGAGAGCTGTTTGGCGCACGTCCTTCCGCCGCCAAGGATCGCAGGGCAACATTCTTTGCCTCCTGTTGCCACCTCCTCCTTCTCGGCTTCCTCCTCCTCTTCTTCCACCTGCTCATCCAGTCAGCCACACACCTTCACCACCAACTTCAGCACAGCCCGGGGTAAACGTCAGCAGGCCATTCTGAAACTCATATGTTTGGGGGACAGGCCCCACACCGCACAGGAGTTGTGGCGGGGTATTGAACAACAGACCGACGAGTGGTTGCTGCCGGTGAGCCTCAAGCCCGGCCTGGTGGTGTGTGATAATGGGCGAAATCTCGTTGCAGCTCTGGGACTAGCCAATTTGACGCACATCCCTTGCTTGGCGCATGTGCTGAATTTGGTGGTGCAGAAGTTCATTCACAACTACCCCGACATGTCAGAGCTGCTGCATAAAGTGCGGGCCGTCTGTTCGCGCTTCCGGCGTTCACATCCTGCCGCTGCTCGCCTGTCTGCGCTAAGGCGTAACTTCGGCCTTCCCGCTCACCGCCTCATATGCGACGTGCCCACCAGGTGGAACTCCACCTTGCACATGCTGGACAGACTGTGCGAGCAGCAGCAGGCCATAGTGGAGTTTCAGCTGCAGCACGCACGGGTCAGTCGCACTACAGAACAGCACCACTTCACCACCAATGACTGGGCCTCCATGCGAGACCTGTGTGCCCTGTTGCGCTGTTTCGAGTACTCCACCAACATGGCCAGTGGCGATGACACCGTTATCAGCGTTACAATACCACTTCTATGTCTCCTTGAGAAAACACTTAGGGCGATGATGGAAGAGGAGGTGGCCCAGGAGGAGGAGGAGGAGGAGGAGGAAGAGGGGTCATTTTTAGCACTTTCAGGCCAGTCTCTTCGAAGTGACTCAGAGGGAGGTTTTTGGCAACAGCAGAGGCCAGGTACAAATGTGGCCAGCCAGGGCCCACTACTGGAGGACGAGGAGGACGAGGATGAGGAGGAGGTGGAGGAGGATGAGGATGAAGCATGGTCACAGCGGGGTGGCACCCAACGCAGCTCGGGTCCATCACTGGTGCGTGGCTGGGGGGAAAGGCAGGACGATGACGATACGCCTCCCACAGAGGACAGCTTGTCCTTACCCCTGGGCAGCCTGGCACACATGAGCGACTACATGCTGCAGTGCCTGCGCAACGACAGCAGAGTTGCCCACATTTTAACCTGTGCGGACTACTGGGTTGCCACCCTGCTGGATCCACGCTACAAAGACAATGTGCCCACCTTACTTCCTGCACTGGAGCGTGATAGGAAGATGCGCGAGTACAAGCGCACGTTGGTAGACGCGCTACTGAGAGCATTCCCAAATGTCACAGGGGAACAAGTGGAAGCCCAAGGCCAAGGCAGAGGAGGAGCAAGAGGTCGCCAAGGCAGCTGTGTCACGGCCAGCTCCTCTGAGGGCAGGGTTAGCATGGCAGAGATGTGGAAAACTTTTGTCAACACGCCACAGCTAACTGCACCACCACCTGATACGCAACGTGTTAGCAGGAGGCAACATTTCACTAACATGGTGGAACAGTACGTGTGCACACCCCTCCACGTACTGACTGATGGTTCGGCCCCATTCAACTTCTGGGTCTCTAAATTGTCCACGTGGCCAGAGCTAGCCTTTTATGCCTTGGAGGTGCTGGCCTGCCCGGCAGCCAGCGTTTTGTCTGAACGTGTATTCAGCACGGCAGGGGGCGTCATTACAGACAAACGCAGCCGCCTGTCTACAGCCAATGTGGACAAGCTGACGTTCATAAAAATGAACCAGGCATGGATCCCACAGGACCTGTCCGTCCCTTGTCCAGATTAGACATTAACTACCTCCCCATAACCATATATTATTGGACTCCAGGGCACTTCCTCATTCAATCCTATTTTTATTTTCATTTTACCATTATATTGCAAGGCTACCCAAAGTTGAATGAACCTCTCCTCTGCCTGTGTGCTAGGCCTAAATATATGCCAATGGATTGTTGCAGTGGTGGCTGACGTGAAGCCTCATTCTCTGCTATGACATGCAGACTGATTCTCTGGTGACATGAAGCCAGATTGTCTGTTACGGGACCTCTCTCCTCTGCCTGGGTGCTGGGCCTGAATTTATGACAATGGACTGTTGCAGTGGTGGGTGACGTGAAGCCTGATTCTCTGCTATGACATGCAGACTGATTCTCTGGTGACATGAAGCCAGATCCTCTGTTACGGGACCTCTCTCCTCTGCCTGGGTGCTGGGCCTAAATTTATGAAAATGGACTGTTGCAGTGGTGGGTGACGTGAAGCCTCATTCTCTGCTATGACATGCAGACTGATTCTCTGCTGACATGAAGCCAGATCGTCTGTTACGGGACCTCTCTCCTCTGCCTGGGTGCTGGGCCTAAATTTATGAAAATGGACTCTTACAGTGGTGGGTGACGTGAAGCCTGATTCTCTGCTATGACATGAAGACTGATTCTCTGCTGACATGAAGCCAGATCCTCTGTTACGGGACCTCTCTCCTCTGCCTGGGTGCTGGGCCTAAATATCTGAGAATGGACTGTTCCAGTGGTGGGTAACGGGAAGCCAGATTCTCTGCTATGATATGAAGACTGATTCTCTGCTGACATGAAGCCAGATTGTCTGTTACGGGACCTCTCTCCTCTGCCTGGGTGCTGGGCCTAAATTTATGAAAATGGACTATTACAGTGGTGGGTGACGTGAAGCCTGATTCTCTGCTATGACATGAAGACTGATTCTCTGCTGACATGAAGCCAGATTGTCTGTTACGGGACCTCTCTCCTCTGCCTGGGTGCCGGGGCCTAAATATCTGAGAATGGACTGTTCCAGTGGTGGGTGACGGGAAGCCAGATTCTCTGCTATGGAACCTCTCTCCAATTGATTTTGGTTAATTTTTATTTATTTAATTTTTATTTTAATTAATTTCCCTATCCACATTTGTTTGCAGGGGATTTACCTACATGTTGCTGCCTTTTGCAGCCCTCTAGCCCTTTCCTGGGCTGTTTTACAGCCGTTTTAGTGCCGAAAAGTTCGGGTCCCCATTGACTTCAATGGGGTTCGGGTTCGGGACGAAGTTCGGATCGGGTTCGGATCCCGAACCCGAACATTTCCGGGATGTTCGGCCGAACTTCTCGAACCCGAACATCCAGGTGTTCGCTCAACTCTAGCAGTGAGTTATACACAAGAAGAGCTCCAAGTCACAATTACTTGGAAGCCGTCAGTGTGGCGGACCTGGGGACCAGATGTGGAAAACCTAGCTGTTGAGCTAGCCATGGAGAGACTTCAACAATATAAGAATGAGTCCCCTGAAGAAGCTAGTGGGAAAATACATGTTGAGATTTTGGACAGTATATTTCAGAGAAATCTTATGGTATGTGGAAGGTAATATTCTTTTATTTTTTATTTTTATTTTTTATCTCATTTGTGCATACAATTATGTGATTGCTACTCACCCTAATAATCAGGCTATTATTCTTATTGAAGCCACATTTTTCACATTATCCATCAATGTTGAGTCTTTAAAGATGCTTTTCGAGAAGCTCCACATATTTGAGTAAAGATAGAGACTGTTAAAGCATGTTGTGGCCTGCAAATTCTACAGTGACATTCTTCAAATAAGTGGTTCCCCTTAAAAACAATGGACTAAGACTACACAGGCCATGTGCTTCTCTGTGCCCCACTATAGCTAGAGTGAGTGCTAGTGATATTATTTACCCTTGAAGGATCTGTGGTTTAATATAAAAATAACCAATCAACATGTAAGAGCCACTGTTGAACTAGTGTTAAAGGGGTTATCCAAGGCTAGAAATGCCCCCCCCCCATACGCCTTGGCCCCTCACACTGATTCTACTTACCTTGCTCCCTGCAATCGCGCATATCGCCACTTTGAGAATTCGTAAATATTTAGAATATCACAATTTTTTTGTGAATTTAGCGTGAATATTACCTACATCCCTAGCAACCAATAGGAAAGTTGCTTATAAGAGTAGTGTTGATCGCAAATTTTCCTATCGCAAATTTTATTGCCGATTTTATTGCCGATTTTCGCAATCAAGAAAATAATAACAAGATCAAGAATTCTCTAATTTACGAATATTTGATGAATATTCACGAAATATCGCAAATTCAAATATTGCCTCTGCTGCTCATCACTGATTAATGGGAGTTACATAAAACAGCTTTTACATTCTATGTCTGGATCTGGCTGCTGGGTTCCTCCGCACATTGATTTCATTGGCTCCACTTTGCTTAAATAGTGGGAGCCCAAATTGGGATCCCCAAAAATCAGTCCTTAATGGTATATCTTGTAGAAGGATTGTCTACAGCGTCAGGTCCATTGTGATTCCTTTATCGACAAGATTTGGAAATCAATGTGTCCATATTAGTAAGTTTCTTTCAGACTTCCAAAGAACACAATTAAGTCTTCACAAAGATTTATAAATGAAACAGAAATGTAATGCCATAAACAAGCAGTTACCATCTAGAATACCAATACGAACATTAGCATTTGATAGATTATGTAATATTATTTAATTACTTGTGCTAGAAAAACTACTTTTATCTGAGTGTAATTTCATAATCAGATTTAAAACAAAGGCACATTGGATTTTTATTAAATCCTATCCATTTTTTTTTTTTTTTATATTCTTGTGAAATCCGTGGCTGTTGTTTAGAGAACAGCATAAAAAATACAATATAATAATTCATGGCTAATTATTTAATTCAGTAGGTTCACACAACGTTAATGTTCTGCTTGACATATGTAAATTAATAGAGTTTACTCTGCCGTCAATTATTTGCTGTTTTAAAATCCACAGTAATATTGTTTAGCTTGGCTCTTAACAATAAACTTGTCATATATTGTAATTCTCGCACACGGGCTTGATATGAAAAATGCACTTAACAGAGTTGAGTAACTCATTAGGAATTCTAGTGATGGCTCCTTCCAAAACTTTGCTGCTGGATCCTGTGACTGAGACCTCCAGAGGTTTTGCAGTGTTTATGTATGGAATTACAAAGTAGTGTTCAGCATGCACATTTGCATGTCATTATTATAAGGTTGTACCTGAGGTTTAACTAGCGTGTGGCAAAAAAAAAAACAAAAAAAAAAAACAGTACAATAAATAAGTAAAAATTTTTTTTTCCTGTCCTCAAGCAGATTTGCTAAACTTTGGCTCTGTTCACCCAACATTATGAATTCTTATAACTTTATAAGATACCAGTGAATACTAATGGAATTCATTAACTTTGTGGGGTCTGTTGTATTCTTAAGGAGGATCTAGTATATTTGATGGCAGGAATAGAGATATAAACTGTTCTATTTTTGCCATCAAACAGCCTGAAGTAATACCTCACAGACCCATCAATGCTCCAGCTAACTGAGCCGAAACCTTTGAGAAAAAAAAAGCACAATAATTATGCATATAAAAAATATGACATTGAAATAACATTTTCCTTTGCTAGATATTGTAGCATTATACATTTCAGAGGATGAGTTTCTGGTCAAATGATGATCACACTGGCATATGGCTCATTACAGGATACAATTATAACTGTACATTAAAGGGGTTGTCCCACTAAAAATATTTTACAGTTTCCAAACCAACACCTAGATCTGAACATTTTTGTAAATGCATGCTAATTAAACATTTAGTTCCATAGTCACTTTGGTCAACACTTCATTTGAATACTGTACAGATATTCATCTCCATACAGTATTCAAATGCATGTGCTTCAGTGAGTTGAAATGAGTTATTACTGAAGTCCCGAGACTGGTGAATAACTTCAGAATTCGATTTTTAAAATTGAAAACCATTTTAAAACAAGAATTCAAAGTTGGCTTCAGAACCAGCTGGTACCTCGATAATGAAGCAAGAGCCCATACATTTTAATGCTGTACAGAGACAGATCTCCGTACAACATTAAAACAAAGTTTTGAGCAAATAGACTTTGGATCCTGGATCCAAAGCTCAATTCGTTCATCCCTACTTATGAGTACACCAGATTCCTGGTTCATAGAGCTGGCAGCACACTGAAATAAATAAAATTTAATTGGACAAATCATAGCATATTTATACATAACAGACACATTACTGCATTGACAGGTTCCCTTTAGCCATAATCAGTCCATGACCAGATTATGTTTATATCTTTTTGAAGAAGACAATAAAGGTTTCTATTCACTGAAAGCAAGCATAGATCTTGAAAATCAGGAATGAAGAAATTGATAAGAATATAGAAAGTATATTGTGAAAACAATACAATTTTTCATTACACATTTTTTTTTATATATTTTGATATAACTAGAAAATCCTTAGGTAAGGGGACCTTTTTATTACTCTCAGTTGTAAAGGCAGCTGGATGTGGATTGTCACTTCTTGGGGTTGTCTGGGCTTTTCATATTGGTGACCTATCCTCAGGTGTTGCTGGATGTCGGATTTCCCCATATCTGATATTGAGGATAGGTCATCAATATTAAAAGCCTGAACAACCCTTTAAAGTGATCTCTCAGCTATAACATTTTAAAATATAAATTGATGTATGTCACGATACTGGTGGAATACTACTGGAATCCAATGGCAGGGACAAGGCCTGTACACAGGAAACATTGGAGTCTTGAATAGGAGGTTGCAGGACTGAAGGATGTAGCAGAACCAAGCAAGCGGAGCCGTAACCGGTAGCAACGGTGCCGGACTGAAGGATGCAGCAGAGCCAGACAGGCGGAGCTTTTACCAGTAGCAACGATGCAGAACTGAAGGAGGCAGCAGAGCCAGGCAGGCGGAGCCATTACCGGTAGCAACGGTGCAGGACTGAAGGATGCAGCAGAGCCGAGGTCAGACAAGCAATGGGTCAGGGCAGGTGGCACAGGAACGTAGTCAAGCAATCCGGGTCGGCAACAGGAGGTAGCAGGATCTCATAAGTAGCAGGGTAAACCGCAAGTAGGAGGAACAAACCAGAGAGCTAGTTACAAGCAAGAGGACTGCACAAGCAGAAGCTAAACACAATACTCAAGCAATTAGTAACAGGCTTGAGAGGTTTAAATGTGAAACAGGAAGTAAGATGGCACCCAGCTGAGACACAATCCACCATCTTAACTGAGACAATCTGAACTAAACAGACGTAGCAGGATAATTCCTGACATTACTCCCACCTCAACAGCAGCCTCCGGACGAGACCTGACTTGGTCTTGCAGGTTGTCTTTGATGAAACAGTTTGATCAGTCCGGGAGCATTAATATTTTCCATCGTTCCCAAGAATTCTCTTTAGACCCATAACCCTGCCACTTAATGAGGTATTGTAGATGGTTCCGGAAAATTCTAGAGTCCAGGGTTTTCTCTATAACAAATTGTTCTTGCCCATATATCTCCACAGCATTGTGAGGAGGACGGATACGTTCCAGAAAAGGATTTGGTATGGCAGGCCACATGAAAAACAGGATGAATCTTCATAGATCGTGGAAGCTTGAGCCGAACAGCTACTGGACTAATTATCCCGATGATCTTATAAGGCCCAATACATTTATGTCTAAGTTTTGGTGAAGGAACCTTAAGTTTCAAATTCCTAGTGGAAAGCCATACTTTATCACCTATTTTAAACATTGGTGCTGGTCTACGAAATGTATCTGCCGCCTTCTTGTAATTTTCTTGAGCCCTCTCTAATGCTCCTTTTAGTAGCTCAAAAATTTTGCTGTAATGCAGAGATAGTTTCTGTGACTGGTGGAATAGGTGAAACAGCGGGGAATTTGGGAAGAATATTTGGATGATACCCTAAATTTGCAAAGAAAGGAGTTTGCTTGGTGGAAGCATTTTGGGAGTTATTGTAAGAGAACTCGGCCACAGAAAGCAGATCAACCCAATCATGTTGTAAATGGCAGATATAGCATTGAAGATACTGTTCCAGAGTCTGATTTTTGCGTTCAGTTTGTCCATTAGATTGTGGGTGAAAGGCGGTTGATCAATCTCAAGTGCTGTGCAAAAACTACGCCAAAATTTTGATGTAAACTGCACCCCACGATCCGAGATTACTTCATCAGGGACTCCATGAACACAAAACACATTCTGAACTACAAGGTCAGCAGTATCTTTAGCAGAGAGTAGGCCGGTACATGGACTGAAATGTGCAACCTTGGAGATCCGGTCAACTACTACCAAAATTGTGTTTTTTCCTTAGGAGTTAGAAAGATCTACGATAAAGTCCATGGAAATAGAACCCCAGGGACGAGAGGGGACTGACAAAGGCTGTAATAAACCCATGGGTGAAGAACGTGGAGTCTTATATCTAGCACAAACGTCACATGACATGGCATATTTCTTTACATTCTGTTGATAGCTGGGCCACCAAAAGAAACAGGATAAAAATTCCTGTGTCTTCTGCACTCCTTTGTGACCCACAATCTTAGAATCATGGACTCATTTTAGAATTTTCAGTCTTATTGTTTGGGTTATATATAGCTGCTGTCCATAGGTCCAAACCTTATTCTTAAGCACCAAATGAACATCATTAGGTGGTCGAGACAGCAAGGAGTCGGTGTCATAGCCCTCTTTTATCTCTTCAAGCAAGTCCTTATTATGGTTACTCCTACAAAATTTGACTTAGGAACAATGGTTTTGGGAGGAATTGTAGAAGTGGAATCATTGGAAAAGATTCTAGATAGGGCATCTGCCTTGCCGTTATGGGAATCGGGCCTGTACGAGATTATGAAGTTGAATTGATTGAGGAAGAGACTCCAACAAGCTTGGCGAGGGGATAGACATTTGGCAGATCTAACAAATTCCAAATTACGATCATCAGTCAGAACTATTATTTCCTGTGAGGTTCCTTGAAGATGATATCTCCATTCCTTAAAAGCTGCAATGATAGCTAACAGTTCTTTATTCCCCACATCATAATTCTTCTCAGCAGGAGATAAACGTTGGGAGAAAAAAGCACACAAATGCAATAAACTCTTTTCTCCGGTTCTTTGAGACAGAATAGCCCCTATAGCACAGTCTGAAGCATCTACTTCCACAATGAAGGCGAGTTCTGGATCGGGATGAACTAATATAGTGGCTGTAGTGAACTTGGATTTTAGGAGACAAAAGAATTCCTGTGCTTGGGGAGACCAGACAAAAGTATTTTTTTTCTTACTTAACTGTGTAATAGGAGTAATTATTTATGAAGCGTCTATAAAAATTGGCAAATCCTATGAAACATTGAACATCTTTTATGCTCCTTGGGGTAGGCCAGTCTACTATTGGTTTGATTTTGCTAGAGTCCATGTGTAGACCATGAGGTGAAATTATATAGCCAAGGAATTGGATTTCAGTCTGGTGAAATTCACATTTTTCAATCTTAATGTAAAGTTGATTCTTCCTTAGACGTTCCAAAATAAGTCTCACATGTTTCTGATGTTCTTCCATAGAGTTAGAGAAGATCAAGATATCGTCCAAATAGATGACTACGAACTGGTCCAGAAGATCTCTGAAGATATCATTGACATTGATGTTGAAAAGTGACTGGGGCATTGCAAAGACCAAAAGGCATAACGAGATATTCAAAATGTCCATATCGTGACCTAAAAGCTGTCTTCCATTCGTCTCCAGATCTGATACGGACCAGGTTATAGGCGCCTCGCCTATCATTTTGCATGTCACACTCTCTCCAAAAGCTCAGGGATCAATGGTAAAGGATAACTATTTTTGATTGCAATTTTGTTAAGTTCTAGGTAGTCAATGCAAGCTCTTAGAAAACTGTCATTCTTCTTAACAAAGAATATGGGAGTCCTGGCCGGTGAGGAAGATGGGCAGATAAACTCCTTAGCCTGATTTTCTTCTATATAGTCCTTGAGGGCCTTTAGTTCAGGGCAAGCTAAAGGGTAGATGTTTCCAAAAGGTATAGGTACACCAGGAAGTACAAACCGAATTCCAAAAATGTTGGGACACTAAACAAATTGTGAATAAAAACTGAATGCAATGATGTGGAGATGACAAATGTCAATATTTTATTTGTAATAGAACGTAGATGACAGATCAAACATTTAATTCGAGTAAATGTATCATTTTAAAGAAAAAATATGTTGATTCAAATTTTCACGGTGTCAACAAATCCCCAAAAAGTTGGGACAAGTAGCAATAAGAGGCTGGAAAAAGTAAATTTGAGCATAACGGAGAGCTGGAAGACCAATTAACACTAATTAGGTCAATTGGCAACATGATTCGGTATAAAAAGGGCTTCTCAGAGTGGCAGTGTCTCTCAGAAGCCAAGATGGGTAGAGGATCACCAATTCCCACAATGTTGCGCAGAAAGATAGTGGAGCAATATCAGAAAGATGTTACCCAGCGAAAAATTGCAAAGACTTTGCATCTATCATCATCAACTGTGCATAACATCATCCGAAGATTCAGAGAATCTGGAACAATCTCTGTGCGTAAGGGTCAAGGCATCCAGTAAAACCATACTGGATGCCCGTGATCTCCGGGCCCTTAAACGACACTGCACCACAAACAGGAATGCTACTGTAAAGGAAATCACAGAATGGGCTCAGGAATACTTCCAGAAACCATTGTCAGTGAACACAATCCACCGTGCCATCCGCCGTTGCCAGCTGAAACTCTACAGTGCAAAGAAGAAGCCATTTCTAAGCAAGATCCACAAGCTCTGGCGTTTTCACTGGGCCAGGGATCATTTAAAATGGAGTGTGGCAAAATGGAAGACTGGTCTGTGGTCAGACGAGTCACGATTCATAGTTCTTTTTGGAATTCTGGGACGCCATGTCATCCGGACCAGAGAGGACAAGGACAACCCAAGTTGTTATCAATGCTCAGTTCAGAAGCCTGCATCTCTGATGGTATGGGGTTGCATGAGTGCGTGTAGCATGGGCAGCTTGCATGTCTGGAAAGGCATCATCAATGAAGAAAAATATATTCAGGTTCTAGAACAACATATGCTCCGATCCAGACGTCATCTCTTTCAGGGAAGACCCTGCATTTTTCAACGAGATAATGCCAGACCACATTCTGCATCAATTACAACATCATGGCTGCGTAGAAGGATCCGGGTACTGAAATGGCCAGTCTGCAGTCCAGATCTTTCACCTACAGAGAACATTTGGCGCATCATAAAGAGGAAGGTGCAATAAAGAAGGCCCAAGACAATTGAACAGTTAGAGGCCTGTATTAGACAAGAACTGGAGAGCATTCCTATTTCTAAACTTGAGAAATGGGTCTCCTCGGTCCCCAGACGTCTTTTGAGTGTTGTAAGAAGAAGGGGAGATGCCACACAGTGGTGAAAATGGCCTTGTCCCAACTTTTTGGGGATTTGCTGACACCATGAAATTCTGATTCAACATATTTTTCCCTTAAAATTTTACATTTTCTCAGTTTAAACTTTTGTTCCGTGATTTATGTTGTATTCTGAATAAAATATTAGAAGTTGGCACCTCCACATCATTGCATTCACTTTTTATTCACGATTTGTATAGTGTCCCAACTTTTTTGGAATCCGGTTTGTAATTCTATAGGACAATCGTAGGGTTGGTGTGTGGGAAGCTTGTCCGCATTTTGTTTATCGCAAATGTCCGCAAATTCCTTATATGCAGAGGGTAACTTTACTTCCTTGTTATCTTGAGATGGATTTTCCCAGCCTTGTTCAGACTGAGCTGTTACAAGAACATCCTTTGCTGGGAAGCTTATTTCTGTGGTCTCCCAATTGATAACAGGGTTCTGTGCTTGCAACCAGGGTAGGCCAAGAATAACAGGGAAATGTGGAGAAGAGATCAATAGAAACTATAGGATTTCATGGTGATAAGGTGTTATAATGATTTCAAGTGGTTCTGTCTCTTGATCCACCGACCCTGAGCTCAGTGGGGATTCATCTACGGTCTCCATTACCACAGGTGAGAGTTTTTTCTGAAATTTAACCCCATGCCTTTGCGCAAAAGAAAGGTCCATGAAATTGCCACTAGCCCCAGAGTCCACCTTAGCAGAGGTGGATATCCAATGAGAGTGAATCAAGAATTAAATGGGAAGGAAGCTATGGGAGTCTTTATTCTCTTTCTTAATATGAGGGGCCACAGATGAAATGGAATGGATGATTGCTTTCTCAGATAATTCTGTTTCTGAAGCAATTGATTCTCCATCTGAAAAGTCAGGATCTGTAATGGCTGCCACCAACCTCCGCGGATGGCTAGGGCAGTTGATAAGGAAGTCATCAGAATTTCCACAGTAAAAGCATAGACTTTCCCGAAGCCTATGCTCCCTTCGATCAACGTTTTCACGTCTTAGTATGGAATCTACTTGCATAGGCTCACTTCCTGATTCTCTATAAATCTTTCCTTGGGGTTCCTTGGAAGTGGAGACAGGAAAAGATGGAGACTACTTAGTATCATAATTCAAGGTAGCCCATTTCTCTTGTCGTCGTTCAGACAATCGGGTATCGGTTCGAAAACAATGGTTAATAAAAGCATCCAAACCCAAAGGGGCCTCTGCATGAGCAAGTTCATATTTTAATGCGCTGCATAGTCCTTTCCTAAAAAAAGACATTTTCGCTGCGTCATTCCAATCGGTGTCGACAGCCCACCTCTTGAACTCCATTGCATACTCTGTGATAGGGCGTCTGCCCTGGCACAATGCTAGTACTGCTTCAGCTGTAGCACCTCGATTGGGATCATCAAATATTTGACTCATGGCATCTATAAAGTCCTCTAAGTGATTTAGCGGGGAATCTTGAGTCTCAATCAATGGACTAGCCCAGGCAATGGCTTTATTTGTCAGCAGCATAATAATACATAATACTTTAGATCTATCATTAGAAAACTGATTGATTAAGGAACCCCCAGAACTTGTCGCGGTCTCTGCCAAATCTGAATGGTGGTAACTTAGGGGTCATTGCAGGAACTATAGCGGGTGGTACAGAAACTTGATTCTCCGAGTGGACTATCCGGTCAGATAATGTCT
Organism: Bufo gargarizans; assembly: GCF_014858855.1. Classification (NCBI taxonomy): domain Eukaryota; kingdom Metazoa; phylum Chordata; class Amphibia; order Anura; family Bufonidae; genus Bufo; species Bufo gargarizans. The sequence continues at coordinate 3,661,331 of NC_058085.1, forward strand.
GCACGGTACTACGTAGCTCTTGAATCGTTTGTCCATAAATTTGGATGTTGTGGGAAGTCTGCACTTCATAGGCGTCATATTTATTTTTCAAACTTTTCCAATTTTTTTATACAAAGTTGGCATTTGACCAAGATATTTATCTCACCCAGCATGGGTATATGTAAAATTACACCCCAAAACACATTCCCCAACTTCTCCTGGGTACGGCGATACCACATGTGTGACACTTTTTTGCAGCCTAGATGCGCAAAGGTGCCCAAATTCCTTTTAGGAGGGCATTTTTAGACATTTGGATCCCAGACTTCTTCTCACGCTTTAGGGCCCCTAAAAAGCCAGGGCAGTTAAAATACCCCACATGTGACCCCATTTTGGAAATAAGACACCCCAAGGTATTCAATGAGGGGCATGGCGAGTTCATAGAATTTTTTTTTGGGCACAAGTTAGCGGACATTGATATTTTTTTTTGTTTTTTTCTCACAAAGTCTCACTTTCCGCTAACTTGGGACAAAAATTTCAATCTTTCATGGACTCAATATGCCCCTCAGCGAATACCTTGGGGTGTCTTCTTTCCAAAATGGTGTCATTTGTGGGGTGTTTGTACTGCCCTGGCATTTGAGGGTCTCTGCAATCATTACATGTATGGCCAGCATTAGGAGTTTCTGCCATTCTCCTTATATTGAGCATACAGGTAATGATATTTTTTTTTTTCCGTTCAGCCTCTGGGCTGAAAGAAAAAATGAACGGCACAGATTTCTTCATTCACATCGATCAATGTAGATGAAAAAATCTCTGCCAAAAAAAAAAAAAAAAGGAGGGGAAAGGCGTCTGCCAGGACATAGGAGCTCCACCCAATATCCATACTGGCAAACCCGATTTCTCCATTCACATCAATCGATGTGGATGAATAAATCATTGCCGGGATTTTTTTTTTATATACAAAGTGTTTGCCAAAGCATATGAACAAAGCCACCTCCTCAGCTCATATGCCTCGGCAAACGTATCTTTTACTGCAGATTACTTTTGTGTAATCTGACAGTAGCGCAATGCTTCTGTCAGAAGGCACATCAATGCTGCAGCTAGTCGATCGGTTGGACCACCTGGAAGGTAAAAAAAACAAAAGAAAAAACCAGGCCGCAACGCAATAAATTTTATTAACTTTATAATAACATTTGAACAGAACATATAAACTTTATTTTACTTTTTGAACTGAACGTTAACTTTTTTGCTTACTGGTGATTTTTTTAATATTTTATTATTACCTTTATAGGACAAACCTCTCCTTCCCCATGGGACAATGTGCAAAGTGCAAATCGTCCAAAGATGTGGCAAAGTACATTATGCACTTTGTCCCAGGTGAAAGGAGAGGTTTGCAGCAGCTGTGTGTGAATGGGCCCTAATAGCCCTGTGTGCCTGTCCTGTGAGATGCAATCCCTATGCTAAGTGTACCTGTGTGTGGTACTTCCGGAAACACTCCCCTAAGCATAGGGCAGGGTGGTCAGGGCAATCAGGACAGAAATAGCGGGTGTCACGCCTTATTCCACTCCTGCTACAGACACAACATTTTTTTCGGGGTGGCGGTCGGTTTGAGGTACCAGCAACGACACTGGGGAAATGTCGCTCGTGTAGATGGCTCACTACACTGGTGGATGGATACAGGAGGTTCTCGATGATCTCTTCCTGAAATTTGAGGAAGGATCCTGTTCTCCCAGCCTTACTGTAGAGAAGAAAACTATTATATACAGCCAATTGAATTAAATATACAGACAACTTCTTATACCAGCGTCTGGTCCTGCGGGAAAGGAGATAAGGAGCCAACATCTGGTCATTGAAGTCTACCCCTCCCATGAGCGAATTATAGTTGTGGAAACAGAGGGGCTTTTCAATGACACTGGTTGCTCGTTCAATTTGCATTGTCGTGTCTGCGTGAATGGAGGAGAGCATGTAAACATCACGCTTGTCTCTCCATTTCACAGCGAGCAGTTCTTCATTACACAAGGCAGCCCTCTCCCCCCTTGCAAGACGGGTGGTAACGAGCCGTTAGGGGAAGCCCCTGCAACTAGGTTGCACAGTGCCACAGCAGCCAATCTGTTCTAAGAACAAATGCCACATAAAGATGGTACCCCTTGCCAAATAAGGTTGACACCAAGTCCCAGACTGTCTTCCCACTGCTTCCCAGGTAGTCAGGGCAACCGACCTGCTCCAGGGTCTGATCTTTACCCTCATAGATCCAAAATTTGTGGGTATAGCCTGTGGCCCTTTCACAGAGCTTATACAATTTGACCCCATACCGGGCGCGCTTGCTTGGGATGTATTGTTTGAAGCCAAGGCGCCCGGTAAAATTTATAAGGGACTCGTCTACGCAGATGTTTTGCTCAGGGGTATACAAATCTGCAAATTTGTTGTTGAAGTGGTCTATGAGGGGCCAAATTTTGTGGAGCCGGTCAAAAGCTGGGTGGCCTCTGGGACGGGAGGTGCTGTTATCACTAAAGTGCAGGAAACGCAGGATGGTCTCAAATCGTGTCCTGGACATGGCAGCAGAGAACATGGGCATCTGATTAATTGGGTTCGTGGACCAATATGACCGCAATTCATGCTTTTTGCTTAGACCCATGTTGAGGAGAAGGCCCAGAAAATTTTTAAATTCGGAAACTTGGACGGGTTTCCACCGGAAAGACTAGGCATAATAGCTTCCCGGGTTGGCGGCTATAAATTCAGTGGCATATCGGTTTGTTTCTGCCACAACCAAGTCCAAGAGCTCCGCAGTGAAGAACAGCTCAAAAAAATCCCAGGGCCGAACCGATCTGAGCTGTCTCAGCCCGAACTCCAGACTGGGTGGTAAAAGGGGGAACTAATGGTGCGGCTGAAGTTGGGGACTGCCAATCAGGATTTGCCAGCACCTCAGGGACTCTAGGGGGTCTACGGGCCTGTCTGTGCAGTGGCTGCGACAGGGTAACTATTGCACGTGCCACCGTACCAGCTTCAACTGCCCTTCTGGTGCTCGCCACTTCACCATGTTGTACGACAGTGCTGGTACTAGGTCCAGGATGGGCTGCGCTGCTGGTGTATGCCTCACTACGTAATCCGACAGCGCCAGCCCCACTCTGCTGCCCTTGAAGCAGATCCTGCGCAACCTGCGGTCTAGCAACAGGGGGGTACGCCTGGTGCTATCAGGGACCTCAACCTCCTCGTCCGAACTTTGGGTCAGACTGCCACTGCTTTCTACAAGTTCATATTCTGACCCGCTAGATTCGTCAGATGAGGGTTCCCATTCCTCATCCGACTGAGTCAGAAGCCTGTAGGCCTCTTCAGAAGAATACCCCCTGTTTGACATTTGGTCAACTAAATTTAGGGGGTATTCCCTGAGACTACCCAAGAAAAAAAAGCAAGCCTGTCTTACAAATGGGAGGCTAGTAAAGTACTGGAGGCCGCTGCGATTGATAAAAAATATCAAAACTGATTTTTTTATCGCCGCAGTGCTTTTAAAGTGATTGTGCAGTGCTAAAAAAATCTATATATTTTTGTCACTGTGGCGGGGCGGGCGTGGGTGAACGCACGTGTGGGCAACCGATCAGGCCTGATCGGGCAAACACTGCTTTTGGGTGGAGGGTGAGCTAAGGTGACACTAATACTATTATAGATCTGACTGTGATCAGTTCTGATCACTTACAGATACTATAAAAGTACAAATGCTGATTAGCGATACGCTAATCAGCGAATCAGTGACTGCGGTGTGGTGGGCTGGGCGCTAAACGATTGCTAAACTACCTAACCAAGGGGCCTAAACTATCCTAAAACTATCAGTCAATACCAGTGGGAAGAAAAAGTGACAGTTTACACTGATCACTTTTTTCCCTTTCACTATGTGATTGACAGGGGCGATCAAGGGGTGAGCAAGGGGTTAATTGGGGTGCTGGGGGGTGATTTGTGGCTAAGTGTAGTGTTTGGTGGCTACTCACTGTGATGCCTGCTCCTCTGCTGAGACCAACCGACCAAAAGGACCAGCAGAGGAGCAGAGAAGCCATTTAACACCTTATATTTATAAATATAAAGTGTTAACTGGCTTCTGATTTGATTTTTTGAAAATCGCTAGCCTGCCAGCCACGATCATTGGCTGGCAGGCTGGTGACAAAATACAACTCTAACTTTCGCCGGCTCGCGATGCGCATGCGCAGGCCGGCTTTGCCCGAAATTTCGTGTCTCGCGAGATGACGCACCGGCGCGTCCACCCGGAATAACAGGGCCGCCGCCTGGACGCAATCCTGCGTACGGCGGTCCTGAGGAGGTTATAATACATTTTTTTTACTCAATTTTACCACTGTCAAGAAGTGCAATATGTGACGAGAAAACAATCTCAGAATGCCCTGGATAAGTATCACCACATAAAGTGACACATGTCAGATTTACAAAAAATGGCCTTGTCCTTAAGGTCAAAAATGGCAGGGTCCTGAAGGGGTTAACTAATACAAATATTTAAATGGGCCATACTAAAAATACTGTGAAAAACTGTTCCATTTAAAATGCCCTCAAAAGACAAGGGGGCACTGCCTCTAACTGGAGAAGGAAAAGTTCAATCTCCAGAAGCATCAAAGCTTTTTTACTGTAAGAACTGTGAATCTGTGGAGTAGACTTCCTCAGGACCTGGTCACAGCAGGAACAGTGGACAGTTTTAAAAAACGTTTAAAGGAATTCCTAAAAGTAAGCAACATTAATGCTTATGAAAACATGTAGAAATCAGAATCTTGCTTCCTTCTGGGATTTGCGTCCCCACCTATCCCTTGGTTGAACTTGATGGACTTATGTCTTTTTTCAACCGTATCAACTATGTAACTATGACAAAAAAAAAGGACTTGCTTGATGGAGGGAAGATCCCAACATCAATTGTAGAAGAAAGCACAGTATTTTTTTTGATTCAATACAAAAATATGCTCATTGTGATAATTTGTATTCATATAAGGCATTGGGTATTAAATCTCTTTGTATTAGAAAAACAATCAATATATTTTATATAGTGTGAGCTTAACCCACAGTAGATGCGGCCAATTTCAGGGGACGTTTCTGTACTCCCAAACCTTAGTCTAAGTACCACTGACAGACAGGAGGAAAAGCACTTCCCAGCATTTAGAATGTAGAACTCCAGTCTCCAAGCAGCACTTAGACTGACAGCTGATATGATTACCAATTATCACAATAAACTGTATCAAATTTTGCATTAAATCTTGAAAAGTGCTATGCTTTCTTCTATACCTTTTCCTGCTATGACCACATTCTGAGGTATACTATTCCACAGCTTTACACATCTCATGGTGAATACAAATTTTAAACTCTGAAGACTGAATGTTTTCTTCTCAAGATAGAAGCAGAGGCCCCTTGTCTTTTGAGAGAATCTCCATGATGTTCAAGGAGGTTTTACGTGGAACGGTGCTGCACAATATTTTTTGTAGGGCCCATTTATATATTTATATTTTCTAGGTCAATTATGTCCCCTTAAGGCCTCTTTCACACGGGCGTGAGCTTTTTTGCCTGGATAAGAGCCGGGTGCGTTGCGGGAAAATGCGCAATTTTTTTCTGCGCAAGTGCAAAACATTGTCATGCGTTACACTCGCGTGAGAAAAATCGCGCATGTTTGGTACCCAAACCCGAACTTCTTCATAGAAGTTCGGGCTTGGGATTGATGTTCTGAAGATTGTATTATTTTCCCTTATAACATGGTTATAAGGGAAAATAATAGCATTCTGAATACAGAATGCATAGTTAACCAGCGCTAGAGGGGTTAAAAAAAAAATAAAAAAAAATTTAACTCACCTTAGTCCACTTGCTCGCGAAGCTGGCATCTCCTTGTGTCTCCGCTGCTGATGAACAGGACCTGGGGTGAGCTGCTCCATTAAATACAGGTTAAGGACCTTCGATGACGTCACTCCGGTCATCACATGGTATGTCACATGATCTTTTACCATGGTGATTCACCATGGTAAAAGACCATGTGATGACCGGAGTGACGTCATCGAAGGTCCTTAAGCTCTATTTAATGGAGCAGCTCACCCCAGGTCCTGTTCAGCGCAGAGGAGACACAAGGAGATGCAGGCTTCGCGATCAAGTGGACTAAGGTGAGTTAAAAAATTTTTAAATTTTTTTTTAACCCCTCTAGCGCTGGTTTACTATGCATTCTGTATTCAGAATGCTATTATTTTCCCTTATAACCATGTTATAAGGGAAAATAATAATGATCGGGTCTCCATCCCGATGGTCTCCTAGCAACCATGCGTGCAAATCGCACGGCATCCGTACTTGCTTGCGGATGCCATCCGATTTTCACACACCCCATTCACTTCTATGGGGCCTGCGTCACGTCAAAATCGGAAAATATAGAGCATGCTGCGATTTCAACTGAACGCACAAGTGATGCGTTAAAAACATCGCTCATGTGCACAGTCCCATAGAAATGAATGGGTCAGGATTTAGTGCGGGTGCCATACGTTCGCCGCACGGATCGCACCCGCACGGAAAACTCGCCCGTGTGAAAGGGGCCTAAAGGCGTCTCTTCTCAAGATTTAATACATGTAAATCCTTTAATCTTTTCTTATAACTAAAACCCTTCATGCCCCTTCACCCTTCTTTGTATATCCATATTAGACAGTATAGAAAGAAATTACATTGGAATTGGAAATATTTCTTGCATGGTTTTATCAGATTGTATCTTTCTAAATTAGAGAGAGAAATAACATGTCAGCAACTCTTCCACTTTCTTTTATTTATTTTAATAGAGTACAATACTATGTCCAATATGCAAACTAAAAACAAAAATGCATAGACTACATTTTGCTGCATTTTCATCACTTTAAGATTAGGTTGGCCTGATTACTTGTATATTATTATTATTATTATTATTTTTTTATCTTATTGCTTCAGAACTCATACTAGTATTAGTCATTGTGCATGATGTGCAATATAGCACAAAAAAGAGAAGATGATGGGCAGGGGATTGTAAGTAACTTGTTGATTAAATTAAGAATATTCCTTGCTGCCAGGCCAGGAAGTTATGGTGAAATAAAGCTGCTTAATCACCAAGAAAATTTTAATTATTGTAGTTTCCTCATATGCAAGAACAAAAGTTGTAATTTAGTTGTACTAATGAAGTTTTTCATCAGTTTCAATATGAATTACACATTTAGTGTGTCAGAGAAAATGGAGAATACTTTTTTGCAGATGTCTCCAGTTCAAGCTACCTTTTACCTGAATGATAATTTCCCTTTTGAATTGTAGTAGGGCAAAATATATAGTTGTCAAACCAAATATGCATCTGTCATACGGTGCTTTAGGGCAGTGCATGACCTCCATTGCAAAGGTGAGGCATTATTTTTCACAGAAAAGATGTATCCAATATCCTTGCGATTCGCCCGGCGGTCGTTTCGCAGCAAACTTTGAGCGTTTGAGATTCGCCGAATATGTGAACATATGTCGATGTCCGCCGGCGCCAAATTCTTTTGCATTGCGACAAACTTTGACCCATGACACATCCATCAGGTTGAACAGGAAAGCTAATTGAGACGTTTCAGCACATGGACACACCCCCACACTATAAAAGAACCCGATCTAGCAGCCATTTTACATTCTATGTTTCGCCGGTGTAGGGAGAGGTTGTTTTATGGAGTAGGGACAGACTGTTAAGCACACCAAACACTAGCTAATAGGGCTACAAAAATCCTTTTAAGGACTGGTATAGGTGTGCTATCGATAGGTGTGATATACTGAGGGGTGTAATATACTTATAATATACTTCGCAGCAACCTTCTAACATAGAAAGTATATTATAGTGCATTTGTATTGTGCAGCAGTTGTGTGCGGTTCTGCTGCAATACTGCAGTTATATGGAGGGACTAACGCTATTCGAACAACTAATTTCAACGGGTATGATATACCTGTTGCCCCCCCCAAAACTGATTAAGGGGATTAAAAAGCAGACTGCAAATGTATCTGGAGTGAGCCATCCACCATGCACGGTCACTTATGGCGCCCCCAGGACGCCGGCACATGGCTCCACAGTGTGGGCTTTTTTTAACTTGTCAGCTGATGACAATGGTGTTGCCATCTGCAGCCTGTGCTGTCAACGCATAATTCGCAATAAGCCCAACACTCACCTAGGGACAACCACCTTAAGAAGGCACCTGGCCCCCCATCACCGAGCCCAGTGGGTGCAACACCGACAGAACCCACAAAGACACACTCCTGGTGCTCCACATCCTGCCTCTTCTCCTTCTCCTCTCTCAACTGCCTTAAAAAGTCACCTGGCCTCCCATCACCAAGCCCACTGGGAGCAACGATAGGCTAGAGGACGCAGTATAGAGGCAATCACATAGTCTTTAACTTAAACAGTTCAGTGTTTATTCACATATAAGGAAACACAAAATGACCATTCACAGTCTTGGTGTTTGTTTACACCATGCAATGTCCATAGAACAAAATCGTTACCTGGTTAGCAGTTTTCCCACAGCCGTTCAAAGCAGGCTTTAGGGGCCTGTTTTCCAGCATGCGGCTTTCAAGCATTTAGCACGGCACCAATTCACAGATCCCAAAACAGAGTCTCCATATCTTCCCTGTCAGATGGAGGATCATCTACACCCAGCTGAGACTGCTGGCTGGGTTTTTATATAGGCCATAAAGACCCGGCCTGGACCGTGGGGAGAAACCTCCCACTCAGCACTTTGACTACTCCCAGTAAGAGCCGTTCCGATCGGCTTTACAGCCATACTAACAACAAACAGTGTCAATCAGCACTAGCTGCCGCTGACACTTAAAACTTCCGGCTCTTACCTCTACGAGGCCAGGAACCTCGGTGACACATACCTTCCATCATTGACGGGCCCCTTGTGCCTTCCTACAGAACCCACAAAGTCACACTACTGGTGCTCCATGTTCTCCTTCTTCTCCTTCTCCTCTCTCCTCCCATTTGTCCTCCACTCCGCCTTTCAACGTGCCGTCGTCACAATTATCTGGCAAAAGGCAGGCTTCCAAGGTCCAAATGTTCAAGCATAAAAAGTTGATGACAATGGATTACCCTCTTGCCCAACGGCTGACTGCTGGCTTGTCAGAATTGCTAGCCCACCAATGACTGCCGTATAAACTGGTGGTTTTGAAGGTGTTTAGAAAATTTTTGGCCATTGGCACACCGCAATGGAAGGTCCCCGGAAGGAAATATTTCTCTCAGAAGGGCATCCCAGAGCTCTATGGCCACGATTAGCGGCAAGTGAATATATCTCTGGCACACAATGTCAGTGTCAAGATACATCTGACCACAGACACATGGTCTAGCAAACACTGACAGGGAAGGTACATAACTTTTACTGCCCACTGGGTGAACCTTCTTATGGCGGTCAAGCATGTAACCCGTGGCTCCCGTATGGATTTGGTGTTAACGCCAAGGATTGCATGCAGGCCTGCCTCTTCTTCTGCTCCTCCTACTCCATCCTCTATCTCCTCCTCGGCTGATTCCTCCTTTTCCACTGCTACCGCCTCTTTCGCTGCGCCCCCCCAAGCTCGCCAGAACCTATTTGACATCCCAGGTGAGACGTTGCCATGCTATGCTGCGGCTGTTGTGCCTGGAAGCCAAGAGCACTGCTTTCAGCTCTGCTGTCACAGGCCGATCAGTGGCTAACACCGCTTAATTTGACAGTTGGTAAAGTGGTGTGCGACTACGGTGCCAATCTGCTGAGCGCCCTAAAACAGGGCAAAATGACACACACGTGCCGGGCATGGCACACGTCCTGAACTTAGTTGTGCAGCGATTCGTTGCCAAATACCCCAGGGTCCAGTACGTCTTACAGTAGGCCAAGAAAATCTCGAGCCATTTTAGAAGATCTTACACGGCCGTGACTCACCTTGCTTACATTCAGCAGCGACACCACTTGCCCGTCAGACATCCGATTTGTGACAGCCCAAAGCGCTGGAACTCCACCTTGTATATGCTTGATAAACTGCTCCAGCATCAACGTGCCGTTAACGACTACCTGTACGAACTCTGCAGCAGGACAGGTTCTGGAAGCTTGGTTTCTTTTCACCACGCAAGTGACTGCTCATGCGCGACACATGCAGACTTCTGCGGCCATTTGATGAGATCACCAAACTGGTCAGTCGCAGCCAGGGCGCCATCAGTGATGCCGTACTTTGTGCCTTCTTTCTGGAGCGTGCATTGTGTTGTGTCATTGATCAAGCCATCGAAGAGCAGGGGCTGGAAGATGAGGAAGTCGCAATGCTGAATGAATTCCAAGGTGGGGCTACTCTATCTGAGACAAGTTAGCAGTAGTCTGAAGAGGAGTCAGAGGAGGAAGGTGGCTGGGGGAGGAGGAGGAGGAGCAAGTACAGTAAAAATGTTATCCAGTGACCGCCTTATGTACCTCCAGCCACATCATCACAAGTTCTTTTATGTCAGGTGAATGCCTCATTTTTGGGACTTGTACTCCCATGGCCTAAAATAAAATGTTTCTAGGCTCCAGCAGTGCACATTTTTGAGAGTTTCCCTTTAAGACGCATAAAAATGGCCCCTGATTAAAATACATATTTTTTGTGGGAATTTCTGCCAATGATCCCCCTCTGGTTTGTCACTGTACATGTCGTGGGACTATTTGTGCACTACTAGTAAGTATTTGGTGGCTGCAAATTTGACCTGAAGGTTTTTCAGGTTTGCCTGACATTAAAGTAAATGGGGCCCGCTGCGAACGTGCGGTTTGCTAAAAGTTCCCAGGCCGATGTTCGTCCATCACTAGATAGAAGCTTAACCTTATAACCAAATAGCACAGGCTGGTACAGTGGTCATAATGGGATATTTTAACTTCCCAGACATTGACTGGGGTTTTGGTTGTGCCTCAACTGCAAAGTGGAGAAGATTCCTCAACTTTCTGCAGGACAACTTTATGGGCCAGTTTGTAGAAGCTCTCACTAGGGTCAATGTTTGCCTGACATTAAAGTCAATGGTGCCCGCTGCTCGTCACGGTCAATGTTCGTCCATCACTAGTATCCAATGTATAGCAATGCTCAGTTATATGAAGACCCTACAACATGCAACATACAGTCTGGACAACTGAAAATACGTATAAAGCATAATAGGACCATGCAAAATAATAATATTCAATTGAAAGATAGAAGTAAATAAAGTGTGCCTGCAATGATGAACACAATTTTATTTTTAGGCCCAAAATTCTAAGTTGATCATTGTCATAATATGTAATTATTCTTCTCTCGCCCCTTCACTAAACTATAGAGTCAACAGCTAAAATTCTAGCTACATGTAGCTACAATTAGGAGGAACATATTGCTTAGGGATATCTTCTACTTTTAACATTTCTACTTTTATCATCTAAACTTTAACTGTTGCAGGCAATTTTTCTGAATAAGCTACCAAGTGTGTATACATGAGGAATAACACTATAGCCTGCATGTGGCATTTTTTTGTAGTTTTCCCTATAAACTTTGTGCATAATGTAATATTTTCCTAGGCTGGTGGGTGACACTAGCTAGTACCATATCTGCCCATACCAAGGACATCTATAAACAGGAAATTATGATTCATAACTTTCTAAAGCTTCATTATTGGTGCTGCTTCCAATAATGTGAACATCATACAGCATATATGAACAGTTTAGATATAAATCCACTAGTTAAGACAGTAAACACACACATCCTGTTCCACTCACTCTGCCCCTTTATCTTCCTCTGAATTTCTGCAGCAGACTCTCCCTTCTCCTCCTCCTCCTCCACTCCCTATACTTTCCATAGGCTTATATGTAATTTGATTGTAAGCATCTAGCCCTCCTTCAACGAAGGAGTATCTGAGTAGGAGAGGAGTCTGATAAGAGTTCAAGGAAGCCTCTTTCTCTGATAAGACAGAAAGTTTCTTCTATTTAGGCTACTTTCACACTAGCGTTCGTCGGTCCGCTCGTGAGCTCCGTTTGAAGGGGCTCACGAGCGGACCCGAACGCAGCCGTCCAGCCCTGATGCAGTCTGAATGGAGCGGATCCGCTCAGACTGCATCAGTCTGGCGGCGTTCAGCCTCCGCTCCGCTCGCCTCCGCACGGACAGGCGGACAGCTGAACGCTGCTTGCAGCGTTCGGGTGTCCGCCTGGCCGTGCGGAGGCGTGCGGATCCGTCCAGACTTACAATGTAAGTCAATGGGGACGGATCCGTTTGAAGATGCCACAATATGGCTCAATCTTCAGGCGGATCCGTCCCCCATTGACTTTACATTGAAAGTCTGGACGGATCCGTACGAGGCTATTTTCACACTTAGCTGTTATATGCTAAAATAATGCAGACGGATCCGTTCTGAACGGAGCCTCCGTCTGCATTATTATGATCGGATCCGTTCAGAACGGATCCGATCGAACGCTAGTGTGAAAGTAGCCTTAGCTATACTATTCATTTGAGAAGAAAATGAAATGGCAGGTAGTCTTTAACAGTGAGTGAAATGAAAATAGCTAATATGAAGCTTTCTATGAAAATCAGTCAGTGCTCCAAAAAATATATTTGGAACATAATAAAATAATATTCATAGTTAGAAATTCACTTTAATTTAAGCAGATTAAAAAATGTTCATTGTATTTGTATTCTTCTTATAAAAACAATAATTTTATTCATACCCATGCTGCCAAAATGGATTCTTTTACCAGATAAAAAAGGTTAAGTTTCCAAGTCACTTTTGCTTCCTTTTATTCTCGTTTTCTCAGTGAAAAGAAAATTATAGTTTGTGTCAAACAATGATCCAGATGGGGATTCACAGCCATCACAGTTTGTATTATTATAGTATTTTGGGATTATTTTACATTTTGATAGCAGTTTGACAAAATGACTAACACATATGAACCATTACAAAAAGGAAGAGTAGTTGACACTCATCTGCAATACATAAGGTGATATTAAACATACTGAACTTTTGTTTTGTTCATTGAAAATACATTTAAAAGGTATCCGATTAAAAAGATACTAGAATAAAATGGAATTGAAAAGTATCAAATGCAAGAATATAACCTCATTATGGTTCTTTTCTTAAGTGGATCGAAATTTAGTGAGAATGTACTTTCCTGGGGACATCTGATGGATTTGAAATAGGATTGATTTAGCATAGAAAACAAGGCTTTTGGCTTTACATCAAAGGCTTCTTCTACTTTTTACCTCTAAATCCATGTCTTAGCTGCAAGTACAAATTTAAAATCTAGCATTTAAAAGATATGCAGACAAATCTATGAAATAATTTACTCTTTTAACCATATGACTTAGACATAAAATTATGGCAACTTCAAAGTTTCTCCAATGACAAAACATAAAAAAAATTATCCAGTTCTTTATTCTATGGATTGGGAGCATGTAACCCAGTTTATTAAATGTAGCACAGGTAAAGGGCAGTATAAGTACAGTAGATATAGTAAAGGTAGAAAGTATGGTTTATGTAGTACACATATTAATTATAAATTGCAAATGTTTTATACTCTACTGTTTTGGTAAGGCTTTCTTTTAAAAGATTCTGGATAGCATCGGGATAAATGTTTTCCCATTTTTCCTCAAGAGCATTTGTGAGGTCAGACACTGATATTGGATGAGAGGCCCTAGCCAACCATCTCCATTCGATTTTATCCTAAAGGTGTTGGATGGGGTTATGGTCAGGGCTTTGTGTAGCCAGTCAAGTTCTTCCTCATCAAACTCAATTATGTTTTTATGGATCTTGCATTGTGCACTTGGGTGCAGTTATGTTGGATCACAAAAGGGCCTTCCCAAAACTGTTCCAACAAATTTAGAAGAATTCAATTGTCCAAAATGTCTTGGACCTCATAGAACACCTTCCACTGCTCCAGATTCCAGTGATGGTGTGACTGAAACCACTCCATCTGACACTTGGCATTGTGATTGGTGATGTAAGTCTTGCATGCTGCTGTTATGCCTTTAAAACCCTTGTCATTAGGGTCATGGTGAATTTGTTTTTGTCCCTGTGTTTCAAAAAGTTTGGTTCTGATCAGAATCAATTCTATCCAACCAATATCTCTCCAATCACCCTTAAAATTGGTAGATAACACCCTGTAATGTACTAGGACTTTATTAGGAAAATAACTAATTTTGTTAACTGTTCATAAATGTTTACTTTTTCTCTCCCCTCTACCCTACTTCCAAAGCTTTTCAACACAATATCAGCAAAGAAAATAATGTCAGAATGACACTGACATAAATAGCTATCGGTAATATAAAAGGTATGTGCTGTCACATTATGCTTAATAATAATAGAAAACTTCCAAAAAGTGTCCCTTATCAGGGGCAGATGGAGTTTAAACAAACAATGTTATGGGTGGAAAAAGTATTTTTTGAGGGCAAAACATTCAAAACGTATGCCTTAACAGGAGCAGAATGCCTGCTCATATGACATGAACAAGTGATTCTTGTCAGAAGAAAGAGTGTCTTATTGAAACCCAGCCTCCAAAGATTATGCGTCAGTGGGGGCTAAATGCTTACTTATATTTATATGTGCACAAGCGGTAATTGTCAGAAGAAAAGGTGGTTTGTTCTGAATGAACCTAGAACATTTTTCATTTTTAATCGGGAGCAGCAGGAGTACAGTGTGAAAAGGCTAAGGTAATAGTGGCATGTTGCCACAACAGTAGTGGCAGCAGTAGCAGCATAGAGTGGAGCAGAAAAGGCAGTAGATTGGCTGTTTAGGGCTATTAGTAGTAGTGATAACAGCAGTCTAGTGTTAGGGATATCAGTAAGGGATTTGCAGTTCAGTGGTGGCAGCAGCCATATGGTAAATGTTTTCAGGCAGACAGCGGCAGTGGCATGATAGCAGAAGCAAAAGCCATACAGTAAAAAAAAGTGATGGTAGGCAGACAACATAATGGTAGGCAGGCAGACAGCAGCAGTGCCTAGATGGGGCAAAGTCAGCAGATTCAATGCAGATTCAAAAGAGACATGTTGCAAGCATTCACATCACCAATATTACGATGCAGGAAAGGTGGTCAGATTTCTATCTTCTGTGTTATTTGCACACATACAGTACAGACCAAAAGTTTGGACACGCCTTCTCATTCAAAGAGTTTTCTTTATTTTCATGACTATGAAAATTGTAGATTCATACTGAAGGCATCAAAACTATGAATTAACACATGTGGAATTATATACATAACAAAAAAGTGTGAGACAACTGAAAATATGTAATATTCTAGGTTCTTGAAAGTAGTCACCTTTTGCTTTGATTACTGCTTTGCACACTCTTGGCATTCTCTTGATGAGCTTCAAGAGGTAGTCACCTGAAATGGTCTTCCAACTATCTTGAAGGAGTACCCAGAGATGTTTAGCACTTCTTGGCCCTTTTGCCTTCACTCTGCGGTTCAGCTCAACCCAAACCATCTCGATTGGGTTCAGGTCTGGTGACTGTGGAGGCCAGGTAATCTGGCGCAGCACCCCATCACTCTCCTTTATGGTCAAATAGCCCTTACACAGCCTGGAGGTGTGTTTGGGGTCAATGTCCTGTTGAAAAATAAATGATGGTCAAACTAAACGCAAAGCGGATGGAATAGCATGCCGCTGCAAGATGCCGTGGTAGCCATGCTGGTTCAGTATGCCTTCAATTTTGAATAAATCCCCAACAGTGTCACCAGCAAAGCACCCCCACACCATCACACCTTCTCCTCCATGCTTCATGGTGGGAACCAGGCATGTAGAGTTCATCCGTTCACCTTTTCTGTGTCGCACAAAGACACAGTGGTTGGAACTAAAGATCTCAAATTTGGACTAGATTTCCACTGGTCTAATGTCCATTTCTTGTGTTCTTTAGCCCAAACAAGTCTCTTCTGCTTGCTGCCTGTCCTTAGCAGTGGTTTCCTAGCAGATATTCTATCATGAAGGCCTGATTCACACAGTCTCCTCTTAACAGCTGTTCTAGAGATGTGTCTGCTGCTAAAACTCTGTGTGGCATTGACCTGGTATCTAATCTGAGCTGCTGTTAACCTGCAATTTCCGAGGCTGGTGACTCGGATTTACTTATCCTCCGCAGCAGAGGTGACTCTTGGTCTTCCTTTCCTGGGGCGGTCCGCATGCGAGACAGTTTCTTTGTAGCGCTTGATGGTTTTTGTGACTGCATTTGGGGACACTTTCAAAGTTTTACCAATTTTTCGAACTGACTGATCTTCATTTCTTAAAGTAATGATGGCCACTCGTTTTTCTTTACTGAGCTGCTTTTTTCTTGCCATAATACAAATTCTAACAGTCTATTCAGTAGGACTATCAGCTGTGTATCCACCTGACTTCTACACAATGCAACTGATGGTCCCAACCCCATTTATAAGGCAAGAAATCCCACTTATTAAACCTGACAGGGCACAGCTGTGAAGTGAAAACCATTTCAGGTGACTACCTCTTGAAGCTCATCAAGAGAATGCCAAGAGTGTGCAAAGCAGTAATTAGAGCAAAAGGTGGCTACTTTGAAGAACCTAGAATATGACATATTTTCAGTTGTTTCACACTTTTTTTGTTATATATATAATTCCACATGTGTTAGTTCATCATTTTGATGCCTTCAGTGTGAATCTACAATTTTCATAGTCATGAAAATAAAGAAAACTCTTTGAATGAGAAGGTGTGTCCAAACTTTTGGTCTGTACTGTATATAAAGAACTTTTTTTTACTATTAAGTATGCAATTACTCCCAGCCTCCACACCACCTATGTAAAGATTCAGATAAGGCTAGCACGATTTCTGTCTACTGTATTATCTGCATTTAAAGAAGCACTTCCGCAAAATTTGTAATTCTCTGACCTGTTAGAAAGGTACAAGATGTAGCTCAGGATCAGATGAGAGGCTATAACTCACAAATACTGTCACTAGTAAGAATATCACTTTCACTACAATGTATATCATGTGCCTTTCTAATCGATTTTTATGAGAGTGCTTCCTTAAAAATGTAGGTTAAAAAAAAACTTTATTTTCTATTAAGACACTTGTAATGGAATTTTTCTCCCCTCCCCTCATAACCACCAATATACAGTATAACAATGCAGGAAAGATTCAAAAAAGAGCCTCTGTCAGCTATTGAAACCAGGAGAACTTCCTAGTAGGGTTGAACATGCTGATTAAAACAAAACCTTTATTTTTTCGGTGTGTTTTTATTCATATGCAAATGAGTATATTCATGTGCAACAGGATTTGGGTCTGAATCTGAGAAAACTACTTTTGTAACATCCCTGTTGTCTGCACACTCCCCACTTCCCTTGACTGAAAGGGCTAGACATTAGCATACTGAGGGCAGAGTATTACAATACTTACCACAGGCTTACTATGTTTAGAATAGAGATTTGTTATGCTTAGAAAGCTAATACATATTACTGGTTTATTCACAGGCAGAATATATGATTAGATGGCTATACAGAAACCAGTGTTTTAACATGAAATTGAACATTTGAGAATAAAAAGGCTTTATTGTAAAACAGACAAACCACACACAGAATAATAAAGGTAAATAATGATCAATCACCTAGCCAGTAACATACAATAGTTGATCATGCCAACAGAGGCTCTTTAATACATATGATGAAAATCTGTAATGCAAGTATTCCTATCTCTCCACTAACAATATAATGATACAAGAAAGGCTGGCAGGATTTCTATCTACTGTGTTATCCGCATTTTAAAAACACAGATTAAAAAAATGAATTTCTTTACTATTAAGATACACATTGCAAACTTGAAATGCAATTACTCCCCCCCCCCCCCCCAGACCAATAAAATGATCCAGGAAAGGCTGGTAACTAATTTATGTCTGCTATGTTATTTGTGTTTAAAAATGCAGGTTCAAAAAAGACCTTTCTTCACTGTTAAGACACGTAAAATACTGATGGAACCTCACCTCAAACAGACCAAGAGTGGACCGACCAGGATGGCGCTACCTGATGAAGGCACGCCGAAACGCGCGCTGGGGTAGTGCCATCCTGGTCGGTCCACTCTTGGTCTGTTTGAGGTGAGGTTCCATCTGTATTTTTATTCCCCGGTCTCTTTTCATCTTGATTGTCTACTTCTATGCTAGGTTCCCCTTGCATGGCCGGGCGCCAACATCTTTTTTTGTGTTGGGTTCTGTTATTACTTCTGGCCCACCTATTTACCATATACACCTGGTTGGTCCGCGGGTAGGTAATTCACCATTCTTTATATACATATCCCGCTGACCTCATACATTTTAGCATTTCAGACCAGAGTGTCCCTCCCAGGGTGGCGTTTTTTCTTTTATCTCCCTGCTCCCTCTTTTTCTTGTCCCTCTGCATCTTTTATATGTAAAATTTTACGGTTGTCATATTATAATAAAGGATCTATTACATTTATTATCTGGCTTCTTGGCTCCTTTTTTTCGCTGTTATTCTGATATGTGCACTCGGGAGCTTGTGCCGAGTTATTCTTTAGGGGTGTGATTGTAGGTATATTGGGTGGGCACGGGCCCCCCCTCTTACTCCCCCCCCCCTTTCAGCACCCCTGGGGTCGTCCCCTATTGTTTTATAATTCAATTAATTTTAAAAAATACTTGATTTAAAAGCAAAATTTGCAATTACTTAGCAGCAGAATGCTGTTGGGGTTCTGTGCTGTCAATAAGTCCATGTAGAAACTTGAGGATTTGAAAAAATAAAATAAAAAAAATTAAAAAAAAGCAAAGCTGTCTCTCTGTTCATACAAATGATAAAAAAAATAGCATGTTTTTTTAGGTGTTTGGTTTTGTTATGCATAACTGCTAAAATGAAGTGCTACAGCAGCAGTTGTAGTTGTATTAAGAAGTGTGCCCAGTCCCTCAATCCCTTACTCTTTCAAAGCTTTTCCTGATCAAAATTCCTGAATTATTTATTTCTATTGTTTCTCTGCACTGTCCCTGTTACACTAGAATAGATGCTTGTTTGTGCCTATTTATACTATGTAAAATCATTTTCAATCAGACACTGCATAGACTCATCCATCCTCATCAACCCAGAATGACATCTGCACATTCTGCACAAGCATCTCCCTGCCTACTGCCACCCCTGAATGGGTAATGGGCACATCTTTCTTTCCCCCTTGTGGTTTTGCCCACCAACATGTGCAGTGAAATGGTGACGCATGCCCTTTTACTGGATTTGTCCACACCAAACCTTGTTTGTTAACAATCAATTTGCTCATCTTTAACTTAATAATATATATATATTTTTTTGCCTTTTTAAGTCCTATAGAGAAACCTATGGGAACAATGCCACAAAAAATAATGCCATAACAAGTGCATTCTGGGTTTTAGAAAAAAAATTGCATGATTATTATGGCAAATGTCTGCCTTCCCTGCTTAAAAAGGCACAAAAACCAGCATATCTGCATACAGCATATCACTCATGATTAATTTTTAACCTTTGCAATATAGCCTTAAAAATGCTTACTAGGTCAGTACTGCACAACCTAATAAAAGCATATGTTTTGTACTTTGAAGATATAACAAATGAAAAAAATATACATTCTGTAGCTAATGGCTTCTTAGCTGGAAATGCATAAGCCTCTCTGTTCCAGTTTAATATGTTGATACTGATATGCTTTTATAAGATTTTGCAGTGCTGGACATTGAAGTATTTTCATTACACTTTTGTTCCTTAGCTGTCCATTCATTGCACCTGCTTCCACTCTGAATCTAGCAGTAAGTTGTTCCAGTTATATTTGTGGCATATTCTAATTTACTTCTGAAACTGCACCTATCAAAAACAGACATTATGTACTTTCAGAAGACATATAATTAGGTATTCAGAGATACATAAGAGGTAGAGCAGATAAATTAGCGCCTTAAAGACTTGCTGTTACAAGAATGAATAGAAATGAATCCATCATACTCCCTGGGGACTGTGACATCAAGGCAGTTTCATATTTTATATTGTCATTTGTTTTCTTAAATCACAGCTAGTTGTTCAAAAAGTATTTGGGATTATACTGAAGACAAGTAACTTTAAACACTTGCAGCTATAATTATGCATTTCAAATAACTCTGGCATCACAAAACAATGGAGAGCAATGCAATAACTCAGAAGATGGCACCCAGGTTTGAAAAGCATTAAGATGCTTATTTAACTGGCAAAGAACAGTAATGATTCAGAAATTATCCTGAAAATTAAGTTAAACTGAATGATAGATCCAATATGCAACATTAACAAGCACATTTCCTGGTATTATGTGCCTACAGTACACTATTAACTGTAATCATACATCATAGCAAAGTATAATCTGAATATGTCTCATAATATTTTAGAACAATTATAACAAAAAGTAGGAGTATCAGAGTGGGTGCGATTTCACTGGCAAAACTGTGAGGCACCCAGTACTGGAAGTTCCAAACTGTAGGGCTGCAGGCACTTTGTGGGCTGCCATATGGGGCAAAGCACATTTATACATGGGGGCGAGATTTATCAAAACTGATGTAAAGGAAAACTGGATTAGCTGTCCATAGCAACCAATCAGATTCCAGCTTTCATTTTTTAGTGCTTCTTTGCAAAATAAAAAATGGAATCTGATTGGCTGCTTTGAGCAACTAAGCCAGTTTTCCTTTACACCAGCTTGATAAATCTCCCCCACAGTGTTGAGCGAATCGAACAATCCAAAGTGGACTTTGATCCGAAGTTTAGGAAAAGTTTGCATCAATCCCTGTGTAGTGCATAGAGCTAATTAAACAGTATTTTCCTTGTTTAATAAATAATACATTTTTATTACAATTGGATTTTCAAATTAGGGTGAATAACCTCTCTTGTTCTACTGTTAGTGGGGTGTACACATTGGCATCAAATAACTTATTGAACATATACAGTTAGAGTTTCAGTGCAGTATGTCCAACAGACAGTTGTTAGGGCTGACACCACATTTAATTTAGATTTTATTTTATTTTATTGAAAGCACTTAAATATGACATTACATCTTTTAATCAAGAAAGCAATCAGTCTCGTCCTGTTTTAGCATACCAGGTTGAATCAGCCTATAAAATAAGCTTTAGTTTAAACATATATAAACATATACAAAGTGTGTGTGTGAGGGGGGGAGGGTAGGAGGGGGGTGTATGGGTGAATCTCAAGGTGCAGAGAAGGATTCCTCAAATGTTAAAATATATCCTTCAAGAAGAGAAACCACGGTACTCACTCCATGAGCTCTATATCTTTTTAAATTTGGCTGTTCGTCTGGTCTCCCATCCTGCAATTTGCTCCATCCTATAGATGTCATGACATTTTGCTAACCAAATGGCTAGCGGGGGAGAAGTATTTTTCCTCCAATATGTTGCAACGAGAGTTCTAGCTACTGCCAGAAGCTGTGTTAGCAGACTTTTAGTATGGGCTGGGGACTTAATTTGGTCAGTTAGACTTAACAGGCATATTTGTGGTGTAGGGTTGATAGTGACCTCGCAGACCTGGGAGAGGAGCCGACATATCTCTTCCCAAAAGAGGTTGATAGCTTGGCAGCTCCACCAGATATGTAAATAAGAGCCTATGTCTGTCTCACATTTCCAACACATCTGACTGACTTCTGGGTACATCTTATGTAGATGCATAGGAGTGTAGTACCATCGGGTGAGAACCTTGTAATAGTTTTCTTGCAGTCTGACACATGTTGAGATTTTTGGAGTCAAAGTGAGACATCTCTGTATAGCATTTTCTTTGTGTGATATCTGTAGTTCATCCTCTCATTTTTTAATATAGCCAAAGGCTGCCGGCCCGGCCCGAGAAACCAAAGAAGCATACAATTTGGTGATTTTCTTAGTAGGTTCTCGTGTCAGGAGAACTTCCTGTTCAAATTTGGTAGGGTCCGTCCCTGAGATAGGGAGGAGATTATTGAGATAATGTTTAATGTGTATCCAATGGAATATAGTCAGAGAGGAAATAGCTTTAAGAGATTCCAAATCTCTCCTCAGACTGCCCTGGAAATCTACCAGGCCAGTTAATGGGTTTATGTTTTATTTACTAATGTCTGTTATGGTGGGCCGGAAATGAGGAGAGGAATCCCATAGTACATCCATGATCTGTATTAAGGGGGAAAGAGGAGAGGATAGTAACAGTGGGCCTAAGCTCGTTTTCCACATCTTGATCGTGTTGCACGTTATAGTGTTTGTGATATCTATCTGGGCATTCCTACAGTCTAGGAGCAATAGGGTCCCTAAAGGAACCTGAGAGGATGAGGATTCCACTTGAATATCCAAGCAGTCCTTTTGTGGTCTAAGCCACTACATACATTGCATGCCTTGTACAGCTTGGTAGCATAAGAAAAAAAAAAAATCTGGCATCCCCATGCCTAAGTCTGGGTCTCTTTTTACCCCAAAGAAAAGTTACATAGAAACATAGAAACATAGAATGTGTCGGCAGATAAGAACCATTTGGCCCATCTTGTCTGCCCAATATATCTGAATCCTATGAATAGTCCCTGGCCCTATCTTATATGAAGGATAGCCTTATGCCTATCCCATGCATGCTTAAACTCCTTCACTGTATTTGCCGCTACCACTTCTGCAGGAAGGCTATTCCATGCATCCACTACTCTCTCAGTAAAGTAATACTTCCTTATATTACTTTTAAACCTTTGCCCCTCTAATTTAAAACTGTGTCCTCTTGTGGTAGTTTTTCTTCTTTTAAATATGCTCTCCTCCTTTACCGAGTTGATTCCCTTTATGTATTTAAAAGTTTCTATCATATCCCCTCGGTCTCTTCTTTCTTCCAAGCTATACATATTAAGGTCTTTTAACCTTTCCTGGTAAGTTTTATCCTGCAATCCATGGACCAGTTTAGTAGCTCTTCTCTGAACTCTCTCTAGAGTATCTATATCCTTCTGGAGATATGGCCTCCAGTACTGCGCGAAATACTCCAAGTGAGGTCTCACCAGTGATCTGTACAGCGGCATAAGCACTTCACTCTTTCTACTGCTTATACCTCTCCCTATACATCCAAGCATTCTGCTGGCATTTCGTGCTGCTTTATTACATTGTCTTCCCACCTTTAAGTCTTCTGAAATAATTACTCCTAAATCCCTTTCCTCAGATACTGAGGTCAGGACTGTGTCAAATATTCTATATTCTGCCCTTGGGTTTTTACGCCCCAGGTGCATTATCTTGCACTTATCCACATTAAATTTCAGTTGCCAGAGTTCTGACCATTCTTCTAGTTTTCCTAAATCCTTTTCCATTTGGCGTTTCCCTCCAGGAACATCAACCCTGTTACATATCTTTGTGTCATCAGCAAAAAGACAAACCTTACCATCGAGGCCTTTTGCAATATCACTTATGAAGATATTAAACAAAATTGGTCCCAGTACAGATCCCTGTGGAATCCCACTGGTAACATGACCTTGTTTTGAATGTTCTCCATTGACTACAACCCTCTATTGTCTCAGCCACTGCCTAATCGACTCAACAATATGGGAGTCCATGCTCAATGACTGCAGTTTATTGATAAGTCTTCTATGTGGGACAGTGTCAAAAGCCTTACTAAAATCTAGATATGCGATGTCTACTGCACCTCCACCGTCTATTATTTTAGTCACCCAGTCAAAAAAATCTATAAGATTTGTTTGACATGATCTCCCTGAAGTAAACCCATGCTGTTTTTCATAAAAGTTGACAGAATAGATCTTAGTTGTGTAAAGAATGAGTGAGGGAGGGGGATAGGGAGGGTTTGTAGATAATAGACACTTTGGGTAAGATTACCGTCTTGACCAGGGAGCGCCTACCAAACCAGAAGGCAAAAGGAATCTCCCAGGAGTCCAGCAAGGTTTTAATATTTTGGGGGAAGTTTTGAAAGTTTTCCCTGTAGATGTTTGAGGGGTCAGAGGTAATATGAACTCCTAACAATTTCATAGCTGTGTTTGACCATTGGTAAGGGGTAAGAAGTTCCAGGGCCCTTTGCCTCTATAAGTCCAGTGTTATATTGTGACTTTGAAGGGTTAATAACAAAATTAACATCTTACCAAAGCAATCAAACAATGTCTGAATCGCCAGGAAAGAGTCATCAGGGTTCGTGATGAATACCAGTGTGTTATCTGCAAAAGCTGCCAATTGATATTGGACACCTTGAAGGTGAACCCCCTGAAATCTATCATCCTGTCTAATGGCTTGAAATAGGCACTCCACAGTCAAGACAAACAGCAAAGGGGGCAGGGGGCACCCCTAACGGGTTCCATTTGTTATATTTAATAGAGGTGAGAAAGAGCCATTCACCAGGACCTTGTCAGAAGGATCTTTATACATTGCCATTATAGCAGAAATAATTTGGCCAGGGATCCCAAACTTATGGAAAGCTCTTTGCATTAAAGTCCAATCAATGCGGTCAAAAGCCTTTTCGGCATCAGTGCCAAGGAGCACCAAAGGCATAGAGCGTCGACAGGCATATCTAAGGCTGGTGGTCATTCTCCCTTCCCTCTCAGCAACAAAGCCCACCTGTTCGCTATTAATAATACAAGCGAGTAGGTCCTTCAATCTCGTGGCTATCATTTTAGCAAATAATTTTAGATCAGTGTTTAAAGGAAGTCTGTCACCTCCATATGGCCATATACAGTGCTTACATGGCTCTGTAGCACACCTATACAGGATTGTAATGGTACCTTTGTTCTTTTATTTAGACTTGCACTAGCAGGAAAAACGAAGTTTAATTCATATGTAAATGAGCACTCGCAAGTGCCCAGGGTCGGCGTTCAGTGTGTAGGTGCCCAGGCTGCTCTGCCTTCTTTTCACTTTACTCCTCCCCAGCCTCTTCCTTTGCCCGCCCTCCAAGTCTCTTGCCTCATCCATAGGTCCGGACTTGAAGAGCAGGCAAATGAAGAGGCTGGGGAGGAGTAAAGTGAAAAGAAGGCAGAGCAGCCTGGGCACCTACACATTGAACGCCGTTCCTGGGCACTTGCGAGTGCTCATTTGCATATGAATTAAACTTCGTTTTTCATGCTGGTGCAAGTCTAAAGAAAAGAACAAAGGTACCGCTACAATCCTGTATATGGCCATATCGAGGTGACAAACTCCCTTTAAGAGTGAAATGGGTCTATAACTAGCACATATTGTGTTGTCTTTTCGTATGTGTTATCATATGTGTTAGCATTTGAGTTGGTAAGCTATCTCCTTTTAACACTCTATGCAAATATCTAAGAATCTAGGGAGCAGTGAGGATTTGAAGGTACGGTAGTACATCAAGGGTAGGCCGTTTGGGCCCGGGCTCTTATGCAATGGTGCAGATTTGAGTGCTGTCTCTAACTCTTGCATGGTAAATGGGCCTATTAAGGACTTTGCTTGTGTTTCAGAGAGAGAAGGCAGGCTCAGTGTTGACAACCATAAGTCTATCTCTTGTACTCTTTTCCTTTTCTGTTTGTGGGAAAGCGGGTTGTCTAATGTTATATAAGGCATGGTAGAACTCTATAAAGCAAAGGGCTATCTCTTCTGTTGTCATGAGAAGAGCAGAGGATGCTGTTTAAATTGAATGAATGTAGGTGCGGACTTTCCTCTTATTTGGGAGAGCATGAATTTCGAGGCTTTATCCCCATGAGCATAATATTTAAATCTCACATAGAGAAATACTTTGGCCGCAAGTACATTTAGTAAGTTTTTAAGTGTATCTCAGATAGTTTAACTTCTCTAAAATAGTGTCTGAGGGATGTTTTTTATGGGTTGACTCGATTTCCTGAATTTGATGGTATACAGTTGCAAGAAAAAGTATGTGAACCCTTTGGAATGATATGGATTTCTGCAGAAATTAGTCATAAAATGTGATCTGATCTTCATCTAAGTCACAACAATAGACAATCACAGTCTGTTTAAACTAATAACACACAAAGAATTAAATGTTACCATGTTTTTATTGAACACACCATGTAAACATTCACAGTGCAGGTGGAAAAAGTCTGTAAACCCCTAGACGAACGACATCTCTAAGAGCTAATTGGAGTGAGGTGTCAGCCAACTGGAGTCCAATCAATGAGACGAGATTAGAGGTGTTGGAAGCATTGCCTGATGTGAATAATGCCTCGCACAAAGGAGCTCTCAGAAGATCTACGATTAATAATTGTTGACTTGCATAAAGCTGCAAAGGGTTATAAAAGTATCTCCAAAAGCCTTGCTGTTCATCAGTACACGGCAAGACAAATTGTCTATAAATTTAGAAAGTTCAGCACTGCTGCTACTCTCCCTAGAAGTGGCCGTCCTGTAAAGATGACTGCAAGAGCACAGTGCAGACTGCTCAATGAGGTCAAGAAGAATCCTAGAGTGTAAGCTAAAGACTTACAAAAGTCTATGGCATATGCTAACATCCCTGTTAGCGAATAGGGATGAGCGAACCCGAACTGTATAGTTCGGGTTCGTACCGAATTTTGGCGTGTTCGTGACACGGACCTGAACCCGAAAATTTTCGTAAAAGTCCGGGTTCGGAGCATTCTTGGAGCTTTTTGAATAACAAGCGTAGTACTACTTGCCCCTATTGGTATGGCTGTGATTGGCCAGTGCAGCATTAGACCCAGCCTCTATTTAAGCTGGAGTCACGTAGCGCCACACGTCACTGCTCTGATCAGTGTAGGGATAGGATGCAGCTGCTGCTGTTAGGGCGAGATTAGGCAGTGATTTAGTCTTCAAAAACACTTAATGAAGTGATCGATCTACAGCTGTGAATCATTCAACCTCTGCTATTTAATTGCTCACTGTTTTTTAGGCTGCCCAAAGCGTTTTTGGTGAGCCAGCACAAGCTGCCACCAAGTACATTTAACCATCAATAGTGTGTTGTTGTTTTTTTGCTATATTCTACATCAGGGGCTTGGCTGTGCTTGCTATTTTATTGAGGGGTGAAATACAATTGCCAAAATAGCAGTACCCTAAATCTGGTGTTTCAGCTGTGGCTAGCCAGTTGTAATACTGTTTGATGTCTGGCAAAGGATATATTTTTTTCTGGGTTGAAATACAATTCCCAAATTAGCAATTCCCTAAATCAGTGGTTTCTGCTGTAGCAGGCCAAGTTTAAATCTATCCATAAAACTGTATATTACATTGAAGGTGCTGATAGGGTCATTCTCAATAACTTCACACACACGCTACCGTGCATCTCCAAGTTTAATTCTGTCCGTAAACGTAAACCTGTCATCCAGCGCCTAAATACTAGGCCTACAATTTATATTCAGCTAAATCTGTGTTTACTGCTGTGGCTGGTAAAGTTATTTAGTGTCCATCAAAGCACAGTTTTTGTTCTGGGTTAAAATACAATTCCCAACTTAGCAATTCCCTAAATCAGTGGTTTCTGCTGTATCAGGCCAAGTTTAAATCTATCCATAAAAGGGTATATTACATTGAAGGTGCTGATAGGGTCATCCTCAATAACTTCACACGCTATTGTGCATTTCCAAGTCTAATTCTGTCTGTAAAAGGGATACCTGTCATCCAGGGCCTAAATACTAGGCCTAAAATTTATATTCAGCTAAATCTGTGGTTACTGCTGTGCATGTATTAGTGTAATACGGTACCTAAATAGATAGCCAGATAGTGTTAGGTGCCTGTAAAAAAAAAGGCCTGAATTTGAATTCAATACATTGGGCCAAATAATTTTTTTCTTATTGTGGTGAATGGTAACAATGAGGAAAACATCTAGTAAGGGACGCGGACATGGTCGTGGTGGTGTTAGTGGACCGCCTGGTGCTGGGAGAGGACGTGGCCGTTCTGCCACAGCCACACGTCCTAGTGTACCAACTACCTCAGGTCCCAGTAGACGCCAGAATTTACAGCGATATTTGGTGGGGCCCAATGCCGTTCTAAGGATGGTAAGGTCTGAGCATGTACAGGCATTAGTCAATTGGATGGCCGACAGTGGATCCAGCACGTTCACATTATCTCCCACCCAGTCTTCTGCAGAAAGTGCTCAGATGGCGCCTGAAAACCAAGCCCATCAGTCTGTCACATCATCCCCATGCATATCAGGGAAACTGTCTGAGCCTCAACTTATGCAGCAGTCTCTTATGCTGTTTGAAGACTCTGCTGGCAGGGTTTCCCAAGGGCATCCACCTAGCCCTTCCCCAGGGGTGGAAGACATAAAATGCACTGACACACAACCACTTATGTTTCCTGATGATGAGGACATGGGAATACCACCTCAGCACGTCTCTAATGATGAAACGCAGGTGCCAACTGCTGCGTCTTTCTGAAGTGTGCAGACTGAACAGGAGGTCAGGGAGGAAGACTGGGTGGAAGACGATGCAGGGGACGATGAGGTCCTAGACCCCACATGGAATGAAGGTCGTGACACTGACTTTCAGAGTTCGGAGGAAGAGGCAGTGGTGAGACCGAGCCAACAGCGTAGCAAAAGAGGGAGCAGTGGGCAAAAGCAGAACACCCGCCACCAAGAGAGTCCGCCTGCTACTGGCCACCGCCATCTGGGACCGAGCACCCCAAAGGCAGCTTCAAGGAGTTCCCTGCCTATGACATGAAGCCTGAATCTCTGCTATGGGACCTCAATCCTCTGTCTGGGTGCCGGAGCCTAAATATCTGACAGTGGCCTGTTCCAGTGGTGGGTGACATGAAGTATGATTCTCTGCAATGGGACCTCTCTCCTCTGTCTGGGTGCCGGGGCCTAAATATCTGACAGTGGCCTGTTCCAGTGGTGGGTGACATGAAGCCTGATTCTCTGCTATGGGACCTCTCTCCTCTGTCTGGGTGCCGAGGCCTAAATATCTGACAATGGCCTGTTCCAGTGGTGGGTGACGTGAAGCCTGATTCTCTGCTATGACATGAAGCCTGATTCTCTGCTATGGGACCTCTCTCCTCTGTCTGGGTGCCGGGGCCTAAATATCTGACAGTGGCCTGTTCCAGTGGTGGGTGACATGAAGCCTGATTCTCTGCAATGGGACCTCTCTCCTCTTACTGGGTGCTGGGGCCTAAATATCTGACAATGGCCTGTTCCAGTGGTGGGTGACGTGAAGCCTGATTCTCTGCTATGACATGAAGCCTGATTCTCTGCTATGGGACCTCTCTCCTCTGTCTGGGTGCCGGGGCCTAAATATCTGACAATGGCCTGTTCCAGTGGTGGGTGACGTGAAGCCTGATTCTCTGCTATGACATGAAGCCTGATTCTCTGCTATGGGACCTCTCTCCTCTGTCTGGGTGCCTGGGTCTAAATATCTGACAGTGGCCTGTTCCAGCGGTGGGTGACATGAAGCCTTAATCTCTGCAATGGGACCTCTCTCCTCTATCTGGGTGCCGGGGCCTAAATATCTGATAATGGCCTGTTCCATTGGTGGGTGACGTGAAGCCTGATTCTCTGCTATGACATGAAGCCTGATTCTCTACAATGACATGAAGCCTGATTCTCTGCTATGGGACCTCTCTCCTCTGTCTGGGTGCCGGGGCCTAAATATCTGACAATGGCCTGTTCCAGTGGTGGGTGACGTGAAGCCTGATTCTCTGATATGAGATGAAGCCTGATTCTCTGCAATGGGACCTCTCTCCTCTGTCTGGGTGTCGGGGCCTAAATATCTGACAGTGGCCTGTTCCAGTGGTGGGTGACATGAAGCCTGATTCTCTGCTATGGGACCTCTCTCCAATTGATATTGGTTAATTTTTATTTATTTTATTTTTATTTTTATTCATTTCCCTGTCCACATTTGTTTGCAGGGGATTTACCTACATTTTGCTGCCTTTTTCAGCCCTCTAGCCCTTTCCTGGGCTGTTTTACAGCCTTTTTAGTGCCCAAAAGTTCAGGTCCCCATTGACTTCAATGGGGTTCGGGGCGAAGTTCGGGTCGAGTTCGGATACCGAACCCGAACATTTCCGGGAAGTTCGGCCGAACTTCTCGAACCCGAACATCCAGGTGTTTGCTCAACTCTATCAGCAAATCTATGATACGTAAAACACAAGAATAGATTTCATGGGAGGATACCACAGAGGAAGCCACTGCTGTGCAAAAAAAAAAACATTGCTGCACGTTTACAGCTTGCACAAGAGCACCTGGATGTTCCACAGCAGTACTGGCAAAATATTCTGTGGCCAGATGAAACCAAAGTTGAGTTGTTCGGAAGAAACACAGAGGGACAGCACACCAACATCAAAACCTTATCCCAACTGTCAAGTATGGTGGTGGGGGCATCATGGTTTGGGGCTGCTTTGCTGCGTCAGGGCCTGGACGGATTGCTATCATGGAAGGAAAAATGAATTCCCAAGTTTATCAAGACATTTTGCAGGAAAACTTAAGGCCATCTGTCCACCAGCTGAAGCTCAACAGGACAACTAACCAAAGCATATAAGTAAATCAACAACAGAATGGCTTAAACAGAAGAAAATACGCCTTCTGGAGTGGCCCAGTCAGAGTCCTGACCTCAACCCGATTGAGATGCTGTGGCATGACCTCAAGAAAGCCATTCACACCAGACATCCCAAGAATATTGGTGAATTGAAACAGTTCTGTAAAGAGGAATGGTCAAGAATTACTACTGACCGTTGTGCACGTCTGATCTGCAAGTTATTGCTGCCAAAGGACGTTCAACCTGTTATTCAATCCAAGGGTTCACATACTTTTTCCACCTGCACTGTGAATGTTTACATGGTGTGTTCAATAAAAACATGGTAATATTTAATTATTTGTGTGTTATTAGTTTAAGCAGACTCTGATTGTCTATTGTTGTGACTTAGATGAAGATCAGATCACATTTTATGACCAATTTCTGCAGAAATCCATATCATTCCAAAGGGTTCACATACTTTTTCTTGCAACTGTATATTCATAATTTTGAATATTCGAGATTAATTAATCAGTACACATGATCTCTCCCTGCTTCTAGCTTGTGGGCCAATGATAAGGCTGCAATATCTTTGACTTTAGGAGTAGTGTTGATTGCAAATTTTTGTAATGCAAATTTTCTAAATGCTAATTTTTGTAATCCCAATTTTCAATTGCCGAGTAAAAACATGATTCATCCCTGCTTCTTGCTTGTGGGCCAATGAGTCATTGGCCCACAAGCAACTTAAGCAGGGAGGAATCATGACTTGAGATGGGGAAAAATGGGTAAAATCTTCCCAAAATCGAATATATAGCACTATATCGAATATATTCTTTTTTCGAATATTCATAATATTCTAAATCTAGAATATATAGCAATATAACGAATATTCGGAAAAAAAAACGAATATAGAGTAATTTAGCTAATATAGTGCTATAATCTTCTTTGTCTAATGGTCCAATCACACGTCTACAATTTCGTTCCGCATTTTGTGGAACGGAATTGCGGACCCATTCATTTCTTTGGGGCAGCACGACTTGCTGCCCGGATCCGGAATTACGGATCCGCACTTTTGAATTCTGCAATTCCGTTCCTGAAAAAAATAGAACATGTCCTATTCTTGTCCGCAATTGAGGACAAGAATAGGCATTTTCTATTAAGTGCCGGTGATGTGCGGTCCGCAAAATGCGGAACGCACATCGCCAATATCCGTGTTTTGCGGATCCATGGATCCGCAAAACGCACACTGATGTGTGAATGGACCCTTATAGTTGTAACTTTTTTTTCTCATCTGAAGTTCAGATTGGAAAAAAACTACAACTACAACTATTAAAAAAAAGATTAAAGCACCATATTAGCTAAATTGCTCTATGTTCGCTTTTTTCGAATATTCACTCTATTGCTATATATTGTAGTTAGAATATTAAGAATATTGGAAAAAAAGTAATATACAGAAATATAGCAAATATTCGAAAAAAACTAATATAGAGCAATTCAGCTAATATAGTGCTATAATCTTCTTTGTCTAATAGTTGTAATTTTATTCTCATCTGAACTTCAGATTGGAAAAAAATTACAACTATTAAAAAAAATAAGATTATAGCACTATATTAGCTAAATTCTTCTACATTTGTTTTTTTTATATATTCGTGATATTCTAAAACAAGAATATAAAGCAATATAGCGAATATTGGAAAAAAATAATATAGAGCAATTTAGCTAATATAATCTTCTTTCTCTAATAGTTGTAATTTTTTTCTCATCTGAAGTTCAGATGGGAAAAAAATGACAACTATAAAAAAAGATTATAGCACTATATTAGCTAAATTGTTCTACATTTGTTTTGTTTTTTCAAATATTCGCTGTATTGCTATATATTTTTGTTTTAGAATATTTAGAATATAATATATATATATATATATATATATATATATATATATATATATTCGATATAGTGCTTTATATTTGATTTTTTGAATATTCGTAATTTTTCCCATCTTAAAGGGAGTCTGTCACCACATTTTAGCATGTTAGACCGTTAAAATAGGGTTATGTGATCCAGCCAGAACATAAAAACGGTACCTTTGTGGTAGAAAACAGACTTTTCAATTTGCAGAAAACGAACTTATAAGATTATCTTCTGAGCCCTCTCAAGTGCCCAGGGCGGTCTCTCAATCCTCGGAGCCCAGGCAGGCACCTCCTAAACGGCTGATAACTCCGCCCTCCGTGCGCCTCTGCCCGCCCGTTTACTCCCCTCCCCTGTCCCTTTCCACTGCGGCTGTGTGTTACAAATCGTAGCGGGCGCATGCGCAATGCGATGCCCGCTCCTGGCAGGGCATCGCAATACCTATTGCGCATGCGCCGGCTAATCCTGCAGATTTCGCGCCGTTTAGCCGGCGCATGCGCAATAGGTATTGCGATGCCCTGCCAGGAGCGGGCATCGCATTGCGCATGCGCCCGCTATGATTTGTACCGCACAGCCGCAGTGGAAAGGGACAGGGGAGGGGAGTAAACGGGCGGGCAGAGGCGCACGGAGGGAGGAGTTATCAGCCGTTTAGGAGGTGCCTGCCTGGGCTCCGAGGATTGAGAGACCGCCCTGGGCACTTGAGAGGGCTCAGAAGATAATCTTATAAGTTTGTTTTCTGCAAATTGAAAAGTCCGTTTTCTACCACAAAGGTACCGTTTTTATGTTCTGGCTGGATCACATAACCCTATTTTAACGGTCTAACATGCTAAAATGTGGTGACAGACTCCCTTTAAGTCATGATTCCACCCTGCTAAAGTTGCTTGTGGGCCCACAAGCAAGAAGCAGGGAGGAATTATGTTTCTACTCGGCAATTGAAAAATGTGCAATAAAAATTTGCATTATGAAAATTCCCATTAAGAAAATTAGCATTTTTGCATATTACGCGATCATTACCTTGCCGATTTTTCACTATTGCTAGGTAATAATACTCTTCCTACTCCCCTAGCAGCCATCAGTCCTATGGTTAGAACCAATCTATCCTGATTGATGTTGTCATCACACTATGCTGTTCCCTTCCCTTCACCCATGTTTACTCAGAGATCTCCTACGTTTGGATCCTAAACCACATTGTGAAGGGACTCCCTTAACCCGCCGTATTTCTACAATTCCAATTACTAATCTTTTCATTGACAATGGTTTAGTTCTTAGTCCAGATGAATTGACGTCTTGTCTAAACCTTCAAGGTTTTCATTTCCCACTTACTGTATCTCATTCCTTTGTTCTTGCCTGATCCAGCACATAGATAAAGGAAATCTGAGTCACCCCCTCACATGGTTTGAGGATTTAGTCAGTCACCCTGCACCACTCATCAGGAGGAAATCACAATTCTATAAAAGACAGCTCCCCAGCGCCATTTCCAACCCCAGACATCCTTCGACAGTGGAAACAAGACCCCTAGTTAGAATACACATTATCTGAAAATACTCTACTCTTCCTTTCCCCAAATAGGTCCTCTCAATGTGTTAGAATACAGGTGAATGGGTACAAGATACTTGCACGTTTGTATAATACACTAGGAAATACATGCTGGAGGTGTCTGAAGGAATGAGGCACTTTCATACACATTTGGTGGCATTGTCCTATCCTTAATGACTGGTGAGAAAAGATCCTTCAACTTAGCAACCAGGTCTGCTGGGGTTATGTAGCTCCTCAGCAGAAAGTAAACCTACTTATACCTGCTTCCGCAAAATACTGAATAAGGGCATTGATATGCCCGCTTCTACAAAATACTGATTGAGGGCTGCAATATACCTGCTTCCACAAAATACTGATTAAAGGAAATTAATATACCTGCTTCCACCAAATATTCATTAAGGGGTATTAATATTCCTGTTTCCACCAAATATTGATTGAGGCCTGCAAGATACCTACTTCCACAAAATACTGATTGAGGGGTGTGATATACCTGCTTCTACAAAGGACTAATTAAGGGGATTTATACCGATGTAGTAGAGTTAACACTCATGCTTTCTGAGATTTCTGAGATGTGTTATCTAAACTAAGCAAACACCTTCAATTGCTTTGCAATTGCTTTTGTTTCAAGATAACATGATGAATTAAGAAATTGAGTTAAGAGTTTGAGTGCTTACCCTGCTACATCTGTATGTCTGTTTCCACCAAACCTGTTTCACAAAATATTCATTAAGACCTGCGATATACCTGCTTCAACAAAATATTGATTAAGGGGATTGATATACCTGATTCCACAAAATACTGATTGATGCCTACGATATGCCTACTTCCACAAAATACTGATTAAGGGGTTTGATATTCCTGTTTCCACCAAATATTAATTGAGGCCTGCAATATACTTGCTTCCACAAAATACTGATTAAGGTGTTTGATATACCTTCTTTCACAAAATATTGTTTGAGGCCTACGATATACCTGCTTCCACAACATACTGATTAAGGGGTTTGATATACCTGCATCCACTAAATATTGATTGAGGTCTACGATACACCTGCTTTCACAAAATATTTATTAAGGTGTTTGAGATGCCTGCTCCCACCAAATATTGTTTGAGGCCTGCGAGATAACTGCTTCCAAAAAATGCGGATTAAGGGGTTTGATATACCTGCATCCACCAAATATTGATTGAGGTCTATGATAGACCTGCTTACACAAAATATTTATTAAGGTGTTTGATATACCTGCTTCCACCAAATATTGATTGAGGCCTGCGATATACCTGCTTCCACTAAATACTGATTAAGGGGTTTGATATACATGTTTCCAAAAAATATTAAATTAGGTCTACGATATACCTGTTTCCACAAAATACTGATTGAGGGAATTGATATGCCTGCTTCCACAAAATACTGATTGAGATCTACAATATACCAGCTTCCACAAAATACTGATTAAAGGGAATTAATATACCTGCTTCCACCAAATATTGATTAATTGGTTTTGATATACCTGTTTCGTCCCAACAAATATTGATTGAGGCCTGCAATATACTTGCTTCCACAAAATACAGATTAAGGGGATTGATATGCCTGCTTCCATCAAATATTGATTGAGGCCTATGAGATGCCTGCTTCCACAAGATACTGATTAAGGGGTTTGATATACCTGTTTCCACAAAATATTAAATGAGGACTACAATATACCTGCTTAAACTAAATACTAATTGAGATCTACGATATAACAGCTTCCACAAAATACTGATTAAGGGGATTGATATACCTGCTTACACCAAATATTGATTGAGGCTTGCAAGATACCCGTTTCCACAAAATACTGATAAAGGGGTTTGATATACCTGCATCTACCAAATATTGATTGAGGCCTACAATATACCTGGTTCCACAAAATATTGATTAAGGGGTTTGACATATCTGTTTCCACCAAATATTGATTGAGTGCTGTGATATACCCGCTTCCACAAAATACTGAGTAAGGTGTTTGATATACTTCTTCCAAAAAATATTGATTGAGGCCAGCGATATACCAGCTTCCACAAAAAAACTGATTAAGGGGTTTGATATAACTGCTTCCACCAAATATTGATTGAGGCCTACAAAAAACCTGCTTCCACAAAATACTGATTAAGAGGTTTGATATACCTGCTTCCACAAAATATTGATTAAAGGGATTGCTATGCCTACTTCCACCAAATATTGATTGATGCCTGTGAGATACCTCCTTCCACAAAATACTGATTAAGGGGTTTGATATACCTGCATCCACCAAATATTGATTGAGGCCTACAATATACCTGCTTCCCAAAAATATTGATTAAGCGGTTTGATATAACTGTTTCCACCAAATATTGATTGAGTCCTGCAATATACTTGCTTCCACAAAATACTGATTAAGGGCTTTGATATACCTGCTTTCACAAAATACTGATTAAGGGGTTTGATATACCTGCTTCCACTAAATATTGATTAAGGCATGCGAGATACCTGCGTCCACAAAATATTGATTAAGGGGTTTGATATACCTGCTTCCACAAAATATTGATTAAGGCCTGTGATATACCTGCTTCCACAAAATACTGGTTAAGGGGTTTGATATAACTGCTTCCAAAAAATATTATTTGAGGCCTGCGATATACCTGCTTCCACAAAATATTGATAAAAGGGAATTGATATACCTGCTTCCACAAAATACTGATTGAGTTCTGCAATATACCTGCTTCCCAAAAATATTTATTAAGGGTATTGATATACCTGCTTCCAACAAATATTAATTAAAGCCTACGAGATATATGCTTCCACAAAATTCTGATTAAGGGGTTTGATATACCTGCCCCCACAAAATATTGATTGAGGCCTACGATATACCTGCTTCCACTAAATACTGATTAAGGGGTTTGATATACTTGCTTTTACAAAATATTCATTAAGACCTGCGATATACCTGCTTCAACAAAATATTGATTAAGGGGATTGATATCCTGATTCCACAAAATACTGATTGATGCCTACGATATACCTACTTCCACAAAATACTGATTAAGGGGTTTGATATTCCTGTTTCCACCAAATATTTATTGAGGCCTGCGATATACCTGTTTCCACAAAATACTGATTAAGGGAATTAACCACCTCAGCCCCCCTACCTTAAACACCCTTAATGACCAGACCACTTTTTACAATTCTGCACTACACTACTTTCACCGTTTATTGCTCGGTCATGCAACTTACCACCCAAATGAATTTTACCTCCTTTTCTTCTCACTAATAGAGCTTTCATTTGGTGGTATTTCATTGCTGCATTTTTACTTTTTTTGTTATTAATCGAAATTTACCAAAATTTTTGCAACAAAATGACATTTTTCACTTTCAGTTGTAAAATTATTAAGAAAAACAACATCTATATTTAAATTTTCTCTAAATTTATTGTTCTACATGTCTTTGATTTAAAAAAAAAAATGTTTGGGTAACAAAAATGGTTTGGGTAAAAGTTATAGCGTTTACAAACTATGGTACAAAAATTTCCACATTTTGAAGCAGCTCTGACTTTCTGAGCACCTGTCATGTTTCCTGAGGTTCTACAATGCCCAGACAGTAGAAAACCCCCACAAATGACCCCATTTTGGAAAGTAGACACCCTAAGGTATTCGCTGATGGGCATAGTGAGTTCATAGAACTTTTTATTTTTTGTCACAATGTGTTTTGGTGTGTCTTTTTACATATACCCATGCTGGGTGAGATAAATATCTCGGTCAAATGCCAACTTTGTATAAAAAAAATGGGAAAAGTTGTCGAGAAATTTCTCTCACCCAGCATGGGTATATGTAAAATGACACCCTAAAACACATTGCCCAACTTCTCCTGAGTACGGCGATACCACATGTGTGACAATTTTTTGCAGCCTAGGTGGGCAAAGGGGCCCAAATTCCAAAGAGCACCTTTAGGATTTCACAGGGCATTTTTTACACATTTTGATTTCAAACTACTTCTCACACATTAGGGCCCCTAAAATGCCAGGACAGTATAACTACCCCACAAGTGACCCCATTTTGGAAAGAAGACACCCCAAGGTATTTCGTGATGGGCATAGTGAGTTCATGGAAGTTTTTTTTTTGTCACAAGTTAGTGGAATATGAGACTTTGTAAGTAAAAAAAAAAAATCATCATGTTCTGCTAAGGCTACTTTCACACTAGCGTTCGATCGGATCCGTTCTGAACGGATCCGATCGTAATAATGCAGACGGAGGCTCCGTTCAGAACGGATCCGTCTGCATTATATTAGCTAAAAAAAGCTAAGTGTGAAAATAGCCTCGGACGGATCCGTCCAGACTTTCAATGTAAAGTCAATGGGGGACGGATCCGCTTGAAGATTGAGCCATATTGTGGCATCTTCAAACGGATCCGTCCCCATTGACTTACATTGTAAGTCTGGACGGATCCGCACGGATCCGCACGCCTCCGCACGGCCAGGCGGACACCCGAACGCTGCAAGCAGCGTTCAGCTGTCCGCCTGTCCGTGCGGAGGCGAGCGGAGCGGAGGCTGAACGCCGCCAGACTGATGCAGTCTGAGCGGATCCGCTCCATTCAGACTGCATCAGGGCTGGACGGCTGCGTTCGGGTCCGCTCGTGAGCTCCTTCAAACGGAGCTCACGAGCGGACCAGCGAACGCTAGTGTGAAAGGAGCCTAACTTGTGACAAAAAATTTAAAATTCTAGGAACTCGCCATGCCCCTCATGGAATACCTTGTGGCGTCTTCTTTCCAAAATACCCCAGGGTCCAGGGCATCTTGCGGCAGGCCAGGAAAATCTCTGGCCATTTTAGAAGATCTTACACGGCCATAGCTCTCCTTGCTGACGTTTAGCGACTACACCACCTGCCCATCAGACGTCTGATTTGTGAAAGCCCAACGCGCTGTAACTCCACCTTGTATATGCTTGATAGGCTGCTCCAGCAGCATTGTGCTGTTAATGACTACCTGTGCAAACTCTGCAGTGGGACAGGTTCTTGGAAGCTTGGTTTCTTTTCACCGTGCCAGTGGCTGCTCATGTGCAACTCATGCATACTTCTGCGGCAATTTGATGAGATCACCAAACTGGTCAGTGGCAGCCAGGGCGCCGTCAGTCACATCGTACCTTACGCCTTCTTTCTGGAGCGTGCATTGCATCGTGTCATTGATCAAGCCGTCGATAAGCAGGAGCTGGAAGATGAGGAATTTGCAATGCTGAATGAATTCCCAGGGGGGCTACTCCCTCTGAGACAAGTCAGCAGGAGTCTGAAGAGGAGTCAGAGGAGGATGTTGGCTGGGAGGAGGAGGAGCAAGAATAGCAGGCTTTGAGGGGGGACTTTAAACTTTTCGGAGATCCCGGGTGTTGACCGTGGCTAAAGGGAGGAGACTGAGGACGACATTCTCCTGGGTGATAAGCAGGAGCCAGGGTGCTCCACAGTTTCCAATTTAGTGCAAATGGGGGCCTTCATGCTCCAGTGTTTGAAGAGGGACCCCCGTATAAAAAGCATAAAGGGCAAGGACCAGTTCTGGGTGGCAACGTACTTAGACCCCCGGTACAAACATAGAATGGCGGACATGTTACCAGCATTACAGAGCAGTGATGGCCAGTTCGCCGTGTTCGCCCGCGAACACATGCGGGCTGCCATCTTAAATCCCAAGTCCGACGAGGCACAGGTAAGTCCTTACCTGTGCCTGCGCCACGAGTCGGTCTGAAACAAATGCGGTCACCAGGAGCAGGCAGTTCCGAGAACAGCCCGATGAAGGCCCTCGGTGGCCGCCTGCTCCCAGTGACCGCATTTGTTTCAGACCGGCTCGCGGCGCAGGCACAGGTAAGGACTTACTGGTGCCTCGCCGGATTTGTGATTTAAGGTAGCAGCCCGCATGTGTTCGCGGGTGAAAACGGCAAACTGGCCATCTCTGTTACAGAGGGCTGGCAGAATGCAGCATTTCCAAGCCTTGCTGAGAGAGTTGCTGCATTCCTCTGTAGTGGGCGCTGGCAGAGGAATTTCCGCCCACAGCAAAACAGGTGCGGGTACCAAACCAACCCATCGACAGCCGCCCACCGGATTCAGCCTCAGGGAACGGCAGGTGTCCGACTACATCGGGTTAACATAGAAACATAAAAACATAGAATGTGTCGGCAGATAAGAACCATTTGGCCCATCTAGTCTGCCCAATATACTGAATACTATGAATAGCCCTTGGCCCTATCTTATATGAAGGATGGCCTTATGCCTATCCCATGCATGATTAAACTCCTTCACTGTATTTGCAGCTACCACTTCTGCAGGAAGGTTATTCCATGCACCCACTACTCTCTCAGTAAAGTAATACTTCCTGATATCACTTTTAAACCTTTGCCCCTCTAATTTAAAACTATGTCCTCTTGTAGCAGTTTTTCTTCTTTTAAATATTCTCTCCTCTTTTACCTTGTTGATTCCCTTTATGTATTTAAAAGTTTCATATCCCCTCTTGTCTTTCTTCCAAGCTATACAGGTTAAGGTCCTTTAATCTTTCCTGGTAAGTTTTATCCTGTAATCCACGTACTAGTTTAGTAGCTCCTCTCTGAACTCTCTCCAAAGTATCAATATCCTGAGAATGGTCCCGGGTTATAAGTGGTGTACCCCAAGGTTCAGTGCTGGATCATCTATTATTTAATTTATTAATGATATTTCGACGGGAATAATAGCACCATTTCTATTTTTACAGATGACACTATGTAGTAGTCCATAAAGATGTTCATAAACTGCAAGTTGACTTGAACATTCTGAGTGATTGGCACTCAACTTGGCAAATGAGGTTTAATGTGGATAAATGTAAAGTTATGCATCTTGGTAGTGATAATCTCTGTGCTTCATATGTCTTAGGGGATGTAACAATAGGAGAGTCACTCATAGATAAGGATTTGAATGTCCTTGTAGATTAAATAACAGCATATAATGTCAATTAGCTGCTTCTAAGGCTGCCAGGATATTGTCATGCATTAAACGAGGCATGGACTTGTGGGGCAGGGATGTAATATTACCACTTTACAAAGCGCTGGTGCGGTCTCAATTGGAATATGCAGTTCAGTTCTGGGCACCAGTCCATAGAAAGGATGCTCTGCATCTGTAAAAAGTACAGAGGAGAGCGAATAAACTGATAAGGGTCTTAGTTATGAAGAAAGATTAAAATAATTACATTTATTTAGTCTTGAGAAGAGACATCTAAGGGGGTGACATGATTAACCTATACAAATATATAAATGGGCCATACAAAAAATACAGTAAAAAACTGTTCTATGTAAAATGCCCTCAAAAGACAAGGGGGCAGTGCCTCCAACTCGAGAAGAAAAAGTTCAGTCTCCAGAAGCTTCATAGCTTCTTTACTGTAAGAACTGTGAATCTGTGGAATAGACTACCTCAGGATGTGGTCAAACCAGGAACAGTGGACAGTTTTTGAAAATCGTTTAGATGAATTCTTGAAAATAAATGACATTGATGCTTATAAAAAAGTGTAGAAACCTTAGTCTCGCTTCCTTCTGGGATTAGCGTCCCCCCCTATCCCTTGGTTAAACTTGATGGACTTATGTCTTTTTTCAACCGTATTAACTATGTAACTATATCTGTTTATCTGACCCACACCTTTACTTAACCATTTATTTTTTACTTTTCCTCCCTGCAACCTGCATGTTTTAAATACTTTACACTGTAAATGCTTTGAGAATTTTCTTAATACAGAGGCCTACCTCTCCTGATTTACTTGAGATTACAAATTAAGTGGATTTGACCTGTCACTTTTTTTGTTACTACTTACAAAATGTCATAAGGCTGTAATACATTTCTAATAAATTTACAAATTGAAAACTCTGTATTGATACAAAAAGTAAAATGTATGGTACTTTGTGAACGTGTATGAAGACAGAACAGATGGCCTTTCCGAAAGTGATGTACCAGGTGCAAAATTTCCCTGGTGAAGTTACCTTTAACAACATAAAGGGGAAGTATGTAAAAAAGATACAGAATGTGTTCCAAAAAGGGGATGTGAAAGGATTTATCACTGTGAAACCTATACTGAAAAACCTGGCTTCTGCATAAAGGATAAGTTTATCATATACATATATGGATTAGTAATTTTATCCTGCATGTATCCTGTAATTTTACCATGTTATTACACTATAACTACACCCCTTACAAGATTCCTTGAGTGCTTTTGTTTCCAAAACGGGGCCAATTCATGGAGTTTCCATTGTAGGGGTATGTCAGAGTTTCATCAAATGTGACATGGCTCCCGAAAACCATTTCAGCAGAATATGGCCTCCAAATCCAGATAGCATTCCTTCCCTTCCTAGTCTTATGGTGTGCCCATATAGCAGTTTATGAGCAAATATGGTGTGTAGCCATATTCGGGAGAAAGAGGGTAATAAATTGTGGAATTCATTTTTTAGTCCTGTTAACCCTTGTGAAAATAAAAAAGCAGCATTTTATTATAGAAATTTAAATATTTATGGCCAAGTGTTTTTAAATTTTATGAAAACTGTTTCACAATTCAATAAAAAAAATGCCTGTATGGTCTAAGTGCTCACCACACATCTT
The DNA here is from genome assembly GCF_014858855.1 of Bufo gargarizans. Classification (NCBI taxonomy): domain Eukaryota; kingdom Metazoa; phylum Chordata; class Amphibia; order Anura; family Bufonidae; genus Bufo; species Bufo gargarizans. The sequence goes on from NC_058085.1 coordinate 3,703,571, forward strand.
AAAAAAAAAATCCTTGAGGGTCGTAGTTTCCAAGTTAGGCCCATTTCTTGGGGGTTTCCACTGTAAGGGTACCTCAGGGTCTCTCTAAATACGAAATGTCACCTGAAAACCATTTCAACAAAATCTAGCCAACAAACTCCATATGGCACTCCTTTCTTAGCCCTGTGGTCTGCCCATACAGAAGTTTATGACAACATATGAGGTGTTGCCATATTCAAGAGAAAATGCATAATAGATTGTGGGGGAGACGTTCTGCTATTACTCCTTGTTAGAATAAAAAATCTGGGCCTAAAGCAACATTTTATTTTAAAAAAAATGTTTTTTTTTTTTATTTTCACAGCCAAATGTTTCTAAATTCTATGAAATGTCTGTTGGGTAAAAAAGATAAAAAATCCTTGAGGGGTTTAGTTTCCAAAATGGGGTCACTTTTAGGTGGTTTCCACTCAAGGACCCTTCAAATGCAACATGTAGCATAAAAAACATTCTAGCAAAATGTGGCCTCCAAAAACCTTATGGTACTCCTTCCATTCTAAGCCCTGCTGTGTGCCTATACAGCAGTTTATGATCACACATGGTGGTTTCTGTAAACTGCAGAATCAGGGAAACAAATATTGAGGTTTATTTTGCTGTTTACCCTTGCTGTTTTATAAGAACAAATGGATTAAAAACAAAAATCTGCAAAAAAGTTAGATTTTATATTTCACCTACATTTTGCTTTTTTTTTTTCCTGTGGGACACTTAATAAGGAAAAAAAGCAAAATGTAGATGAAATATAAAAATCTGGCTTTTTTGCCAACTTTTGTTTTTAATCCATTTGTTCTTATAAAACAGTTAACAAAAACGTTTAAATTCAGTTTTGAATAATTTTTAGGGATCCAGTTTGTAAAATGGAATTTTTATGGGTAATTTCTGAGCCCCTCAAAGTGACTGCAGAATTGAATTGGTCCTTAACCCCTTAGGGACCGGGCTCATTTTTACCTTAAGGACCAGGTCATTTTTTTGCAAATCTGACCAGTGTCACTTTATGTGGTGATAACTTTAAAACGCTTTGACTTATCCAGGCCATTCTGAGTTAGTTGTTTAATCACATATTGTACTTCATGACACTGGTAAAATGGAGTAAAAAAAATACCAAATTTGCCCACAATTTTGAAAATTTCAATTTATCTACTTCTATAATACATAGCAATACCTACAAAAATAGTTATTACTTTACATTACCCATATGTTAAGATCATTTTGGGAATTACATTTTATTTTTAGGGGACGTTACAAGGCTTAGAAGTTTAGAAGCAAATCTTGAAATTTCTCCAAAAACTTTTTAAGGACCAGTTCGAGTCTGAAGTCACTTTGTGAGGCTTACATAATAGAAACCACCCAAAAATGACCCCATTCTAGAAACTACACCCCTGAAGGTATTCAAAACAGATTTTAAAAACTTTGTTAACCCCTTAGGTGTTCCACAAGAATTAATGGAAAATAGAGATACAATTTCAAAATTTTGGGCAGATTTTCCATTTTAATAAAAACATTTCAGTTACAAAGCAAGGGTTAACAGCCAAACAAAACTCAATATTTATGGCCCTGATTCTGTAGTTTACATAAACACCCCATATGTGGGCGTAAACTGCTGTCCGGGCACACGGCAGGGCACAGAAGGAAAGGAATGCAATACGTTTTTTGGAAGGCAGATTTTGCTGGATTGGTTTTTTGACACCATGTCCCATTTGAAGCCCCCCTGATGCACCCCTAGAGTAGAAACTTCAAAAAAGTTACCCCATTTTAGAAACTAAACCCCTCAATGTATTCAAAACTGATTTTACAAACTTTGTTAACCCTTTTTGGTGTTCCACAAGAATTAATGGAAAATAGAGATACAATTTCAAAATTTCACTTTTTGGGCAGATTTTCAATTTTAATATATATTTTTTTTCAGTTACAAAGCAAGGATTAACAGCCAAATAACACTAAATATTTATGTCCCTGATTCTGTCGTTTACAGAAACACCCCATATCTGAGCATAAACTGCTATACGGTCACACGGCATGCATAGAAGGAAAGGAATGCCATATGGTTTTTGGAAGGCAGATTTTGCTGGACTGGTTTTATTGACACCATGTCACGTTTGAAGCCCCCCTGATGAACCCCTAGAGTAGAAACTCCCAAAAAGGGACAGTACTTTAGAAACTACGGGATAGGGTGGCAGTTTTTTTGGTACTAGTTTACGGTATATATGATTTTTGGTTGCTCTATATTGCAATTTTTGTAAGGCAAGGTAATAAGAAATAGCAGTTTTGGCACCATTTATGTTTTTTGTTATTTACAACATTCATCTAACAGGTTAGATCATGTGGTATTTTTGAAACAAAAAAAATCATGTTTTAGTGTCTCCATGCTTTTTTTACACATTTTTTACACATTTTTTACGGTATTCACCTGAGGGGTTAGGTCATAAAATATTTTTATAGAGCAAGTTATTACGGACACGGCAATACCTAATATGTATACTTATTTTTTATTTATGTAAGTTTTACACAATGATTTTATTTTTTAAACAAAAAAATATAATGTTTTAGTGTTTCCATAGTCTGAGAGCCATAGTATTTTCAGTTTTTGGGTGATTATCTTGGGTATGGTATGATTTTTGCGGGATGAGATGCCAGTTTAATTGGCACTATTTTGGGATTTAAGGTGACAAAAAATTGTCATATAGCAGGTTATTACAGACGCGGAGATACCTAATATGTATACTGTTTTGTTTATTTATGTAAGTTTTGCACAATTATTTCATTTTTGAAACAAACAAAAAAAAAAATCATGTTTTAATGTTTCCATAGTCTGAGAGCCATAGTTTTTTCAGTTTTTGGGCGATTATCTTAGATAGGGTCAAATTTTTTGTAGGATGAGATGACGGTTTGATTGGCACTATTTTGGGGTGCGTATGACTTTTTGATCGCTATCACTTTTTGTGATATAAGGTGATAATTATTTTTTTTTACACCGTTTTTATTTATATTTTTTTACAATGTTCTCCTGAGGGGTTAGGTCATATGATATTTTTATAGAGCAAGTTATTACAGACACGGCAATACTTAATATGCATACTTTTTTAAATTTACTTAAGTTTTACACGATAACAGCTTTTTTAAAACAAAAAAAATATATATTTTAGTGTCTCCATATTCTGAGCCATTGTTTTTTTTAATCTTTTGGGCGATTGTCTTAGGTATGGGCTCATTTTTTACAGGATGAGGTGAGGGTTAGATTGGTACTATTTTGGTGGGCATACGCTTTTTTGATCGCTTGCTGTTGTACTTTTTGGAAGCGCTCATTAGTACCGGAGAACCAGAAAGAGGTGAAGGCTCTGTACTAACCGCTTCCTGGTCCTCGGCTGTCGGCTGTGCAGTGGCTGCGCACAGTGTGAGGGCACTCTGTGACCTCATGCTGTGTGTGCTGGTTCACAGCACAGCCGACAACAGGAAGACAGAGAGCAGGCGATGAGGAGCGGCGGCGTCCTAAGAGCAGGAGAGGTAAGTGGTTTATTTATTTTATTAAACATGAGGCGCTGGGGCCAACATAAGAGACAATAGGGGGCTACAGGGGGCTCCTATGAGGCAATGAGGGCAATATGAGAGGCAATGGGGGCTACAAATGGCTTATATGAGGCCCTGGGGGCAATATGAGAGGCAATAGGGGCTACAAAGGGCTCATATGAGGCCATGGGGCAAAATGAGAGGCAATGGAGGGCTACAGAGGGCTCATATGAGGCAATGGGGGCAATATGAGAGGCAATGGGGGGCTGCAGAGGGCTCATACGAGGCAATGGGTGCTGCTGGTGGTCAAAATAAGAGGCAATGGGGTCTACAGAGGGCTCATATGAGGCAATGGGGGCTACAGAGGGCTAATAGGCAAAGGGGGCTGGTAGAGGCTAATATGAGAGGCAGAGGGGGCTGCTGAGGGCTGATATGAGATCTGATTGGGGTCTAAGCTGACGTCTTGTTGGGGTCTTATTAAAATTGCGGGTCTGATTGGGTCTGTTAGCTGAGATCTGATCTGACGTCAAATTAAAACTATTTATTTCTTATTGCACTCCTCTAAAACCTAGAAGCGTCTTTTGGGCTGGTATGTCTTATAGGGCGAAAAATGTGGTAATAACTATTATATTATGTATCACTATCTGTCTTAAAAGCAGATAAATTCAAATTTTGAAAATAGTGAATTTTGATTTTAGTTATAAATAATGGCAAAATATATTGACCCAAATTTACCACTAACATGGTATACAGAATTGGTTGGATAAGTAAAAGCATTCCAAACTTATTACCACATAAAGTGACACATGTCAGATTTGCAAAGTTAGGTGTCATAGTGAAAACTGTAGCACACATACTTCCTGCTTTACCCATCATTTCATTCATGCTGCACATAATACTGACTATACCAAGAGTTCTAATAGAATTCCTCCTGCTTCCTGGCCCAAGTGTATGAGTAAGAAGCTGAAACAGAAAGCAAAGAGCTCTCAGTATTACCAGTATTATTTGTAGGGTGTGTGCAAGGGGTGGAAAGGTAGGTCTGTGTTATGAAGCTACAGCCAATAACTCTAGAACAGTAAGTGATGCACTGAATGGGGCTATGTACATATTGGCAATATACAGATGTCAGAGAAGGACAACCCAGTAAGATGCAGCCATTGATTTATTTCCCTGGGCCAAGACTGTGTCTTACAAAGTTGTACCCCATACTTTCTCCCTTTAGATAAATCCTGTGCAGATATTTCTTATTCTTGTCTTCCATAATCGGAACAGAAGGACAACTTACAGTTTCTAAGATTGAAGCTGTTGATTAAATACAATTAGTTCTCAATATAGGCAGCAACTGGAATAAAAACTGAAAATGGTCTGTTAATTTCCTCAGCATGTAATTCCCATATTTCAATTGCATTCAAAGTTAATTGAAGTTGTATATTTATACATTTTCTATAGCAGCTTGCAGCACATCCACTCTGGTGAGAAATTAAGCTGTGGGGGTTTCACTTCTATAAAAGCCAGCTACCTACAAAAATGTATTTATGTATAAAAGAAATCAGCATAAAGTTATTAAAGTGGATATTTCTGAGATTAGTAGCATATCAGTTGGGCATTGTGCAGCCTCATTCTGGTAAAGTGTACTTTTTATTGTATATCCCGTTTTTTAGACAAAATTTTAGTAAGTAAAGAAGCCAGTTTAGTTATAGACCATATGCCAACATTCATTCATGCCAGCTAAAGAAGGAAATTTAATTTGAAAGGTTTAAACTTTTGGTACAACTTTCCAAAGAAATCCTGTTGCTTGAGAATTGTTAATTAAACTATATTAAATTCTGTAGTCTGACAATACACTATTCCCTTGCATCTTTCCTCAATGTCAATGCAAACCTACCAAATCAAAGTTTATAAAACGTAGTGGGAAATTACAAAGGACTTTGAATAGCCTGTTGCCTACAGCCATGGAAACACATAGGCCATCGTAGGAGCTATAAATGCCAAATGTAATCTGTATTTATTATTTTTAGATTTTTTTTTTAATTTGATTTGTCCAAATCAATTCTAACTATACATGATTTATATGAAAGCTAATACCTCATCGAATATGCAACCAGATGTTCTTAGCAGATATATTTCTCGTCACCATTTAACAAGTATTAGCTTGTATATAAACTATGTATAATTTGTTTGAGGAATGCTGCTATGCCATTGTGACTTTACCTTTAATTGTCCCTGTGCACCTGTGTTTTTCTTTCACCATGCAGCATGTACTGATTTATTCTGTGATTGTTTTATGATTCTGGTGCAGCATATATCAGGAGGTGTGGTGACCTCCATGTTGAATGGTGTCATAAATCCATCCCCTTCACAACCTTTTTTTTTTAAGCAACAGCAGATTGCCTTGCAAAAAAAAACAAAAAAAACACTTACTTGGCTTGGCCACACCTTCTGCCAGTTTGGCTCCGCTTCCAACATGGGGCTTTCTAAAAAAAAAAATTCCAGAGCCTCTTTGAGTTCCCAATCCATCTCTGGAGGTAATAATTAGAGATCCACGAAAAGAAGTTGGCGAAGTGGAATTAGATACGAATTTCAGGAAAAATTCGATTTGCATCGAATCTGAATTTACTCAAGCTTCATGGTAACGAATCACATTTTTTCCTAAAACGGCTGCTGCACATGTTAGGACATGGCGCAAGGAACTCTGGAAATGAGGGATTACCCAAAATGCCAATCAGAAGCTAGCCCTGTAATGTCACAGCACTATAAATAGCCTCAGCCATCTTGGATTCAGCCATTTTCCAGTGTACTTAGTGCAGGGAGAGATATCAGCAGGCGCTAGGGACAGTGGTAGAAAATACTTTAAAACTTTTATTTTGCTGTATAGAAGTTCAGGGAAAAGATAGGGAGGAATCAGTTATATGTTCTAAGGCCCTTTTTGGCATGTATTAGTGGCAAAAAATATATATATTTGCCTTTCAGTGGTGCAGTTATATGTTGTAAAGCCGTTTGTTGAGTGTATATGTGGAAAAAAGTAAGGGCCTATTTGCCATTCAGCAGTGCTGTTATATGTTCTAAAGCCTTCTTTGGTGTGTATTAGTGGAGGAAAAAAGGGCTGATTAGCTGTTGTGTGGTGAAGTGAGAAAATTTGAGACTTTTTGGGGTGTTTCTTTTTCCTTTTTATTTATTTATTTGATCAAACAGAGAAGTGCCAGGCCAGGAGTCAGCAGAGTGGCAGCAGTATGAGGTCGGGAGCCAAACATGCCAAAACAACCGCTTCGCAGGAACCTACCTGCCTGGAAAGTAGCGGTGCAGAGGTTCACAGAAGCAGCGGCAGTAGCAGTCAGTCAGTACGGAGTGTTGGGATGAAATCACCTACTCAGTGTACTGGCAGTTTTTTGTTAAGCCACAGGAGCAGGTGAGCATAGCTATTTGTAGAATCTCTGGGCACAAGGTGAAGCGTGGCCAGGGTGCCAATGTTGGCACCATGGCCCTGCGTCAACATATGCAGCGTCACAATAAAGTAGCCTGGGAGAACCGTGGCTCCGGTGTGGTGGTCCAGCCTACTGCAGCATCACCCAGTGACACGCACACGATTTCAGGCAGTAAAGGCTCCACCACCTCAGCCAAAGGGAGCTGTCTGTCCTTCCCATGATCTGCTGGTCCTGATGCTCCTGCTCCTCCTCCTACTTCTCCTCAGTCATTCCATCAGCAATCGATCTCAGAAGCGATTGCCAAGAGATTACAGTATGCAAGCACTCTGAATGTGCTCCTGGCCAAGTTGCTGGTGCTGCGGTCCCTCCCTTTCCAAGTGGTGGACTATGCACCTTTCAGAGAAATGATGGCTTGTGCCGAGCCGAGGTGGAGAGTCCCAAGCCATCATTTATTTGCCAACAAGGCAGTACCAGCCCTGCACACGTATATAGAACAGAAGGTGGGCCTCTCCTTAAGCCTATTGATGTCTGCCAAAGTGCACGGCAGCACCGACGTGTGGAGTAGTGTTGGGCGCGAATATCGCCACTTTGAGAATTCCCGAAGATTTTGAATATAGTGCTATATATTTGTTTTCTCGAATATTCAAATTTATTTTTATTTTTTTCAGTAACCTCCCTTCTTGCTTGTGGGCCAATGAGAAGGCTGCAATATCTTTGTCTGAGCTTAGCAACATCCCTAGCAACCAATAGGAAAGTTACCTACCCCTTACTATATAAGAACCTCCCCAGCAGCCATTTTCTGTAGTTTTATAGAGTTCTCAGAGAGACAGCAGTGTCATTGCTGTGCTCTGTGCTTTACTGTTTAATTACATTAGATAGTTAGTTAGCTTATATATATAATACAGACAGGGCCGGTGCAAAGATTTTTGCCAACGCAAGCAAATCTACATTTTGGCATCTCCTCACCCCTGCAGCTCACCTGGCCCTCGTCCCGTCTGCAGCAGCTGGCTTCTCCTCTGTGTGGTCCTGGTATCTTCATTCTATTTCACACAATCGCTGGATTGAGGACTGTATTTTTCCCCCTACAAGACGCACCTAGGTTTTAGAGGAGGATAATAAGAAAAAAATTTTTTTCCCTTATGCCTCAGGTCAGACCAGCAATCAGACCCCCAATGTTACTCAGACATCAGCTCACAGCCCCAATCAGACCCCCAGTGTTAATAAGACCTCAAATCAGACCCCCAATGCTTCAGATTAGCCCCCCATGTCAGCCATCATGCCCCCATGTCAGCCATCAGCCCCCATGTCAGCCATCAGCCCCCATGTCAGCCATCATGCCCTCAATGTCAGCCATCATGCCCCCCATGTCAGCCATCATGCCCCCCATGTCATCCAACATGCTCCCTTGTCACATTTCTCCCCATCATGTTACTTTTCTCCCCCTCCATTTAACATTTCTCCCCCTCCATATCACAATTCTTCTACTCAATGTAACATTTCTCCCCCCTCCATGTCACATTTCTCCCCCCTCCATGTCACATTTCTCCCCCTCAAGGCATCCAAGTAACATTTCTCCCCCTCAAGGCTTCAATGTCACATTCCCCCGCATCCATGTCACATTTCTCCCCCTCAAGGCCTCAATGTCACATTTCTCCCCCTCCATCTTAAATCACCTATGTCACATCAGCCCTCCATGTCACATTTCTCCCCCTCCATGTCACATCACCCCCTCCTTTTTAGTTTACATCACCCCCTTCATGGGCACATCATCTCAACCACCAATGACGCTGTGCGCTCCTGCACTCAGAAGAAATCCAGGCCGGTATCACACGGTCCATGTTTCACGGACGTGTGCATGAGGCTTAACAGTGTAATAAACATTATGCACTAGGGCTGCGCATCTTCACTCGTCTCACGATTCGATGCGATTACGATTATCAAGTCCACGATTCGATTCGATTCGGCGATGCATCACGATTAGAGTTGAGCGAACACCTGGATGTTCGGGTTCGAGAAGTTCGGCCGAACATCCCGGAAATGTTCGGGTTCGGGATCCTAAAAAGGCTGTAAAACAGCCCAGGAAAGAGCTAGAGGGCTGCAAAAGGCAGCAACATGTAGGTAAATCCCCTGCAAACAAATGTGGATAGGGAAATGAATTAAATTAAAAATTAAATAAATAAAAATTAACCAAAATCAATTGGAGAGAGGTTCCATAGCAGAGAATCTGGCTTCCCGTCACCCACCACTGGAACAGTCCATTCTCAGATATTTAGGCCCCGGCACCCAGGCAGAGGAGAGAGGTCCCGTAACAGAGAATCTGTCTTCATGTCAGCAGAGAATTAGTCTGCATGTCATAGCAGAGAATGAGGCTTCACGTCAGCCACCACTGCAACAGTCCATTGGCATATATTTAGGCCCAGCACCCAGGCAGAGGAGGGAGGTCCCGTAACAGAGAATCTGTCTTCATGTCAGCAGAGAATTAGTCTGCATGTCATAGCAGAGAATGAGGCTTCACGTCAGCCACCACTGCAACAGTCCATTGGCATATATTTAGGCCCAGCACACACACAGGCAGAGGAGAGAGGTCCCGTAACAGAGAATCTGGCTTCATGTCAGCAGAGAATCAGTCTGCATGTCATAGCAGAGAATGAGGCTTCACGTCAGCCACCACTGCAACAGTCCATTGTCATAAATTTAGGCCCAGCACCCAGGCAGAGGAGAGAGGTCCCGTAACAGACAATCTGGCTTCATGTCAGCAGAGAATTAGTCTGCATGTCATAGCAGAGAATGAGGCTTCACGTCAGCCACCACTGCAACAGTCCATTGGCATATATTTAGGCCTAGCACACAGGCAGAGGAGAGAGGTCCCGTAACAGACAATCTGGCTTCATGTCAGCAGAGAATCAGTCTGCATGTCATAGCAGAGAATGAGGCTTCACGTCACCCACCACTGCAACAGTCCATTGGCATATATTTAGGCCTAGCACACAGGCAGAGCAGAGAGGTCCCGTAACAGACAATCTGGCTTCATGACAGCAGAGAATCAGTCTGCATGTCATAGCAGAGAATGAGGCTTCACGTCACCCACCACTGCAACAGTCCATTGGCATATATTTAGGCCTAGCACACAGGCAGAGGAGAGAGGTCCCGTAACAGACAATCTGGCTTCATGACAGCAGAGAATCAGTCTGCATGTCATAGCAGAGAATGAGGCTTCACGTCACCCACCACTGCAACAGTCCATTGGCATATATTTAGGCCCAGCACCCAGGCAGAGGAGGGAGGTCCCGTAACAGAGAATCTGTCTTCATGTCAGCAGAGAATTAGTCTGCATGTCATAGCAGAGAATGAGGCTTCACGTCAGCCACCACTGCAACAGTCCATTGGCATATATTTAGGCCCAGCACACACACAGGCAGAGGAGAGAGGTCCCGTAACAGAGGATCTGGCTTCATGTCAGCAGAGAATCAGTCTGCATGTCATAGCAGAGAATCAGGCTTCACGTCAGCCACCACTGCAACAGTCCATTGTCATAAATTTAGGCCCAGCACCCAGGCAGAGGAGGGAGGTCCCGTAACAGACAATCTGGCTTCATGTCAGCAGAGAATTAGTCTGCATGTCATAGCAGAGAATCAGGCTTCATGTCAGCCACCACTGCAACAGTCCATTGGCATATATTTAGGCCTAGCACACAGGCAGAGGAGAGGTTCATTCAACTTTGGGTAGCATCGCAATATAATGGTAAAATGAAAATAAAAATAGGATTGAATGAGGAAGTGCCCTGGAGTCCAATAATATATGGTTATGGGGAGGTAGTTAATGTCTAATCTGGACAAGGGACGGACAGGTCCTGTGGGATCCATGCCTGGTTCATTTTTATGAACGTCAGCTTGTCCACATTGGCTGTAGACAGGCGGCTGCGTTTGTCTGTAATGACGCCCCCTGCCGTGCTGAATACACGTTCAGACAAAACGCTGGCTGCCGGGCAGGCCAGCACCTCCAAGGCATAAAAGGCTAGCTCTGGCCACGTGGACAATTTAGAGACCCAGAAGTTGAATGGGGCCGAACCATCAGTCAGTACGTGGAGGGGTGTGCACACGTACTGTTCCACCATGTTAGTGAAATGTTGCCTCCTGCTAACACGTTGCGTATCAGGTGGTGGTGCAGTTAGCTGTGGCGTGTTGACAAAAGTTTTCCACATCTCTGCCATGCTAACCCTGCCCTCAGAGGAGCTGGCCGTGACACAGCTGCCTTGGCGACCTCTTGCTCCTCCTCTGCCTTGGCCTTGGGCTTCCACTTGTTCCCCTGTGACATTTGGGAATGCTCTCAGTAGCGCGTCTACCAACGTGCGCTTGTACTCGCGCATCTTCCTATCACGCTCCAGTGCAGGAAGTAAGGTGGGCACATTGTCTTTGTAGCGTGGATCCAGCAGGGTGGCAACCCAGTAGTCCGCACAGGTTAAAATGTGGGCAACTCTGCTGTCGTTGCGCAGGCACTGCAGCATGTAGTCGCTCATGTGTGCCAGGCTGCCCAGGGGTAAGGACAAGCTGTCCTCTGTGGGAGGCGTATCGTCATCGTCCTGCCTTTCCCCCCAGCCACGCACCAGTGATGGACCCGAGCTGCGTTGGGTGCCACCCCGCTGTGACCATGCTTCATCCTCATCCTCCTCCACCTCCTCCTCATCCTCGTCCTCCTCGTCCTCCAGTAGTGGGCCCTGGCTGGCCACATTTGTACCTGGCCTCTGCTGTTGCCAAAAACCTCCCTCTGAGTCACTTCGAAGAGACTGGCCTGAAAGTGCTAAAAATGACCCCTCTTCCTCCTCCTCCTCCTCCTCCTCCTGGGCCACCTCCTCTTCCATCATCGCCCTAAGTGTTTTCTCAAGGAGACATAGAAGTGGTATTGTAACGCTGATAACGGTGTCATCGCCACTGGCCATGTTGGTGGAGTACTCGAAACAGCGCAACAGGGCACACAGGTCTCGCATGGAGGCCCAGTCATTGGTGGTGAAGTGGTGCTGTTCTGTAGTGCGACTGACCCGTGCGTGCTGCAGCTGAAACTCCACTATGGCCTGCTGCTGCTCGCACAGTCTGTCCAGCATGTGCAAGGTGGAGTTCCACCTGGTGGGCACGTCGCATATGAGGCGGTGAGCGGGAAGGCCGAAGTTACGCTGTAGCGCAGACAGGCGAGCAGCGGCAGGATGTGAACGCCGGAAGCGCGAACAGACGGCCCGCACTTTATGCAGCAGCTCTGACATGTCGGGGTAGTTGTGAATGAACTTCTGCACCACCAAATTCAGCACATGCGCCAAGCAAGGGATGTGCGTCAAATTGGCTAGTCCCAGAGCTGCAACGAGATTTCGCCCATTATCACACACCACCAGGCCGGGCTTGAGGCTCACCGGCAGCAACCACTCGTCGGTCTGTTGTTCAATACCCCGCCACAACTCCTGTGCGGTGTGGGGCCTGTCCCCCAAACATATGAGTTTCAGAATGGCCTGCTGACGTTTACCCCGGGCTGTGCTGAAGTTGGTGGTGAAGGTGTGTGGCTGACTGGATGAGCAGGTGGAAGAAGAGGAGGAGGAAGCCGAGAAGGAGGAGGTGGCAACAGGAGGCAAAGAATGTTGCCCTGCGATCCTTGGCGGCGGAAGGACGTGCGCCAAACAGCTCTCCGCCTGGGGCCCAGCTGCCACTACATTTACCCAGTGTGCAGTTAGGGAGATATAGCGTCCCTGGCCGTGCTTACTGGTCCACGTATCTGTGGTTAGGTGGACCTTGCTACAGATGGCGTTGCGCAGTGCACACTTGATTTTATCGGATACTTGGTTGTGCAGGGAAGGCACGGCTCTCTTGGAGAAGTAGTGCCGGCTGGGAACAACATACTGTGGGACAGCAAGCGACATGAGCTGTTTGAAGCTGTCTGTGTCCACCAGCCTAAATGACAGCATTTCATAGGCCAGTAGTTTAGAAATGCTGGCATTCAGGGCCAGGGATCGAGGGTGGCTAGGTGGGAATTTACGCTTTCTATCAAATGTTTGTGAGATGGAGAGCTGAACGCTGGCGTGTGACATGGTTGAGACGCTTGGTGACGGAGGTGGTGGTGGTGGTGTTGGTGGTACATCCCCTGTTTGCTGGGCGGCAGGTGCCAACGTTCCTCCAGAGGCGGAGGAAGAGGCCGAGGCGGCAGCAGCAGAATAGGCCGAGGCGGCAGCAGCAGAAGAGGTAGCAGGGGGAGCCTGAGTGACTTCCTTGGTTTTAAGGTGTTTACTCCACTGCAGTTCATGCTTTGCATGCAGGTGCCTGGTCATGCAGGTTGTGCTCAGGTTCAGAACGTTAATGCCTCGCTTCAGGCTCTGATGGCACAGCGTGCAAACCACTCGGGTCTTGTCGTCAGCACATTGTTTGAAGAAGTGCCATGCCAGGGAACTCCTTGAAGCTGCCTTTGGGGTGCTCGGTCCCAGATGGCGGCGGTCAGTAGCAGGCGGAGTCTCTTGGCGGCGGGTGTTCTGCTTTTGCCCACTGCTCCCTCTTTTGCTACGCTGTTGGCTCGGTCTCACCACTGCCTCTTCCTCCGAACTGTGAAAGTCAGTGGCACGACCTTCATTCCATGTGGGGTCTAGGACCTCATCGTCCCCTGCATCGTCTTCCACCCAGTCTTGATCCCTGACCTCCTGTTCAGTCTGCACACTGCAGAAAGACGCAGCAGTTGGCACCTGTGTTTCGTCATCATCAGAGACATGCTGAGGTGGTATTCCCATGTCCTCATCATCAGGAAACATAAGTGGTTGTGCGTCAGTGCATTCTATGTCTTTCACCGCTGGGGAAGGGCTAGGTGGATGCCCTTGGGAAACCCTGCCAGCGGAGTCTTCAAACAGCATAAGAGACTGCTGCATAACTTGAGGCTGAGACAGTTTCCCTAGTATGCATGGGGGTGATGTGACAGACTGATGGGGTTGGTTTTCAGGCGCCATCTGTGCGCTTTCTGCAGAAGACTGGGTGGGAGATAATGTGAACGTGCTGGATCCACTGTCGGCCACCCAATTGACTAATGCCTGTACCTGCTCAGGCCTTACCATCCTTAGAACGGCATTGGGCCCCACCATATATCGCTGTAAATTCTGGCGGCTACTGGGACCTGAGGTAGTTGGTACACTAGGACGTGTGGATGTGGCAGAACGGCCACGTCCTCTCCCAGCACCAGAGGGTCCACTAACACCACCACGACCATGTCCACGTCCGCGTCCCTTACTAGATGTTTTTCTCATTGTTATGGTTCACCACAACAACAAATATATTATTTGGCCCAATGTATTGTATTCAAATTCAGCGGGATATAAATTTGAGGCCTAGTATTTAGGCGCTGGGTGACCGGTATGGATTTAGTGACAGAATTAGACTTGGAAATGCACAGAAGCGTGTGTGTGAAGTTATTCTGAATGACCCTATGTGCACCTTGAATATTATATACCCTTTTTGGGATAGATTTCAAATAGCTCTGATATAGCAGGAACCACTAAATTATGAAATTGCTAAATTGGGAATTGTATTTCAACCCAGAACAAAAAATGTGCTTTGACGGACACTAAATATCTTGCCCAGCAACAACAGTACAGCGGTAACGAGAGATTTAGCAGGATATAAATTTGAGGCCTAGTATTTAGGCGCTGGGTGACAGGTATGGGTTTAGTGACAGAATTAGACTTGGAAATACACAGTAGCGGGTGTGTGTGAAGTTATTCTGAATGACCCAATGTGCACCTTGAATATTATATACCCTTTTAGGGATAGATTTCAAATAGCTCTGATATAGCAGAAACCACTAAATTATGAAATTGCTAAATTGGGAATTGTATTTCAACCCAGAACAAAAAATGTGCTTTGACGGACACTAAATATCTTGCCCAGCAACAACAGTACAGCGGTAACGAGAGATTTAGCAGGATATAAATTTGAGGCCTAGTATTTAGGCGCTGGGTGACAGGTATGGGTTTAGTGACAGAATTAGACTTGAAAATACACAGTAGCGGGTGTGTGTGAAGTTATTCTGAATGACCCAATGTGCACCTTGAATATTATATACCCTTTTAGGGATAGATTTCAAATAGCTCTGATATAGCAGAAACCACTAAATTATGAAATTGCTAAATTGGGAATTGTACTTCAACCCAGAACAAAAAATGTGCTTTGACGGACACTAAATATCTTTCCAAGCAACAACAGTACAGCGGTAACGAGAGATTTAGCAGGATATAAATTTGAGGCCTAGTATTTAGGCGCTGGGTGACAGGTATGGGTTTAGTGACAGAATTAGACTTGGAAATACACAGTAGCGGGTGTGTGTGAAGTTATTCTGAATGACCCAATGTGCACCTTGAATATTATATACCCTTTTAGGGATAGATTTCAAATAGCTCTGATATAGCAGAAACCACTAAATTATGAAATTGCTAAATTGGGAATTGTATTTCAACCCAGAACAAAAAATGTGCTTTGACGGACACTAAATATCTTGCCCAGCAACAACAGTACAGCGGTAACGAGAGATTTAGCAGGATATAAATTTGAGGCCTAGTATTTAGGCGCTGGGTGACAGGTATGGGTTTAGTGACAGAATTAGACTTGAAAATACACAGTAGCGGGTGTGTGTGAAGTTATTCTGAATGACCCAATGTGCACCTTGAATATTATATACCCTTTTAGGGATAGATTTCAAATAGCTCTGATATAGCAGAAACCACTAAATTATGAAATTGCTAAATTGGGAATTGTACTTCAACCCAGAACAAAAAATGTGCTTTGACGGACACTAAATATCTTTCCAAGCAACAACAGTACAGCGGTAACGAGAGATTTAGCAGGATATAAATTTGAGGCCTAGTATTTAGGCGCTGGGTGACAGGTATGGGTTTAGTGACAGAATTAGACTTGGAAATACACAGTAGCGGGTGTGTGTGAAGTTATTCTGAATGACCCAATGTGCACCTTGAATATTATATACCCTTTTAGGGATAGATTTCAAATAGCTCTGATATAGCAGAAACCACTAAATTATGAAATTGCTAAATTGGGAATTGTATTTCAACCCAGAACAAAAAATGTGCTTTGACGGACACTAAATATCTTGCCCAGCAACAACAGTACAGCGGTAACGAGAGATTTAGCAGGATATAAATTTGAGGCCTAGTATTTAGGCGCTGGGTGACAGGTATGGGTTTAGTGACAGAATTAGACTTGAAAATACACAGTAGCGGGTGTGTGTGAAGTTATTCTGAATGACCCAATGTGCACCTTGAATATTATATACCCTTTTAGGGATAGATTTCAAATAGCTCTGATATAGCAGAAACCACTAAATTATGAAATTGCTAAATTGGGAATTGTACTTCAACCCAGAACAAAAAATGTGCTTTGACGGACACTAAATATCTTTCCAAGCAACAACAGTACAGCGGTAACGAGAGATTTAGCAGGATATAAATTTGAGGCCTAGTATTTAGGCGCTGGGTGACAGGTATGGGTTTAGTGACAGAATTAGACTTGGAAATACACAGTAGCGGGTGTGTGTGAAGTTATTCTGAATGACCCAATGTGCACCTTGAATATTATATACCCTTTTAGGGATAGATTTCAAATAGCTCTGATATAGCAGAAACCACTAAATTATGAAATTGCTAAATTGGGAATTGTATTTCAACCCAGAACAAAAAATGTGCTTTGACGGACACTAAATATCTTGCCCAGCAACAACAGTACAGCGGTAACGAGAGATTTAGCAGGATATAAATTTGAGGCCTAGTATTTAGGCGCTGGGTGACAGGTATGGGTTTAGTGACAGAATTAGACTTGAAAATACACAGTAGCGGGTGTGTGTGAAGTTATTCTGAATGACCCAATGTGCACCTTGAATATTATATACCCTTTTAGGGATAGATTTCAAATAGCTCTGATATAGCAGAAACCACTAAATTATGAAATTGCTAAATTGGGAATTGTACTTCAACCCAGAACAAAAAATGTGCTTTGACGGACACTAAATAACTTTCCCAGCTACAACAGGACAGCGGTAACGAGAGATTTAGCGGGATATAAATTTGAGGCCTAGTATTTAGGCGCTGGGTGACAGGTATGGGTTTAGTGACAGAATTAGACTTGGAAATACACAGTAGCGGGTGTGTGTGAAGTTATTCTGAATGACCCTATGTGCACCTTCAATATGATCTACCCTTTTAGGGATAGATTTCAAATAGCTCTGATATAGCAGAAACCACTAAATTATGAAATTGCTAAATTGGGAATTGTATTTCAACCCAGAACAAAAAATGTGCTTTGACGGACACTAAATAACTTTCCCAGCTACAACAGGACAGCGGTAACGAGAGATTTAGCAGGATATAAATTTGAGGCCTAGTATTTAGGCGCTGGGTGACAGGTATGGGTTTAGTGACAGAATTAGACTTGAAAATACACAGTAGCGGGTGTGTGTGAAGTTATTCTGAATGACCCAATGTGCACCTTGAATATTATATACCCTTTTAGGGATAGATTTCAAATAGCTCTGATATAGCAGAAACCACTAAATTATGAAATTGCTAAATTGGGAATTGTACTTCAACCCAGAACAAAAAATGTGCTTTGACGGACACTAAATAACTTTCCCAGCTACAACAGGACAGCGGTAACGAGAGATTTAGCAGGATATAAATTTGAGGCCTAGTATTTAGGCGCTGGGTGACAGGTATGGGTTTAGTGACAGAATTAGACTTGAAAATACACAGTAGCGGGTGTGTGTGAAGTTATTCTGAATGACCCAATGTGCACCTTGAATATTATATACCCTTTTAGGGATAGATTTCAAATAGCTCTGATATAGCAGAAACCACTAAATTATGAAATTGCTAAATTGGGAATTGTACTTCAACCCAGAACAAAAAATGTGCTTTGACGGACACTAAATAACTTTCCCAGCTACAACAGGACAGCGGTAACGAGAGATTTAGCGGGATATAAATTTGAGGCCTAGTATTTAGGCGCTGGGTGACCGGTATGGATTTAGTGACAGAATTAGACTGGGATATGGCCAAAAAATAACCACACTATTGCTGGTTAAATGCACTTGGTGACGGGCGCAGCTTGCCCCTGATGTAGTATATGGCCAAAAAATGAACAGACTATTGCTGGTTAAATGCACTTGGTGTCACAGCTTGACCAACCACACTACTGAGGGTTAAATGCACTTGGTGACGGGCGCAGCTTGCCCCTGATGTAGTATATGGCCAAAAAATAAACAGACTATTGCTGGTTAAATGCACTTGGTGTGACAGCTTCACCCTGATGTAGGCTTTAGCCAGAAAACAACCACACCATTGAGGGTTAAATGCACTTGGTGACAGGCGCAGCTTGCCCCTGATTTTGTATATGGCCAAAAAATGAACAGACTATTGCTGGTTAAATGCACTTGGTGTGACAGCTTCACCCTGATGTAGGCTTTAGCCAAAAAACAACCACACCATTGAGGGTTAAATGCACTTGGTGACAGGCGCAGCTTGCCCCTGATTTTGTATATGGCCAAAAAATGAACAGACTATTGCTGGTTAAATGCACTTGGTGTGACAGCTTCACCCTGATGTAGGCTTTAGCCAAAAAACAACCACACCATTGAGGGTTAAATGCACTTGGTGACAGGCGCAGCTTGCCCCTGATTTTGTATATGGCCAAAAAATGAACAGACTATTGCTGGTTAAATGCACTTGGTGTGACAGCTTCACCCTGATGTAGGCTTTAGCCAAAAAACAACCACACCATTGAGGGTTAAATGCACTTGGTGACAGGCGCAGCTTGCCCCTGATTTTGTATATGGCCAAAAAATGAACAGACTATTGCTGGTTAAATGCACTTGGTGTGACAGCTTCACCCTGATGTAGGCTTTAGCCAAAAAACAACCACACCATTGAGGGTTAAATGCACTTGGTCGCAGCTTGTGCTGGCGCACCACAAGACACAAAATGGCCGCCGATCACCCCAGAAAAATGTGACTGACAAACGGTCTGGGCAGCCTAAAAACAGTGAGCAATTGAGGATCAGCAGCTCAATGATCCACAGCTGCAGATCGATCAGTTAATCAAGTCCTTTGGAGGAGTTAATCTGCCTAATCTCGCCCTACTGTCGCAGCCGCAACCTCTCCCTACGCTAATCAGAGCAGAGTGACGGGCGGCGCTATGTGACTCCAGCTTAAATAGAGGCTGGGTCACATGGTGCTCTGGCCAATCACAGCCATGCCAATAGTAGGCATGGCTGTGATGGCCTCTTGGGGCAAGTAGTATGACGCTTGTTGATTGGCTGCTTTGCAGCCTTTCAAAAAGCGCCAAGAAAGCGTCACAAAAGCGCCAAGAAAGCGACGAACACCGAACCCGAACCCGGACTTTTACGAAAATGTCCGGGTTCGGGTCCGTGTCACGGACACCCCAAAATTCGGTACGAACCCGAACTATACAGTTCGAGTTCGCTCATCCCTAATCACGATGCATCAAGATTATTACCCAAGTCCCCTTGTTTTTCAATTTTACATCAAAAAATTAATTCAATCAGTCAGAAATTGCACAAAAATATTTATTTGTTTCTATTGTCAGGCGGATCCGTCTGACAAATGCATTGAAATACCGGATCTGTCTCTCCGGTGTCATCTGGAAAAACGGATCCGGTGTTTATTTTTTTCACAGATTTAAAGGTCTGCGCAGATCGGAAGAACGGATCCGTCAATGCAGCAATTTTAATGCCGGATCTGGCACTAATACATTTCAATATAAGTTTAAAGCTGGATCCGGCAAGTGTTCAGGATTTTTGGCCGGAGAGAAAACTGCTGCATGCTGCGGTATTCTCTCCGGTCAAAAAACGTAAGAGGGACTGAACTGATGCCTCCTGAACGGATTGCTCTCCATTCAGAATGCATTAGGATAAAACTGGTCAGTTCTTTTCCGGTATTGAGCTCCTAGGACGGAACTCTATGCCGGAAAAGAAAAACGCAAGTGTGAAAGAACCTGAGAGACCATCAGTATTAGGCTAGTTTCACACTAGCGTTCGTCGGTCCGTTCGTGAGCTCCGTTTGAAGGGGCTCACGAGCGGACCCGAACGCCTCCGTCCAGCCCTGATGCAGTCTGAATGGAGCGGATCCGCTCAGACTGGATCAGTCTGGCGGCGTTCAGCCTCCGCTCCGCCTGGCCGTGCGGAGGCGTGCGGATCCGTCCAGACTTACAATGTAAGTCAATGGGAACGGATCCGCTTGAAGAGGTCACCATATGGCTCAATCTTCAAGCGGATCCGTCCCCCATTGACTTTACATTGAAAGTCTGGACGGATCCGCTCAGGCATCTTGCGCACTTAGAAAATTTTCTAAGTTATTAATGCAGACGGATCCGTACTGAACGGAGCCTCCGTCTGCATTAATATGATCGGATCCGTTCAGAACGGATCCGTTCAAGCGCTAGTGTGAAAGTAGCCTTAGTCCTGGAGGTTTCAGGTTGATAGATCCTGTGTATGCTACATTCACATTGTATCCACAATAACCATCCTCTCAGTAGGGACTGATACACGTGTGAAGGGGCTCTGATGGTGCAGGATCAGTAACTGTCAGTAAATCTGACACCCCAGCAGTTTCAGATCCCTGCCCTTAGCTGAGAGTTGTCAGTGTGGATCACCTCCTGCTGGGAGCAATCTCCTGAATAGTGTGAGATAAATGTAGACATTCCCAGACTGGCCACTAGGGGCCGCTGTTTGACCGCCTTTCATAGACCCGGAACCTAAAGTTCCGTCCACTGTAGACGGAGGGGAAGAATAAGAAGATACACAACCGGAAAAATAAAGAAGAAACATGGCGCGGGCGGCAAAGGTATGAGAAGCGGCAATATGAGCTGTGTAGGTGGCAGACGGTAGGTGTATATGCTGTGTAGGTGGCAGGCGCTTTGGAGGTAGATATTACATAGGTGACAAAACTCACCTCGCCGCCAGCCACCGCACGTCCGCACTGCCGCCTGCTTCTGAGTGTCTGACTGGGAGCCGGAGATGCGCGGAAACCACGCCTCCGGCTCCTCCTCACTCAGTCAGACCCGGCTCACTCAATGTTGTGGCCAACCCCTCTGACACGTCAGCGGGAGGCGGGAAAGAAGGCGCCCAAAAACTTTTTTCCGACTCGGCTGCACGGCGGACGCGACGCTGACGTCATCAACATGCATCGATTATTTAAAGCAACCGCATCGATGCAGAATCGCGGGGGTCGAATCGCGATGCATCGCTGCATCGATTATATTCGACAACACTATTATGCACGCTCTCTGCGCTCATCACCTCAGTCTGGCTGTGTGAGTCACAGTGATTCACCACAACAGCTCCAGTCCCTCTGCTGCCGCCGTGTTGTCACTCGCCAGTCATACCCCCTGGCCTGACCCTGTGACCGTGTTGCCGTTCCGCTCTGTGAGTGAAGGCCGCAGGGCACATGCAGGTTGGGGTGGGCGGCTGGTGGTGCTGTGGCGCAACTCGCCACAAGTAATTTATTTAAAAAAAAGTTTATTTTTTTGCCCACCTCTTCTCAGTGCCGGGTTCGCCCTAAAGCAGCTGCTTGTTTGGCCTTATTATAGCACCGGCCCTGAAAACAGATAGTTAGTGGGATATAGTCAGTGTAGGTTAGATTGTGATATAGTGTAGCTGATAGGTTTCAGTGCAGGGTAGTGTAATAGGTTCTGCTGCCCATACATACATAGTGCTGTGATGTCACAAGTTCACAACAATACTTAGTTCACCAATCAGTAATATGTCAACTGGCGGGACCGTGACCTCATCCTATCTAAGGCCAGAATTAAACAGACCATCACCCTCGGATCTGCTAACATATCCCTTTATCCAGATTTTTCGGCAGAACTACAGAAGAAGAGGGCTACGATTACGTCTATAAAGAAACGCCTGCGAGATATGGATATACAATATTCTATGGCCTACCCGGCCCGGCTGAGAGTTCTGGATGGCGGGAAGTCGCACTTCTTTAATAATCCCAGGGAGGCCGAGGACTGGCTCATGGTGAGGCCCCGGAATGCGCCCTAGAGAAGAGGGGACAATTCTATGATAGAAATCATACTTGTTCTAACCCTGGGGCAGACTCTTACTTTCCCTATGGTCCTTTTATTTTGAGTATTTACGGTTCTATTGGACTCCATGTGGACTTCTCTTCTGATGGCTCGCGGGTGTGAGGGGCCCGTGAGTATGTCCGCAATATGTCTCAGGGTATGTTTCAGGCTTAATAAGCCATTAGCCAAGCTTACACTTGATATTGGGAGCCAGCGCTCTCACCTGCACTTGTTTGTATTATCTCTACACTGTGCAGGTCCTCCGTTAACATGGTCACTAATGTTATGTGCTTCACATATGTTCTTCACCCGGTAACACGGGATTCTCTGTTAAGTTATCAGTTTTACTGTTTGTATAGCAACTGGTGCATCATCTATTATTGTGTTATACATTGCTGCGGGGTATTAGGGCGGATGTATATGGGTTTCCTGGACCAATATACTCATTAATGTTAGGCCAAATCCCATGGCATCTATAACGTATATGTCCTGGAACGTGCGCGGTCTAGGCGGTCCTAGGAAACATATGGCGGTATTTGCACAAATTCGGGTATACAACCCGCACATATTGTGTCTCCAGGAAACCCACGTCACAGCCAACACAGAGGGAAGATTGCGTAAACCCTGGGTGCAATGGTTAAAAAGCACATATGGCACGTCACATTCTAGGGGTGTGTCCGTGCTGGTTCACCGCTCCGTACGGTGGGAGGTACATCAAGAGGTGGCGGACCCTGAGGGCCAGTACATCTTTATATTTGCACATTTAAATGGCGCGCACTATGTTATAATTAATGTGTACATACCTCCTCCTGCCAATCTCTCTGTTCTGCAGGCCGCAGCTAGCTTCGCGGCTCAATTCCCATACTCCAGGGTACTGTGCATGGGTGACCTTAATATGGTGGGGAATGAGGCAATAGATAGATTTCAGGCCAATCCGCGTGCGGACGGCACGCAGACGGGCGTCACGCGGCTTGGTCGATTCATCTCGGAACTGGGGTGGCTAGACGTGTGGAGGGAAAGGAATCGATCCAGCAGGGAATTCTCATGTTTCACACCCTCCAGGGGGGCGATATCCAGAATTGATTATCTGTTGTGTGATGCACAGGCTTATCTTGCAATAGCGGACGTGAAGTATATGCCTCAGGGACCGTCTGATCATGCACCTATCGTGGGAACTCTGACCTCTTCTGAGGGCGAGTCACGTGGCAACAATCTTCACATTCACCCATTCTGGCTGTCCCTGATGAATATAAATGACCGTATACCTGACCAGCTAAAAGTGTTTCTGGACTTAAATGCGGAGGGAGACAGTGACCCTCTTATAATGTGGGATACCCTGAAAGCTTATGTGAGAGCATGCGCCAAGTCATCCATATCATATCTTAAAAAAACCGTGAGGCTCAGGGAAGAGGAGTTATGTGCGTTATGTAAGGCAGCTGAGATTGCGTATGTGTCCGATCCCACCGAAGAGAATAGACTAGACTGGATGCAGAAGGGTAGGCAATACATGTTATGCTTACAGGAAAAGAGCGATCGCAAGCTCTTCTTTCTCAAACAACAAGCCTTCGAACAGGGCAGCAAGACAGGGAAGATTCTAGCACAGGTTATCAGACGTAACACTATGGCCCCTCCGATCATTCGTATACAGAATGAGAACAGATCTGTAGTGGAGGACCCTGGAGGAATTTTGAATAGATTTAGGGAGTTCTACAGGGAATTATACTCCTCAAGAACCCAGTATACCCTGTCTGCACTTCGGGCGTACCTGGGTGAGGTGACTCATCCTCAATTATCTTCCTTGGATAGGTAGATCCTTGATGAAGAGATCATGCTGGAGGAGGTAGTGGCTGCAATAAAGGGTCTAAATTTGGGTAAGTCTCCGGGCCCGGACGGCATCCCCCTGGAGGTTTACTCTAAATATGTGGATATTCTAGGGCCTCAATTACGTAGAATGTATATCGCCTCCCTGGAGAAAGGATACCTACCGGATTCCCTATATGACGCCTCTATTGTAGTTCTCTTAAAGCCAGATAAAAATCCAATGAAGTGTGGTTCCTATCGGCCAATATCACTTTTGAACCTAGATTACAAAATACTAACTAAAGTCCTCGCGAATAGGCTAAACAAAGTGATTACATCAATAGTTCATGAGGATCAATCCGGCTTTATACCGGGCCGGTCCACCTCTAGCAATATTAGGAGAGCCCAGGTAGTGGCGCAGGTGGGATGCACGAACGATAGACAGTGGGCCTTGGCATCCTTAGATACAGCCAAGGCATTCGACTCCATTGAGTGGGAGTTTTTGCTACATACCCTAGAATGCTTTGGTTTTGGCCCCACTTTCATAAAATGGATCAGGGTGCTTTACCACCGGCCCACTGCTAATATAATGATTAATGGCTCGTCATCCCCTACATTTCCTTTGCACAGAGGTACCCGGCAGGGATGCCCCTTATCCCCATTGCTGTTTGCAGTGGCAATTGAACACCTAGCCATCAGAATACGACAGGATAGCGTCTTTAAGGGGGTGTCAGTAGGAGATAGGGAAGACAGATTAGGGTTATACGCAGATGACCTCATTCTATTTTTGGACAATGTGGACTCATCCCTACCAAGAGCAATTGACTTGATTGACCAATTTGGTAATTTTTCTGGCCTACGTATTAACTAGTCCAAGTCGGCCCTTATGCCCTTATGGTCACCGAACTGGCCTACGATTTACCATAACCTTATGGTGGTAAATCATTTTAAGTACCTTGGTGTCATAATTACCAAGGAACCAACGTTGTCACACCAACTCAACATTGTTCCTATTGAATCTTACGCTATAGACAAATTCAAGTCATGGATCACATTGCCTCTGTCGGTTATGGGCAGATTGAACCTTGTTAAGATGGTTCTCCTACCCAAAGCACTGTACTTATTAGAACACGCGTGCACCCCGGTTCCGAAGAGCTTCTTTGTGCGGCTGCATTCGATTGTGGCAAAATTTGTGTGGGGTAAAGAGAGAAGGAAGTTGGCTCTTGACGTTCTGCAGAGGGGTTGGCAGCAGGGAGGGGCGGCTATGCCTGATTTCTTTCTGTATTTCTTGGCAGGACAGCTCAGATTTCTGACTGCATGGGTCTCGCAGACTCCCATACCGAATTCTGAATTTTACTTAAGACACCATTTAGGTCTCTCTACCCTGTGGCCGGTTCTAGAAAACTTACAGTCAATAGAGGGCCGATTATTACCCATACACAGGTTAGCTCATCAGGTGTGGAGAGCTGCCAAACTCCAACAATACCGAGACTTCCCTGACGATATAGTATTATGGGACAATCCTATGTTCCCTCACTTGAGACACTGTGAAGGAAGGGTTATATGGGAAAACTGCGGCATTCTCACTTTAAGGGATTTGTATGAGAAAGGGGTCCTTCATTCGTTCTCTCAGCTCCAGGAGAAGTTTGGGGTGTTAAGGCCCCAATTTTATAGGTACCTACAGCTACGTCACGCCCTCCAAGCTCAATTTCAAGGGGCAGTGAAGGCAATTTCCAAATACCCATTGATAGGCATCCTCAGGACACAGGGACCGAGGGGGATGATTTTGAAGTTATACACGCATCTTCTAGATCTTAAACTTCGGCCCAAACCCCTGTTGGTGGAGATAAGGTGGAAAGAGAGGGTGTTACTGATGAGGAATGGGCTGAGGCTTTGTGCGCACCATCAACTGTATCGCCTTCTCTCAACAACAGGCTTACTCAATTATTCATTCTCCACAGAAGTTATCTAACACCCACCAGGCTACATAAAATGAGAAGGCTTGACCACACGAGATGCCATAGATGCGCTCAAGAAAATGTGGATTTCTGGCATCTTATCTGGGACTGCCGGTACGTGCAACCCTTTTGGAAGAAAGTAGTGGATATTCTGTCTACTCTGATCACAGAGGTGATACCCTGTTGTCCTAAGATTTGTCTGCTAGGGATAGTGGATGGGGATACCCGTTCCCTGTACGTATGCACCTTCTTAAGAGAAACCCTATTTCTAGCCAGGAAGGACATAGCCCTGCGATGGATGGCGGACAGACCGCCGACAATAGGTCAGTGGAAGGCACTGGTGAACCAAATTTTACCTTATGAAAAGGTGATGTACGGTAATAGGAAGTGCCCTCAGAAATTTGATAAAATATGGGGATCTTGGTGTTCATCACCTACCACTGCAATGCCTTCCCACATGCAATCCGGCAGTCCACATGATACCACATATTGCAATATTTCATGGTATATGCTAAGTGTGGGGGGGGGGGGGTAAGAAAAAATGCACTTTATCAGAAGAAGACACTTGTTTTTCTTTATTGTTCTCTGGATGGAAATATGTCACATTCTTACTGCTCTGTACCATTTCATTGCAATGTATGTATGCTCACATATATAATTCTCGATTTTGTCATATGTATGAATGTACCAATTTTGGTTGCTATTCTCAATAAAACGAGTTTAAAAAAAAAAGAAAACCGTCTCTAAAATGACACTGAAGACAAAAGAGTGAGAGTCTACTGAGTCACTTCGGGCCACTACTCCAATATGCCCGCCCAGAAACCCATGGAGTCAAGGAGCACAGCATACATTGGAGAAAGGCCAGAGTCCATGTAGGACTGAATCTAGGTTTTGAGGCAGCACGTCTACATTTGCAGATTTGCATTAGCCTGGCACAGCATATGAAAAAACTAGCTCTATCATGTTGATGATACTGAACTGGCCGCTGCGGCTTCTGCTGCTTGGGGCAGAGTTGGATATACTGGTGAGGCATGTGGGCAGCAGGCGGTTGCTTGCCAAAAGCTGTGGCAAGCTTCGTACACAGTGTTACCTGGTAATAAAATAATTTAGCTTCCCTTTCAGTAACAGGAAAACATTCCATTATTTTGCATTGATTGAAAGGGTCGAATATCATGGCTATCCAGTAATCATCAGATTGCTTGATGTTAAGGATATGGCGGTCATTACATAAACAAGCAAGCATTCAGCTTGCCATTTTGGCGAGCATGTCTGAGTACCCAATACTTTCCAGGTCTGACACCCACTAAGATGATTGGTCATCATACTTGGTG
Organism: Bufo gargarizans; assembly: GCF_014858855.1. NCBI lineage: Eukaryota > Metazoa > Chordata > Amphibia > Anura > Bufonidae > Bufo > Bufo gargarizans. The sequence continues at coordinate 3,730,722 of NC_058085.1, forward strand.
ACTTCCCACTCCTTCAGAGGTAGCTCCTCCTTCATGGGACTCTCTCAGTGTGGGCACCCAACAGCTACATGGCAGCTAAAATGCATTACCTGTTATTCCACCATCACTTGTTGCATCTATTCCAAGATGAATATCAGTGGGATGACATTGTTGATGCCACAGTTGGCCCTACTTTCTTGTCACATAACAATCTCTGAAATGCAAAGACAGTCTTCTTGACATGGACAGCACCCTCTGCAGGCCACTGTTCTTCTACAGTTGCACAACTAGATTTATTATTAGTGTTGATCACGAATATTCAAATTTCAAATTTTTATCGAGAATATAAGTACTTCGAAAATTTGCGAATATTTCAAATATAGTCATATATATACACTTATATTCATAATTTTGAATATTCTATTTATTTTATTTTTTTAATCAGTACACATGATCCCTTCCTGCTTCTAGCTTGTGGGCCAATAAGAAGGCTGCAATATACTTGACTTTAGGAGTAGTAGTGTTTGAGAAATTTGCTCTATATTCATTTTTTCGAATATTCGCTATATTGCTACATATTCTTGTTTTAGAATATTATGAATATTCGAAAAAACTAAGTTATAGCAATATAGCGAATATTCGAAAAAAAAGAATATAGAGCAATTTAGCTAATATAAAGCTATAATCTTTTTATTATAGTTGTCATTTTTTTCCAATCTGAACTTCAGATGAGAAAAAAATTGCAACTATTAGAGAAAGAAGATTATAGCACTATATTAGCTAATTTGCTCTATATTCATATTTTTCGAATATTCGCTATATTGCTATATATTCTTGTTTTAGAATATTACAAATATTCAAAAAAACTAAGTTATAGCAATATAGCGAATATATAAAAAAAAAACGAATATAAGAGCAATTTAGCTAATATAGTGCTATAATCTTCTTTGTCTAATAGTTGTAATTTTTTTCTCATCTGGAGTTCAGATTCGAAAAAAATTACAACTATAAAAAAATATTATAGCACTATATTAGCTAAATTGCTCTATATTAGTTTTTTTCCGAATATTTGCTATATTGCTATATATTCTTGTTTTAGAATATTACGAATTTAAAAAAAATAAGTTATAGCAATAGAGCGAATATTCGAAAAAAAATCAAATATAGAGCAATTTAGCTAATATAGTGCTATAATCTTCTTTGTCTAATAGTTGTAAGTTTAAAAATTTACAATAAAAATTTGAATCCGAAAATTTGAATTGCGAAAATTCACATATTACACTATCATTACCTTGCCGATTTTTCGAGTAAAAAAAAATTTGAGAATTTTCAAATATTCAATGAATAGTCTAAAAAATAATTGCGAAATATCGTGAATTCGAATATGACCCCTGCCGCTCATCACTATTTATTATGTGCGCCATGCAAGAAGCACTTGTTATTTCAGCTAAATGCAATATGGTCGCAATGTTCCTGCCAGTGTCCCTGGCCATCTTGCCCAGTTGGAGTTGGCAGGGAAACACTGTGTGGCTACTCTTGCTGATAAATTGTAACCTGTGATGGAAACACTTCACTATACACATAGAAGAAAAAGCACTTGAAGATGATTACAAGTACACTGTAATGGAGCCCTAGTACTTACAATGGCATGCAAAAGTTTGTGCAACCCAGGTCAAAATTCCTGTTACTGTGAACAGTTAAAGGGGTTATCCAATTTCTCAAACAGTCCTCCATGTGCTGGGCCCCTCATATATAATATACTCACCCGCTCCCTGCTCCAGGCACTGCTCCTGGTCCCTGCCACTTCTACTTCTCCCTGTACACGGATGAAAACATTCTGTGTTGGGGGGAGCAGCCAATGGCAGGTGGGGACGGGGACGAGCCTCCATAGCATCTCAGGTGACGCTAGGTTCTTGAGCCTCTTGGTGTCTGGTAGAGTTCACATTATATAACCTGATCCATTGAGGGGATCAAAGGGATTAAAACTTAACATTTAATGGTGATCAATTAGAAAAATGGCACAAAAGAGGAAACATATACATAAATAGACAGGCCCGGAAGGGCCAGACACACTTGCACGAATATACCCCAGTATGGGAAATGGAACGTTCTCACCCAAATAGTTGATAGGTGAACCGATCTCTGTAGATGGAACCTCCGTGACAGGGTCGCAGGTAAGGAGTCCGGTTCAAGGCGGGTGCTGGTTCCAGGAGTGCGTGCAATGAGGATGGTACCACAAGTACTAGACGGTAGGCCGGGTCGGGAAAGATGATTCCCTAGTGTATCCCTGAAAAAGGGGAGGGGCTAGTCGACCCTACCTACCTATACGGAGTGCTTGCTCCGCAAGGAGCGACCCCGTCCGGATACCTAGCCCTGGTGGGGCCGGTGTCCCTAATGAGCCCTAGCAGTGCTTTTTCTTCTATGTGTATAGTGAAGTGTTTCCATCACAGGTTACAATTTACCATTTTTCTAATTGATCACCATTAAATGTTAAGTTTTAATCCCTTTGATCCCCTCAATGGATCAGGTTATATAATTCATTCAAATTGGGATTTTTGGTCAAGAATCCAAGCTTGACCCGTGCACTTGTTATATAGAGTTCACATTAGCAATGACGTATGTAGTTCTAGCTATGGTCAAGGGCAATATATGTCAATCAGCAGACAGCCCCTGTGATGTCACAGCCCTATAAAAAAAAAGCCTCCTAATGCCCGGTATCTGCTATTTTACAGTGTACTTAGTGCAGGGAGAGATGCTGCAGGCATTTGGGACAGTGATTAGGAAAGAGTTTATAAAAAAAAAAAAAAAATATGATTGAGCAGTTCAGGGAAAGATTATTCTTAGTGTAGGGAAAGGATAGGAAGGTATTATCCACACTGTAGGGAGAGATCAGGGACCGATAGGAGAGTGTACAGCCTGGGTAATAGGAGCTAATCTATTACACCTTGCTGCACTAATTGGGGTTACTGAAAGTGATCTAATACTACAGATTTTAGGTTGTTTTAAACATTAATTCCAATAATCCTAGTATCTGTTATTGGGTTGAAATTGCTATCTGATTCAACCAATTTTGGTGTGTGTTAATTTTAAATATATCAAAGTACGTCCATTCATCCTTGCTTTTCGGCTGAAAGTGCAGCCTGATACAACCAGTTTTAGGGTGTTTATTTCATATATAAAAGTACTTCCATTCATCCTTGCTTTTGGGGTGAATTTACAGTCTTATACAACCACTTTTGGGGTGTGTTTATTTCATATATAAAAGTACAGATGTAGCAGAGTTAACAAACTCTTAGCTCAAATTTCTTAACTCATCGCGTTATCTTGAAACAAAAGCCATTTAGTTTAGATAACATGCCTCATATAGCATGTGTGTTAACTTTACTACATCTGTATGTTCATTCATGCTTGTTTTGGGGCTGAATTTGTAGTCTGATACAATCACTTTTGGCGTGTGTTTATTTCATATATGAAAGTACTTCCATTAAACCTTTCTTTTGGGGTGAATTTGTGGCCTGATACAACCAGTTTTGGGGTGTTTATTTCATATATGAAAGTACTTCCATTCATCCTTGCTTTTGGGGTGAAATTGCAATCTGATAGTATTGCTCTTTTACCCTTGCAATTTCTTTTAATTTACAGTGTGTAGGACAGACAGGTGACAAGCCCTTCTAAGGGAATGAGCAGTGGCCAAAATGTTTCTGGAGCAGGAAGAAGCAGCAGCAGAAGAAGAAGGGGTGGCAGCAGCAGCCGCAGCGACAGGCCTGAGCTGCCAGTGTCATCTAGCGGTTGTGTCTTGACCCACAACCCAGCAGCCCTTGAATGGTTAACTCAGTTGTCTACTTTGCTACAATTGACATCAGACACCCCCAGCCAGGAGTCGGTGGGTTCATCTGGCATGACCCTTAGTTGGCATGGTGCGGGAACAAGCTCTGTGCTCCCACCTGTCCTCAACCTTCCTCTGTCATTTTCTGTTCCCTCAACTCGAGAAGTATTGTAGGTGGTCAGCTTGGCTCCACTTTTCAGTGAGGACGAGGACAGCAGAGTCAGCAGCTACTGCCCAGCCAAAATCTGGAGGAGAGATCTGCTGCTTCCGCTGGTTGGTGAGTAAGTAGTGATGAGAGTCACGTGGAAGCTGGTGTTGCAAGCGGTCAGGCACGTGGCCCTTAGACTGGTGAGAGTGACATCAGTGACGTGCAGACAGTCGTGGACAATGATGTGGCCGATCGCATTTGGTAGCTGGGTGAAGAGGGGGCTTATTAATCATCAGGAAAAGAAGGTGGCAGCTTGCGCATGAGGCAGCCTTTGAGCCAGCAGGGTGGCAGAGTGGCCGTGAGTCAGCACAGTGGTGGCAGTGAGAGGTTGGGAGCCAAATGTGCACAGGGTAAACCGTCCGCTAAGCACGAACCTACCTGTACAGAAAGAAGTAGCGGTGCAGGAGTTCACGAAGGCAGCAGTAGCAGGCAGTCAGCACGAAGTGGTGGTGGGGAAATTCTAAAATCGGCAGTGTGGCACTTTTTCATTTGTGGCGAACTTTGCTCTTTTGTGATCCACCGAACATGCGAACAAATTGCAATGTCCTCACGCGCCATATTAATTTGCATTGTGCCGAACTTTGACCCATGACAATTCAATTGAGATGTTTCAGCACATAAATACACCCCCAACCCTATAACAGAACCCGATATGGCAGCCAGTTTACATTATGTGTTTTTCCAGTGTTGGGAGAGGTTGCATTTTGGAGCAGGGACAGGCTGTAAGGAACTTAGGGACACCAAACGCTAGCTAATAGGAACACAAAAGTCCTTTTAAGGACTGGTAATGTTGTGCTATCGAAAAGTGTGATACACAGAGGGGTTTGATATACTTATAATATACTTTCTAACTTAGAAAGTATATTCAAATTCATTTGTATGCTTCCAGTAAATACTGATTGAGGGCTGCAATCTATCAGCTTACACAAAATAGTAATTGAGGTTTTCCATATACCTGCAACACAAAATTACTGCTTGAGGGTAATATACCAGCTTCAACTAACAACTGATTGAGGCCTGCCATATATCAGCTTCCACAAATACTGCTCTTTTCTAGGGACTTAGGCACAGGGTCATTTTGAAAATGACAGGCAGAGGAAGAGGCTGGTCGCTCTGCAGGTGTGGTAGGGGTCAGGCAGGTGCACCAGGCTGGAGCCTGAGTAGGAAGTTGGAGAAGGTGCGTGCGATTATGTCAAAGGATGCTCTAGAGTTGGTTGAGTGGCTCACTCAGCCTTCCGTTTCTGCACCCTCCTCATCCTCTGTATCTGAACCCTCCTCACTATCTACTGTGTGCGCCCCCAAAGACACCACCACCACCATAGCCCCTCCACTCGAATCAGAGGAACTATTTTCCCATCCATTCCCAAACCTAACCAATGCACAGCTATTCTTGGCATCGGATGAGGAAGAGGAGGTAACAACGGCCACCACCCAGCGGTCTGAGGACACTCGGCAGTGTGACAATTTTTCATCGAGCCGCAGGAAGAGGTCATCATTAGTGATTGCCTTGTTTTTAGGAACTTAAGGTAATCAAACGGTAGCTAATAGGAACACAAAAGTCCTTTTAAGCACTGGTAAGATTGTATGTGCAATTATGTCAAAGGACACACCAGAGTTGGTTGAGTGGCTCACTCAATGTTCCGCTTCTGCATCCTCCTCACTCTCTGCTGTGTGCACCCCCAAAGACCCCACCCCCACCATAGCCCCTCCCACCATAGCCCCTCCACTCGTATCAGAGGAATTATTTTCCCATCCATTCCCAGACCATATGGATGCACAGCAATTTTGGGCATCAGATGAGAAAGAGGAGGTAGAAACGTTCGCCACCTCGCTGTTGCCGCCTACTCCGAGATCTCTAATGTCAGTGGTGGTGAAGGTAATGAGGATGACGTGTCGATGGACGTCACGTGGGTGCCTACAAAAGAGGAAGAGGAGGGGAGTTCAGAGGGAGAGACAGAGCAGCAGATAGTGAGGAGAAGGAGGAAAATCAGGCAGAACTCGCAGAGCACAGGAGGCAAAAAGCAGACTGCAAATTTATCTGGAGCGAGCCATCCACTATGCATGGTCACATCTTGTGCTCCCAGGACGCCGGCACATGGCTCCGCAGTGTGGGATTTTTTAACATGTCAGTTGCTGACAATGGTGTTGCCATCTGCAGCCTGAGCTGTCAACGCATAAGTTGCGGTAAGCCCAACACTCACCTAAGGACAACCACCTTAAGAAGGCACCTGGCCTCCCATCACCGAGCCCAGCGGGAGCAATGCCATCAGAACCCACAAAGCCACACTCCTGGTGCTCCACGTCCTGCCTCTTTTCCTTCTCCTCCCAGTTATCCTCCACTCCACCTACCACAGTGTCATCGTCACGTTCATCTGGCACAAGTCATTGGCACACCGCAATGGAAGGTCCCCGAAAGGAAATATTTCTCACAGAAGGCATCCCTAAACTATATGGCCACGTTCAGCGACAAGTAAATATATCTCTGGCACACAGTGCCGGTGCCAATATACATCCGACCACAGAAACATGGTCTAGCAAACATGGGCAGGGAAGTTACATAACTTTTACTGCCCAATAGGTGGACTTTCTGACGGCCATCAAGCATGTAACTCGTGGCACACGTGTGGATTTGGTGTTACCACCACGGATTGCATGCAGGCCGACCTCTTCTTCTCCTCCTTCTACTCTATCCTCCGTCTCCTCCTCAGCTGACTCCTCCTTTTCCACTGCTATTGCATCTTCCGCTACACCCCCAAGCTCCCCAGAACCTATTTAACGTGCCAGGTGAGATGTTGCCATGCTGTGCTGCGGCTGTTGTGTCTGGAAACCAAGAGCCACACTGGTCCTGCAGTGCTTTCAGCTCTGCGGTCACAGGCCGATCAGTGGCTAACCCCGTTCAATTTGACAGTTAGTAAAGTGGTGTGCAACAACGGTGCCAATCTGCTGAGCATTGCGAAACAGGGCAAAATAACACACATGCTGTGCATGGCACATGTCCTGAAATTAGTCGTGCAGCAATTTGTTACCATATACCCTGAGATCCAGGACATCTTGTGGCAGGCCAGGAAATTCTCTGTCCATTTTAGAAGATCTTACACGGCCATGGCTCAACTTGCTGATGTTCAGCGGCGACACTACTTGCCCTTTAGACATCTGGTTTGTGACTGCCCAACGCGCTGGAACTCCACCTTGTATATGCTTGGTAGGCTGCTTCAGCAGAAACGTGCGGTCAGTGACTACCTGTAGGAACTCTGTGGCAGGATAGGTTCCAGGGAGCTTGGTTTCTTTTCACCGTGTCGGTGGCTGCTCATGCGCGATGCATGTAGACTTCTGCTGCCATTTGATGAGATCACCAAACTGGTCAGTCGCAGCAAGGGTGCCATCAGTGACAATGTACCTTACTCCTTCTTTCTGGAGCATACATTGCGTCATGTCATTTATCAAGCCGTCGAGGAGCAGGAGCAGGAAGATGAGGAAGTCACAATGCTGAATGAATTCCAAGGGGGGCTACTCCATCTTAGACAAGTCAGCAGGAGTCTGAAAAGGAGTCAGAGGAGGATGGTGCCTGGGAGAGGAGAAGGAGGAGGAGAAAGAAGAGCAGGTTTGAAACTTTTCTGGGATCCCTGTTGTTGTCCGTGGATGGGGGAGGAGACCGAGGACAACATTCTCCTGGGCGATGAGCAGGAGCCAGGCTGCTCCACCGCTTCCAATTTAGTGCAAATGGGGGCCTTCATGTTCCAGTGTTTAAGGAGGGACCCCCATATAAAAAGCATAAAGGGCAAGGACCAGTACTGGGTGGCAACTTACTTAGACCCCTGGTACAAACACAAAATGGTGGACATGTTACCAGCATCACAGAGGGCTGTCAGAATGCAACATTTCTAGGCCTTTCTTCGAGAGATTCTGCATTCTGCTGTTGCGGGCGCTGGCAGAGGAATTTCCACCCACAGAGAAACAGTTGCAAGTATCAATCCTACAGCACATGCAAGAAGAGGGCGGTTTGAAGATGTGTTGGTCACTTCAGATATAAGGACATTCTTGCAACCAACCCATCGACAGCGGCCTTCCGGATACAGCCTCAGGAAACGCCTAGACCGACAGGTGTCAGACTACTTTGGGTTAACGGCCAATGTGGACGTTCTTAGAAGAGAAGAACCCCTTGACTGGGTGTGCAGGCTTGACCTGTGACCAGAGCTGGCACAATTTGCCATTGAACTCTTGGCTTGCCCTTCATCGAGTGTCCTGTCCGAAAGGACGTTCAGCGCACTCGCCTAGCTCATGACAGTGTGGACTACCTCACATTTTTAAAAATGAATGAGGCATGGATCTTGGAGGAAATCAACACCTGTGATGACCACGTGTAATTGCATTTCCTCATGCCATCCCACACATATCCGCCGACACTCAGAACAAAGAATGGTCCTTGCCTTGTGTACTGTATATGCAGCTGAATAAAATGCATTTTAGGTCAGATGTCACGGTGGGGAGTGGGGGAAACCCCCCTCTGTACAATGTCTGAAATTAGAGAATGCCACTAGACCTGGAAGCCAGGATAAGGGAGCAGGTAACGTCCTATCGCCACCATCATCCTATCCCTGACCTCCTAACCGCATGAGCAAACCCAGATGGTAGGAGGGCTCATGCACATTAACTTGGGCCCTAACTAGCCCTGATGATCCCTGGTAGTAAGGTCTGGGCAAGGAGATGACCAGTTCATCCATGACACAGATGAACCGGAGTCTCACACAGGCCTAGTAACTGGGAATGGCAGACACAGGGCACAGATGCTGGATTGGCAGGTAAGAGCCAAGAACAAAAAAACGTAGTCCTCTATCCCCCAAAAAAAGACTGTGCAGCTCAAACTCTTTCCATAGGGATGTAGATAATTAGGGTAGGTGGATAGTATCTTTAGATGTAAGTGATCACTGGATTTCAGATTCCCTTCACATTCAAATTCTTCATCTCCTGGATGTTAAATAATAGAACTGAACATAGTAAGGTACCACAACTCTTCAATAGACAAATGTGTTTTATTATACAGATCCGTACATATAAAAGTATAAAATATTGCTCAACTATCGCGTGCCCAACCCGGGTTTCGCTTTCACTTGCTTTGTCAGGGGCTGCTATTTTCTTATTTAACATCCAGGAGATGAAAAATCAGAATGTGAAGGGAACCTAAAATCCAGTGATCGATTGCATCTAAAGATACTACCGACCTACCCTATTTATCTACATCCCTATGGAAAGAGTTTGAGCTGCGTGGTCCCTTTTGGATAGAGGACTGAGTGTGAATTGGAACCTACTTCACTATAGACCTGCTACGCTCCAAGTTACTTTGCGGTTTGGGACTTTTTATATACAGTTTTCTTTTGTGTATAGACACTTTAGGAACAAAAAAACTTACCTGCCACTGCAACAACGACAGCTGGACGCCATGAAACAGTGCTGTTTCATGGGGTCCAGCCGTCGTTGCTGCGGTAGGTAAGTGCTTTTTGGTCTTGGCTCTGATCTGCCGATCCAGTAGCTATGCACTTTCTGCCATTCCAGTTGCTAGGCCTTTGTGAGACTCCTGTTCATCCATGTTGTCGATGATCCAGTCATCTCCTTGCCCAGACCTTACTACCAGGGATCATCAGGGCTAGTTAGGGCTGGGTTCGCTCATGTGGTTAGGAGGTCAGGGATTGGATGAAGTTGGCGATAGAAGGTGACCTGCTCCCTTATCCTGGCTTCCAGGCCTAGTGGCTTTCTTAATATTTGACATTGTACGGGGGGGGGAGTGGTTCCCCCACTCCCCACTGTGACATCAGGTGAATGCCTAATTTTTGGGGCCTGTACTGGACGACAGTTACATATTTATCTTGTGACAGCCTAATGTACCTCCAGTCACAGAAACCAAAGTTCTGTTCTGTCAGGTGAATGCCTATTGGTTAATTTTTGGGGCCTGTACTGGCCGACATTTAATTTTTTTTATTTCCAGCCACAAAATCACACCCTTGTCTCACTCCTCTGCCTCTCAGTATGGTGGAGTATTAACCGCATTCACCATAAAAACCTTCCATTATCACAGGGTCATGTGACTGTGCCCCAACCCCTTACCCCATACTGTTCCCCCTTATACCCTGCATTGTGCCGACTTACCAAACCCTGTGCAGTGCCCCTAGTCATTCCCCATACTGTGCCTTCTTATACCGTTTTATCTGGTCACGGTATGGCGGTGTTTTCAGGTCACTGTACAGAGGTGTTATCAGGTCACTGTATGGCGGTGGTATCCAATAACTAGATAGCGATAACTGTATCCTTTTGCTGGCCACGCCATCCTTTTTTAGACCTGGCATGAGCGTGAAAAATATGCAGATTGCGGTGCTAATTTTTTTTTATGGACTCTGCAGGATACAAAAACATGGAGTGCTGCACATTTGTATACATCAAACCGATAGGGAAAACAAATTCTAGGCTCCAGCAGGGCAAATTTTTTAGAGTTTTCCTTTAAGATGCATAAAAACGGCCCCTGATTAAAATACATATTTTTTGTGGGAATTTTTGCCAATGATCCCCCTCTGGTATATCACTGTCCATGTTGTGGGATTATTTGTGTACTTCTAGTAAGTATTTGCTGAATGCAAATATGAGCTGAAGTTTTTTTTAGGTTAGCCTGCCATTAAAGTGAATGGGGCCCGCCGCAAATGAGCTGTTAGCGAACATTTGATCATGAACGTGCGTTCTCGAATCATCCTGGCCAATGTTTGTCCATTACTAGTAATCATAGCCATTTGCAGAATCTGTGGGCAGAAGGTGAAGCATGGCCAGTGTGCCAATGTTGGCACCACGGCCCTACGTCAACACATGCAGTGTCACCATAAAGTGGCCTGGGAAAACCATGTTTCTAATGAAGTGGCACAGCCTGAGGCAGCAACCGCTGCATCACCTTGCACCCGCACTCCTTTTCTACAAGTCAAGGCTTCACCACCTCAGCAGAAGTGAGCTGTGTTTCCTACCTATCATCTACTGGTCCTGATGCTCCTGCTCCTCCTCCTCCTCCCCGTCAGTGATTTCAAAGCTGAACATGCTCCTGGCTAAGTTGCTGGTACTACAGTCCCTTCCTTACCATGTGGTGGATACTGCACCTTTCAGAGAACTGATGGCTTGAACCGTGCCAAGGTGGAGAGTCCCAAGCCATCATTACTTCTCCGAAAGGCAGTACCATCCCTGCACATGTATGTTGAACAGAAGGTCGGCCAGTCCTTGAGCATGTTGATGTCTGCTAACATTTAAGGCAGCACTAACGCGTGGAGCTGTAACGACGTTCAAGAACAATATATGTCTTTTACGGCCCACTGGGTAAATGTGGTTCCTGCCCAGCCACACCAGCAACTTGGAAAGGTGACGGCACTGCTGCCTCCACTGTCTCAAGTGGTGGGCCCTACACCAATATCCTCAGCCTTCACTGCAGGCACAATTTGGAGTGCTCCTCCAGCATACCACATGGGCAGGACACAGCGGTGTCACGCTATTCTGCAGCTAGTTTGCCTGTGTGAACGGCATCACACAGGGGAGGAACTACTCTGCGTCCTTGCTGTCTCCTTGCCAACTTAACATCAGAACCATGGTCACCGACAACATGAAGAACATCGTGTCTGCGCTGCATCAAGGAGGGATGAGCCATACACCCTGCATGGTGCACGTGGTAAAGCAGTTCCTGAAGTCTTCCACCCATCTGCAAAACATCCTGAAAATGGCCAGGAAGCTATGCATGCCCTCTTACAATGCAAAGCAAACCCTTCTAGAGCTGAAAAGGCAGAATGGCATTCCCCAACATCGTCTGAAATGCAACGTTTCCACCAGCTGGAACGTCACCCTCCAAATGTGAGCTATATGACTATATGAGCAGAGGAAGGCCATAAACAATTTGTTGATGATGCAGGTGGACAGGAGCTCTCACCTGTGTAACTTTGACGTTAGGCAGTGGCAGCTCATGCATGACACCAGCCGTTTGCTCAGGCATTTTGAGGAGGCCACTTTATTTGTCATTCACCAGGACTATGGGATGAACAATGTGATTCTACTGCTTCATGTCTTGAAACAGATACTGCTAAATCGGTCTGGCCAGGAAATAGGAGAAGCGGCGCCTACATCTCATGGCCCCTGAGCCCTGTGGGGGCTGAACTGGAGGAGGAGGAGGACATTCATGCACAAGGAATGTATACAGAAATGGGTGGTTTTTCTGCACAAGTGACAGGAGAGGAGGAACAGAGGGAACCAGAGGAGGCAGATGGAGGTGAGGAAGACCAGGTTAATGACCCCGACATATAGTATGCAGTGTCGATGGAGGCAGGGAGTCCTTCCGAGTCCCTTGCGCAAATGGACCCATGCATGCTTGGTTGCTTGTGTAGTGACAGCCGAATTGTCACAATTTGGCAGAGGGATGACTACTGGCTCGCCACCATGTTAGACGTTTGCTACCAGCCCAAAATGGGGGCCTTTTGTACACCTGCTGAGAGAGAGGATAAACTGAATAACTATCAAGACATCCTATGTAGTCAGTTGGCCACTGCCTATGTGCACCAACACCCATCCTCACAAAGGTCTGACCGGGGGGCCCACTGTGCTCACGTTCCACTGACAATGCTGCTGGGGGGTTTGGGGAGGGCAGAAGCAGTACCAGCTCGATCAGCAGCAGCTTATGTCTAGAGTCTCTGATGAGCACTTTTCTTCACCCGCCTAGTGAAGAAACCACCCACCAGCAGCAGTAGCAAGACATGGAGCAGAACCTGAACCAGCAGGTGGAGGCATACTAGGACTGCACCCTTCCATCTCAAATGGAAGATTCTCTGGATTATTGGGCAGCAAAACTTGATTTTTTGCTACAACTGACCGAGTTTGCCCTAGACAAGTTTTCCTGCCCGACCAGTAGTGAGGCATCAGAGCGGGTGTTTGGTATGGCTTGTGGCATAGCTACCCCAAGGAGAACTTGCTTTTCCACCCAAAATGTCGAGAGACTGACCATTGCGAAGATGAATCAGCCATGGTTCAGCCAAGATTTCCACATGCCAGTGCCTGGTACATCAGACTAGATCATTCTGGGTGCCACACCCGAACTTTGTGAAAAAAGACCTGTTTCTTCTGGCCACCTGCTTCAGCCGCTATTCGAAAGTTGCCACCAGCCTGATGCCACATACTTGCTGCCATGTGCTCCTACTGCCACCCACCATCTTGTGCTGTTACTGCCACTGCTTTTGCTCCCCCACCTCACCAATCTGTCCCTGGGCAACTGTGTTGACTCCTCATGCTGTTAACACCTCACCACTCTGTCACTGGGCTGCTATTGTCCCTGTTTGGCCATGTTCACATCACCATTTATTTTACCCTTCTTCTGATCATTTAGAAGGACAAAAAAATGAGACACACAATGGATCCTGTCTTTGGAGCAGCTGTAAGGTCTGTATTACACTGTCCCTAGTTTGCATCAGGATTGGATCAGGATTTGGAAGCCAAAAGCAGGAGGGGGTACAAAACACAAAAGAAATGCAAATATTCTATTCACGTGTCATCTCTGTTTTTGATCCACTCCAGTTTGGCCTTAGCAATACTGATGGATTACTGATCAAATGCTGATCATGGTGGATGCTCAAAAGACATTATCCGTTTTTTTGGGGTTGTTCTTATGATGGATGAGAAGAAGGGCAAAATAAACAGTGATGTCAACACAAACTTACTCATGACACCCTCTCCACTCTGTCAGGGGGACACTACTTGTCTCAGCGTGTAACAGAACAGGTTCTGTAGAAATCTATGTGGAATTACCTGAAGACGATGTAAAAGGAGTGCACTATTTTACTCTATAGTAGAATCTTGGGCCACTGCACGGTTCTTTATACCTGACGCTAACATTTACCTGTAAGGCTGAGTTCACACTTGAGTAATATTTGGTCAGTTTTGGCCCGTAACTGACTAAATGAGTGAAGTGATTCTATGAGTGACACCTGTCATTTGCATGTCATACTGACTGACAGTACTGTTTCACTAGCACAACGGACTCCCTATGCATGTTTCTGCAACGCACGGTGTTCTACAGGCTCTCAGCAGCCAGGAAAAGTTTTGCTACCACGAAGCGGGAGGAAATTTATATTTGTGGAGAATCTAATTTTTCGTAAACTTCGGATGCTTTGATTTGTTTAACACTAATTGTAGCTTTAAATAACATAATTGTTGCAAGAGTCCCTGAGGCAGTCTGACTTTATGTGATTGTAAATTATGTAAAAATTTTGCTCATTCACTTGAATAATAAATGTAGCATAGCTTTAAACCCTTCAACAACCTGCCACTTTTATTTTTCCATTCTATTAATATTTTTTCATGATACATTCCACTTCATGTTAGTGGTAAATTGAAGCCAATTTGCTTTACCCCTATTTATAAGAAAAAAAAAATTACAGAAAGTTTACAGAAAATTTTGAAAAAATAGCAATTTTTGATTTTTGAATTTCTCTACTTTTAAGACGAATAGTGATATCTCATAAAATAGCTATTAACTTTTACCATATGTCTACTTTATTTTGTCATCATTTTGTAAACCTCATTTTATTTTTAAGGCGTTAGAAACCTTAGAATTTTAGAAGCAATTTTTAACATTTCCAAAACCAACTATTTAAAAGTCCAAAGTAATTTTATGGGTCTTACATATTAGAAACCACCCATAAATGCCCCTCATTTGAGAAACTATAACCTTCAAATTATTCAAATCTAATTTTACCAACTTTCTTTAGTTGTTCCACAGAAATTAAAGAAAAATAAAAGTGTAATTTCAAAATTTCACTTTCTTTGGAAGATTTTTAATTTTAATTAATTTGTCCAGTAACACTTCAAGGGTTAAAAGCCAAATAAACCGTAATATTTGATGCCCTGATTCTGCAGTTTGAAAAATTATCTCTTTGTGTTCACGGCAAGGCTCAGATAGGAAGAAGCGACATATGGATTTTGGGGGGCAGATTTCAGTGGAATAAGTTTCAAGCGCCATGTTGCATTTCAAAACACTCAGAGGTACCCATACAGCGCAAACCATCTTTCCAAGTTAACCTGCCTTAGAACCTGCAGATTATTTCACATTTTCATGGTGAAAGGTGCACACTAGCACAAGCAGTCTGACAAATGGGTTGGAAACATATCATTGGATATAACCTCTAGAACCATAAGGGCTCTCACACAAGTGATTTTTCTGTCTGAATGTGATGAGTATAGCGAATGGATATAATTTGAACTGAATCTTGACTCATTAATTTTATTGGGTCTGTGTATGAGTACTAGTGTTGAGTGAGTACCAAAGTGCTCATGTAGAACATTTTGTGATGCTCGGGTGTTCTACCGAGCACAATGGAAGTCAATGGGAGAACCCCATCCACCCCCTGCTCTGAAGAGGGGAGGGTGTCAGGACTCTAGTTTGGCTTAGGAGTCCCTGCTCTGACTCCATATATAGCTATATCCATATATGGAGTCAGTGCTTGGGGACACCCCAGTGTATTTAAATCTAATTTCTGAAAAGTCACTGCCAGGATTTGAACTCCCAAAATTGTACATTAGAGGCAAGGACCTTATCCACTCAGCTATAAAGCTGAATGCTAAACTGTGTCAGAAAAACCTCATAGTAGTTTCTGATTTAGTAAGTATTCCTATTCAGCAGAAGTCTTATTTTATATTTCTGGAGTGGATAAGGTCCTTGCCTCTAATGTACAATGGGTTGTGAGTTCAAATGCCGGCAGACATTTTTCTGAAATAATAGACAATTTAGAGAAGCTCACCAGCAACCTACTGGAGCCCAGTCCTTCAGGTACCAACTGAAAACCAAGTAAATTTGAAAAACAATCAGACTGGCTCACAGTATTTTTGCATTTATTACAATTAATAAAATTACAATTATTAAAATATATTGCCTACTAAATATTATTATACATATCCTGATTGCATGTCAACATATTAGCATAATTATATAGGTACTTTAAATGCGGAGCTCACGCATATACCTAAATGACAGGAGTACTCCAAAATGTGACCACTTGATTTTACTACGTGGTGTCTGTCTGCAGCGTGTTATACTTGAACCTTTCAAATGCTCAGATACTTGTGTATTAACTTGCCGATAATCTACATACAAGTCGTTCAAAAAATGTTCAATTTGCGGTCAACTTATATGCAAAACTGTCAATTTTTACCTGAACAGATCCTGATGCAAGCAATATAGCTTGTGTTAAAGAGGCCTAAACAAACTGAATTCTATGTTTTAAGATCTTTCTTCTATCTTAGGCCTCTCTCACATGAGCAAAATGGATTGTGTCAGGATCTGTTCAGAGAAAAAAAAAACTAATGGTTTTGCAAGCAAGTTCAATTATTTTTTTCTGTGATTACATGTGAGTTCAATCAGTTTTTTTCTGTGTGCGTATTATTATTATTTTTTCTGTCCGGATTGCATGTGGTTTTCACACATGTGGAGAAAAACTGAAGAACAACAATCTACATCTCTTAGTAACCATCAGTGAAAAATGCATTGCATCCAGATAGCTTCTGTTTTTCATACAAGCCACATTCACTTCTATGGAGCCAGGACTGTGTGAAAAATGCACAGTATAGAACATACTGTAATTTTTCCTCAATACAAAGATGATGCATGAAAAACAGTGCTTATGTCAACAGACCCATTGAAATGAATAAGTCAAGATTCAGTCCGGATGTATGCGTTCGCTACACACATTGAATCCAAACAGAAATCTTACTTGTGAGAAAGAGGCCTAACTGATGCGTTATACCCCCATAAAAAAGATCCAGGCTGGGATCTCATATAGTGCTTATGACACATCTATACAGGGAGTGCAGAATTATTAGGCAAGTTGTATTTTTGAGGATTAATTTTATTATTGAACAACAACCATGTTCTCAATGAACCCAAAAAACTCATTAATATCAAAGCTGAATATTTTTGGAGTAGTTTTTAATTTGTTTTTAGTTTTAGCTATTTTAAGGGGATATCTGTGTGTGCAGGTGACTATTACTGTGCATAATTATTAGGCAACTTAACAAAAAACAAATATATACCCATTTCAATTATTTATTTTTACCAGTGAAACCAATATAACATCTCAACATTCACAAATATACATTTCTGACATTCAAAAACAAAACAAAAACAAATCAGTGACCAATATAGCCACCTTTCTTTGCAAGGACACTCAAAAGCCTGCCATCCATGGATTCTGTCAGTGTTTTGATCTGTTTACCATCAACATTGCGTGCAGCAGCAACCACAGCCTCCCAGACACTGTTCAGAGAGGTGTACTGTTTTCCCTCCTTGTAAATCTCACATTTGATGATGGACCACAGGTTCTCAATGGGGTTCAGATCAGGTGAACAAGGAGGCCATGTCATTAGTTTTTCTTCTTTTATACCCTTTCTTGCCAGCCACACTGTGGAGTACTTGGACGCGTGTGATGGAGCATTGTCCTGCATGAAAATCATGTTTTTCTTGAAGGATGCAGACTTCTTCCTGTACCACTGCTTGAAGAAGGTGTCTTCCAGAAACTGGCAGTAGGACTGGGAGTTGAGCTTGACTCCATCCTCAACCCGAAAAGGCCCCACAAGCTCATCTTTGATGATACCAGCCCAAACTAGTACTCCACCTCCACCTTGCTGGCGTCTGAGTCGGACTGGAGCTCTCTGCCATTTACCAATCCAGCCACGGGCCCATCCATCTGGCCCATCAAGACTCACTCTCATTTCATTAGTCCATAAAACCTTAGAAAAATCAGTCTTGAGATATTTCTTGGCCCAGTCTTGACTGTTTCAGCTTGTGTGTCTTGTTCAGTGGTGGTCGTCTTTCAGCCTTTCTTACCTTGGCCATGTCTCTGAGTATTGCACACCTTGTGCTTTTGGGCACTCCAGTGATTTTGCAGCTCTGAAATGTGGTCAAACTGGTGGCAAGTGGCATCTTGGCAGCTGCACTCTTGACTTTTCTCAGTTCATGGGCAGTTATTTTGCGCCTTGAGTTTTCCACACGCTTCTTGCGACCCTGTTGACTATTTTGAATGAAACGCTTGATTGTTCGATGATCACGCTTCAGAAGCTTTGCAATTTTAAGAGTGCTGCATCCCTCTGCAAGATATCTCACTATTTTTGACTTTTCTGAGCCTGTCAAGTCCTTCTTTTGACCCATTTTGCCAAAGGAAAGGAAGTTGCCTAATAATTATGCACACCTGATATAGGGTGTTGATGTCATTAGACCACACCCCTTCTCATTACAGAGATGCACATCACCTAATATGCTTAATTGGTAGTAGGCTTTCGAGCCTATACAGCTTGGAGTAAGACAACATGCATAAAGAGGATGATGTGGTCAAAATACTCATTTGCCTAATAATTCTGCACTCCCTGTACTATTCATAGTAAATCTGCCCATTTCAGCTAACTTGAACACACCAGGACACTACTGCTACAGGTAAAAATAAATCCTGACATTTTGGAAATACAGTATGGATTTATGTTTGTAGGTGAACAGAATATATATATATCATAATATATTTTGTCATTTGGCTTCCAAAGTCTTTTTTTATTTTTATGTTGTCCTTTCCAAAATTGCCTTCTGCTATTGCATTAGCAGTGCTGGTTTGAACGCAAGGAACAACATTGCATTGAGTATCAGCGGTTTTAGGAGAGGAGAAATGATAGAGCTTTAATATGAGAGCCGCTATGATAAATTTAAACCAATTACACATGCATTATCTGATGTACTGCCAAGCTGCTCTGCTATTGCCAATAATATATAAAGCTACACAAGCTCTGTTTAACACGTACTAATAATAATAATCAGAGGCAAAATAAATATGTCAAACATTACCTGAAAAAGGAGATAAAGCAGACATGCGGAACACAGAAAAGAAGAGTAAACCCTGCCTTCATCAGTACCTCGTTTTAATGAGTAGTATAAAAATATTCTAGATTGATTGCAGCATTTGCTATATCAATGGGCAAGTATAAAACAGAAATTACAAGTAACCCAGGTTAAAATGTTAATTCTGCTCTAGAGTTAAAAACAATTATGGAGCGGAGATATATCAGAGAGCAATTGTGGCTGACCAGAAATTAATTGCTACTTGAATAACAAATATGATATGTAGAATTTGCAATGGGTTCATTGTTATATTGACTATTAGCTTGTATTCTTGTTAACCCCTTCCTGTTGTGGCTGTTGAGAGAGCGAGTTAATGGCATTAAAGAGTCCACTATTTTTTTATGCATATAAAAAATGACAAAAAGAAAATGTAACAATACTGGCTCTGTATAAGATGATCCCAGGCAATGGCGAATTACAATAGGGTGTCCTAAAATGCCCTTCAAAGGAAGTGTGATGACATCATTGGCCTACGCTGGGACCTGTGGCCTGCATCACAAACAGTAGGAGTGAGGTAAGTATTTAGATTTTTTCAAAATGTTTTCAAAATGCTTCCAAATAAACCAGAGAACAGTGAAAGTACAGTATGTTGTTCAATAACATTGTATCTAGCCAGCTAGATGTGAGATGGAACATCTATCAAGAACAGTAAAGAGAAATGAGTGAGCTTGGATACCAGAAATAGAGAGAGAGGAAAAACATATGATTGGAGTAAAGAGGGAAGGAAAATAAATAAAAAGAAAGCAAGAAAGGAGGAAGTGAATGGACTGTTCTATAAAGACCGCGAGGTAAAAGCGCAGTGGCAACTGGTAGTTGGGAGGGAGGACTATCTTCTCTCACTTGCCTTTGAAAAACTATTATGAGATTGGCAGTACCATCGCTATTGTTTGGGTGAGGTATAAATTTGTGTTTTGAAAACACATATAGAGCTACGGTTTAATTAGGATTTAAATAAAGGGTTCCCACACAGTGAAAAGTTTTCAAACATTTGTTTCTTTATGTTATGCAGTTGCCACCTAGTTCATGGCGAATGGGTTAGATAGTTTTTGTAGAAACAGTCGAAAGGGTGGGGTCTGGGGGAGGAAGCCAATTTTGTATGATAGGTTTACAAGCCACACTGCAAAGAATAAACCATAGCTTTTTCACCTCTGGAGCTCATGGAAAGACCCTAAGAGTCCAAATGACCAAAAATCATCCAGGAGGGTGTGAGAGGGACAAAGTAGACCAGTTGAGCAAGGGTGATGGATTCAACCCTTCTCCAAAATTGTTTAATCAAGTGCCATCCCAAAAAGCAGTGGCAAAGATCTGCATCCGATTGTACACACACATCTATGGCATGAAGAGGCAGGAATATTCCCCATGAGAAAGGTCAGTAATGTTACATAGTTACGAAGTTAATGCGGTTGAAAAAATACATACATCCATCAAGTTCAACCAAGGGATAGGTGGGGATGCATATCCCAAAAGGAATTGAGACTCAGATTTCTGCACGTTTTCAGAAGCATTAATGTGTTTTACTTTTAAGAATTTGTCTAAACCTTTTTTAAAACTGTCTACTGTTCCTGCTGTGACCACGTCCTGAGGAAGTCTATTTCACAGCTTCACAAGTCTTACAGTAAAGAAGATTTGACGCTTCTGGAGACTGAACTTTTCCTCTCCAATCGGAGGCAGTGGACCCTTTTCTTTTGAGCGCATTTTACATGTAACAGCCTTTCACCGTATTTTTTTGTATGGCTCACTTATATATTTGTATAGGTTAATCATGTTCTCCCTTAGACGTCTCTTCTGAAGATTAAATAAAATCAATTATTTTAATCTTTCTTTATAACTAAGACCCTCCATTCCCCTTATCAGTTTAGTCGCTCTCCTCTGTACTTTTTTCCAGCTGCAGTGCGTCCTTTCTATGTACTGGTGCCCAGAACTGAGCTGCATATTCCAGATGTGACCTCACCAACGCTTTGTAAAGTGGTAATATTACATCCCTGCCCCGTGAGTCCATGCCTCGTTTAATGCATGACAATATCCTGTTGGCCTTAGAAGCAACTGGTTGACATTGTGTGCTGTAATTTAATCTACCATCCACAAGGACACCCAAATCCTTCTCAGTAAGTTTCTCTACAATTACTACATCACCTAGGACATATGAAGCTCAGAGATTATTACTACCAAGATACATAACTTTACATTTGTTTATATTAAACCACATTTGCCAAGTGAGTGCCCAATCACTCAGAGTGTTCAAGTCAGCTTGTAGATTATGGACATCTTCCATAGACTGTACAGTTCTACATAGCTTAATGTCATCTGCAAAAATAGATATTGTGCTATTAATCCCCTCCTCAATATCAGTAATAAATAAATTAAATAATAAAGGGCCCAGCACTGAAACTTGGGGTACATCACTTATAACCTGGGACCATTCTGAATACAAATTGACCAGAACTCTCTGGACACGGTCCTTCAGCCAGTTTTCAATCCAATTTCAAACTATACTTTCCAAGTCTATAGACCTTACTTTACCTATTAAGTGTCTGAGAGGGACAGTATCAAAAGCCTTGGCAAAATCCAGAAACACTGCATCCACAGCTGCCCTGTCTGTCCAGGCTACTATTAACCTCCTCATAAAACCAAATCAGCTTAGTCTGACAACTTCTGTCCTTGGCAAACCTATGCTGGTTATCACTTATAGTATTATTTATAGTCACATACTCCTGTATAGAGTCCCTTAAGAGTCCTTCCAACATTTTTTGAATATGGGCACTACGTTTGCCTTGCG
Source organism: Bufo gargarizans (assembly GCF_014858855.1). Classification (NCBI taxonomy): domain Eukaryota; kingdom Metazoa; phylum Chordata; class Amphibia; order Anura; family Bufonidae; genus Bufo; species Bufo gargarizans. The sequence goes on from NC_058085.1 coordinate 3,752,443, forward strand.
CCAATCACTTGGCACTGTACCAGTACCTAGAGAATCTTTAAAAATTATAAACAGGGGCACAGCAATGACTGAACAGAGCTCTTTAAGCTATCCTCAGCATTATTTTGTGACAGTAGCTGCTCCCAGTCTATGCCCTGAAATTCTGCCCTTAACCCAAGGAAATTAGCCTTTTTGAAATTCGTTGTCTTTGCTCTGCCAGAGTTTGCTTTTTATAGTTTAGGAGGAATATAATTATATTGTGCTCACTATTAACTAGTGTTTCTTGAACAGTAACATTACCAACAAGCTCTGTGTCATTAGAAATTACCAGATCCAACAGAGCATCGCCCCTAGTGGGAGCTTCTACAATCTGGCCCAAAAACTGGTCCTGCAGCAAGTTGAGGAATTTCTCCCATTTGCGGTTGAGGCAGAACTATGACCCCAGTCAATATCTGGGAAGTTAAAGTCTCCAATTATGATCACTGTACCAGCCTGTGCTGCCCACTCTATTTGGTTATACAGTTGTGTTTCTATCTCTTCTGTAATGTTAGGGGGTCTATCGATTACACCAAGTATTATTTTTACAGTGTTTATATCACTTTGAACTTCCACCCATAAGGTTTCCACATCCTCACCCACAATTGCCTCTTTCACACCTGTCTTCATATCACTCCTCTCATACAGGCACAAACCACCACCTTTTCAATTGACCCGGTCTTTCCTATATAGTGTAAAACCATCAATATTTACAGTCCAGTCATGCCACAGTTGCCCCTACTGACAAATTTTTGGGCCTCTTCGATTGGCTTTAGCACCCGACAGGCGTCTCTGATGAGCTGCCACTGCCTAACTTCAAAACAATACATGCTTCCTGCCAAGGTGGGCTGGTGTATGGCAAAACCATTCAAGGCTTTCCGCTGCTTGTACTAATGCTCTGACATGTGCAATATTGCATTTCAATGAGTTGGAACATTGTGGATTAAGCAGTGTAATGGCAGATCTTTCTTAAGTGGCGTACCTTGCCACTTAAGAATGGCTGAAATGAGAGGACAGTCTCCTAGACATTGGCTGAACCTTGCACAAGCCAGTGTAATTTTTAAAAAGTATTTCTTGACTAGGTTGATCACGTGCACCATGCAGGGAGCATTTGTTATATTCTCCATATTCAGCGTGGTCACTATGTTGCAGCCTTTTTTGATGACCAACTTGTCCTGTCTCAGTTTAGCAGTTAGCAACTATTGGCCGATGTGGCTACTCTCGCCAAGGCTGTTCCAAAACTGCATAACAATGCTTGACTTGACATGTGATATGAAGGAGGGGGAGTTGGAGTTATGCTGCACTAGATAGTTTCTGTGGAGGAAACAATTGTGGATGGGTGAAAACAACCTGGGCTTGATTTGTGCCTGCTGCCATGCCACTGCCACAAAAAAACATTGACCCAGTGGACTGTGAATGACATGTACTGCACCTGGCTGTAACAGCTGGTCCGGATGTCCACTGTGTCATGCACCTTGCTGCATAGTGACAATCGTAAGGTGCGGCCTACATTCTCCACCACATGAGAGTACAAGGCATTAATGGCTTTTTGGGAAAAAAAATACTGGCTAGGTATATTAAAGCAAGGCAGAGTGCAGTGTCCCACTAGCATATGTGGGAACTGCAAAAGCTTTTTGTTGTCTTCTGTAATTTCATGCTGTATTGTGTGATCATGTGACATCCCTTTTTACCAGGCTGTCAGGTGCACCACATACATCTCACCACTAGATGGGGTAGCACCACAGTATATATAGTGCAGGCCTAGTTAGTCAGTTGGGAGAAGGAGTTGAAGGAGTGGGAGTGCAGCTGCTAGATGTGTTTAATGCAAGTCGGTTCAAAGGAAAAAGAGTGGATAAAGACACAAAGGACAACAGCCATTTTACCAGGCTTAAAAGGACCTTTGGATTCAAGGTGAAGGGCTTATTAGCTTCTGGTAGCCTCACTATTAAAGAGCTGGAGAAACAGAACCAGGCAAAGAGCTGAATATTAGTGAGTACATAACTAACTACCCTAGCCTGATACATTACTACTAGCACAGCCTGTTACTGGGATTCATCACATCCAACTTGCATGTGCATCAGAGACTGCTTTATTACTGGATGTAAACTGTTATCAAGAACCTGGTTATAGTAAAGTTCACAGTTGGATTTAAACCTTCCTTGCTCTTCTAACTTTGTACCACTACCACTCTCAACATTTTGCACCATCAAGGTGCTGGCGTCACGACAGTACTTAATTCAGGGGCCCAGCCGCACAAGAACTCAGAAACCCAATCACCTTTAAGGGCACCTGAATCACCACCTGGCTGGTGTCCCCTGTAACAGAGTGTGCCCCGGAGAATCCAGTTCTGTTTTCCCCTTCACTGCACTGTTGTCCCAGGGAGGCGTCTGCTAAACCGCGAGTAACCGATGGTTAAATGGTACGGCAGAAACTGCACCGCCAGCAACTTGTCCAGGTTGGAATTAAGCATGAGCACCATCAGAATGCTGGGCATGTAAAATTGTTTCCTGGCCATGCATTCCATTATTGATGGCTGGTGACAGAGTGGAGGAGTCTAAGCGGAAGAAGGATAACGTGATGACGACAATGTGAAAGACACCATACTGCCCTTAGATGCGACCTGGCTACTACAAAGGGAGACCAGTAAAAGGTGGAAATTCTAGTTAATAGCAGCTGACGGCCACCTCATTTTGCCAACAAATAGGGTGATGCTGCTTCATGTGGTTCAATAGAGCTGTGTTGCCTTTGCTTCTGTTTGACTACTCAGGGCCTTTTTTAGTCACACTCCTCACAGTGCTAACTACTACCGAGCTTGCCTTAGACCTGGTACGTTTTAGGGCTGCTGTCCTGACAGTATCTGTAGCATCTAGTTCCTGAAGCAGATCTGGCCCTGGCAGTGCTTTAGGAGGTTCTGCCGGACGACACATCTGCTCTTTATGACTGTCGCTGCCACTGCCCTACTCCTCTGATGTTACCTCCTCCTCAGCACCCCAATCCAGCTCGCAGGTCATGTTCAACACACAATCATCATCATAGTCCTCTCCCTCCTCACGAGTTTTATCACACTTTGATATCTTATGGTGGGCTGCTTGGTCCCCTTTTCGACTCCTGACTTTGCCCAGAGTGCCATTGATGCTACCGCTACTGTCACCACCATACCTACAGGTGTCGCTACTCAAACCACCAACACGCCGATGCATGGGGTTCACCGCCTCTCCTTTAACCATCTCCCCTGGGCAGACCAAACACTGATCGCTCTTACACATGTCATCAACAGGGAGACCCTCTTGACTATCTGCCAGAGTGAGTGGCTTTGTTTCCTCTTAGGAAAAAAAGAAGACACCCAACTAGGATTAGGCAGCAAAGACAGAAAGGGCAGCGCTTACAGGCTTCACTGGGACTGCAAGGAGGAGAAGCAGGATAAATGCTGTGACCCTTGGCTCCAAGGCACAGTGTCACATTCAGAAGTTACTTCCATGTCAACCTGATGTGACTGGGAGGAGGATTAAACCATCCAATTCACAATCTCATCCTCTTTCTCCTCAATGATAACATTGCACCTTTCCGAAGCCAGTTGTCTTCTACTACTACTAGACGGATATCTGGTGCTGCTACTAGCCACTCTCTGCCTATGTTAGGACAAGGCCTGGCCCTGGTTCTTTTATTTGGAACAGTTTTATATTCCCAACATGTGGCATAATGTACACAATCACACAAAGTATGGAAAAGTTTGCAAGTCTGTTTGCTGGAACTTAAAGACAGAGAGGTGCAAAAAAATGTCCTTCCCATTCTACAAAACGCACTGTAGACACTGCTATTGACAATTTACTTTCGGAATAATGCAGTATAAACACCAGTAACAGAATGTCTTATGTGTGTTCAAATATGCAGATTCAGAGAAAAGCATTCTCTAGTGTAAAACATTTTAAAGTTGTCTGGAGATGTTCTGTCACAGACTTTTGACTACTACAGTATTTCAGACGTTTTTACTCAGATTGTAGAACACCCATTATACACTTGTATTGCGGTTATTCCCCCTACAACAACACTTAAGCTGTCTGGAGATGCCCTTTCACAGATTTCGGACTGCTATATCTTGTGTTCATTCAGATTTAAATCAGTACTCTTTGGATTCTAAAACACATGGTGCACACATATTTGGTGGTTAATCCACCACCCCAACAGTTGAATTGTGCAAGGAAGTTGGTTTGATTTCTGCATAGGGTGTAATTTACATTCAATTTCACTGGTAGCAAAAATTGTATTATTGATTTTGCTACAAAGCAAGAGATTTAGAAAGAAGAGAGATATCATGCACTAAAAAAAAAGTAATATATTGCTCAGCAGCAGATGTTGACATTGCCGTACAATTATTATGCTACAACATGTTTAGCACAGATAGATGATGCACTGGAAAAAAAAATGTACACCACTGCAGCATAATGCTATTTGTATTGGGAATAAGTTGACAATAAGCATAGAGAAGCATCTTTCAGTTCATACCAACAAACAGCCATCTTTCTGTTCATACCAAAAAGTTTGGTTTTGCAGAAGCTATTATAAGGCAGTAACAGCAGCTAGACAGCATTGTCTGTGCCAGCCACACCCAGCCTCAGTTCCTCACTTTCTGACTTAAAACTTTCCTGCCCTTACCCATTCTGTACAATTCTTCTTCTTTCTAGTTTTTCCCTACACTATCCCTTACACTAGAATAGAGGCTTGATTGTGATTGTACACTGTCCCAAGTATAGTTTTCTGCCTGAGAATTCCGAGACAAATATTTGGGCTTGCTAGGGTAACTACACTTTAACAGAGCTGAGCAAAGAAACGTTGCTTGGCTGCTTGTGATACCTTGGCTGGGGTATTATTTCTTCTTATGGAGGGCACCAAGTATGCATGAAGAGTCAATGGCCTAATTAGGAAAAATATATGAAAATTACCACATCTTACATCTGCTGGCATTAGATAGGCTTAAGAAAGCTAATTTGAATATCTTTCTAAGAAACCCAGAGGGGCACTGTCTGGCTTACAATACGCCACACAGGTACTACGCAAACTAGGAGTTCTTCATAATTAGAAAGAGTACCCCCAGGCAATTAATATACACTGTATATTGCTAAGAAACCCAGAGAATTATACTAGTCTTTCCCAAAAACGCAGAGGGGCACTGCCTTGCCTACAATGCTCCTCACAGGAACTACGCATACTAGGAGCTCTCCATAAGCAGAAAGAGCAGGTGAGATGATTCTGGCACAGTTTAAATTTTTTTTTTTTTACAGAGTTTACCTGATGGCATAGAACATGTGATATTATTTATAAAGCTGGTTGTTACAGACCAGACACAGCATTACCTAATGTTTTTTGGGCTTTTTTTTTTTTTACTAGTAAATGACCTAAGGGAGTGAAGGGGCACGTTTTACACAACATGTTTAATTTATTTTTGTAAAACTTTTTTCTCTATGACATACCAAAAACAAAGACAGGTGCACTCATGCGGTCTTACTAACCCTCATACTGGTGTAAAATTGAGAATTAGCCAACATATCCTGCTTGGAGGACATGTCTGAGCCCGAGCACCATGCCAAGGTTTCTCAAGTAGCTCGGGAACCTAACGCTAAACCTACCTGAGCCATATGGGCAATACCAGGAGCCAGTGGGTGAATTACAGGTGTGCAAGGTCCGACTCAAAGCAATCTCCCAGTAACCTCCAGCATGTGACCATGCACCATGCATACAATGGGAGGAGGCAGAGAGCTCTGAGCTCCACCCAAGACTGGCTGATATAGCCCGGGCCTCACATGTGCACCAGAATGCTGCCTGTGGATGGAAATAAAGGCACATTCAAACTAGGAGTTTCTACACCTCCAAAAATTCTAAATACAAACTACAAATTAGCGTGGTATTAAAAAGCAGGAAGTGCTCAAACCCAAGTTTCTCAAGTAGCTCGGGAACCTAACGCTAAACCTACCTGAGCCACACAATTGCTATCCTGTGTAGGATGTCCATTGTGGTACTTGTGGTCCGCTGCAGGCATCCTCCATTGTATGCATTTTTGCTGGGGATTGCCATTAGCAACGGGCCACAAGTGCAGGATCTGCCCCCCAGTATAGATGCACCACTGCATATGGGGTTGAGCACTTCCTGCTTTTTAATACAACGCTAATTTGTAGTTTAAAACTTTTTTCTCCACTACTTTTATCACACTAGAGGACTTCAAATTTCAACTACATGCTGTATTGGACTGAACTGGAATGTATTGGAACTGTCAGTTTCACAGTGACAGTTCACCTATGAGACCAAGCCCTGGGGGTTGGGCCTCATAGACTTCCATTGCTGGCAGGCCCTGAGTTGTTTATAAAACCTTGAGCTGCCATAACAACCATTGGCTCCCCCAATCATATTGAGAGGAGCTGATGGGGTCAGAAAGGGATATCCCTTGCATGTGGCGGCTTTGCTGGCATCTGAGTTTTTTTTAACAATGCTGGCAGATACAGCCAGTTACTAATCGGGAAAGCACAGCTCCTGTGCCTACCTGATCAATGTGTGGTATATATACAGCACAGGTGGGGAAGTCACTTCCTGTTGCCCCGCACATTTAGGAGTTAAGGCCCCAATGTCTCACAAAACAAATTCCATACGATACCTCAAAATGCTAACAAAATCCTTGTCAGGCTGCAAAGCACACTATAACCACTGGATGGCTGCACCCAGTGAGTCGATATGTCATGGAACATTATGGTAAGCATTTATTAAAGACCTAGCCATCTCTAACTACATATCTCTAAATATGTTGAGGCTAGATAAAAGGTAAGCAAGAACTCATTGGTGAATAGACTCAAAACTATTTTTTACTCATTCAGTAACTGGTTGTCATTACAAAGATGAAAGAGTTTCTGTAACTAAATAGACATTCAGTACAGCTACCTATTAGAAAAAGTACCATTTCTTACTATACCATTTTCCTATATTTTTCACCATTGTAATAGCTTGTAAAGGTATACAGAAGAATCATAACAACCCCAATTATTATACAATGAAATCTTAAAAAGACCAACCAAAATTGCATTGGTAAATGGTGTTCTAAATTGCTGGCCCTTTCAAAGAACAGATTAAAAATAGGAAATAACACAATTTCATCACAATTCAGTTGACTTGGCAAACAAGAAAACGTTAAAATTCTGTAAGACCTGACAGATTCTACACTTAGCCAAGATGCAATGGTAATGATAGTTTCAAATAGTTTCTACTTTTGTTCACCACAAATATGAATCTAATAATTAATAGAGTCTAAGCTGAAGTGTGTTTATAATCAGTAATTTCAACTATAACATACACAATGAAATTCACATATTTCTTGCCAGTGTCTACAAGATTACTTGGAGAAATATGATGCAGTGTCAGCCAGAGAAATGCTGAGACCAGGAGACTGGAAAATTTCTGTAGAAATGTTAATGTTTTTTTAATTGTCTCCTGACATTATCTGAAAAATAGAAGATGCAAACTGCTCATGACCAGAATAGTTTCTCTGTAAATACCCTGGGTACAAGAACAGTCAAGGAAGTTTTTGAACACAGAATTTGCTGACAGCAGAATGTTTAGCATTTGTTGTGCTGTGGCTGTAATATTCCAACAAAAGAATTGTGATTGTCATAAACCTGAAAAATAATAAACAAACATATCCATTCTGGATATCAGTGTATACGAAATTATATTACAAAAATCATGGCAGGCAGATTCCCCTTTAAAAGGAATCTGTCAACCAGATTTTGGACTCCTATCTACAGTAATACATGCCTACCCGAACCAGATTGGGTTCAATTGCCCTCGAAATTGGTATATAACGGATATCTGTTTCCATTTATTTCTGTCTCCGCACATGTCCAATCATTTTGTTTGTGGGGGTTGTTGATTATATTCAAACCAGCATATACATGATTACTAGTGATGAGTGAAGTTTTAAAAAAGTTGATTCGGCAGCTTTGCCTAACTTCATAAAAAAATTGATTAGTTATGAATTACTTTGTCACAAATTGCTTTTCATTGCATGGGGTGCAATGGTGGTGAACGGCGATTGTACTGCCCCACATCATTTAACTCCTCAGATTCCACGTTCAATGCTGATTAGAGATGGCCTTGTGGTTCGCCCAGCAGTCGTTTCGCGGCAAACATATGGAGATATTTGCGCCCGCCATATTCTTTTACATTCTAAAGAACTTTGACCCATGACAAATCCATCAGGTGGTACAGGATAGCCAATTGAGACGTTTCAGCATATGAACATACCCCCTACCTTATAAATACACCTGATCTGGCCGCCATTTTACATTCAGTGTTTTGCCAGTGTAGGGAGAGGTTGCTGTGTGGAGCAGGGACAGACTGTTAGGGACACAAAACGCTAGCTAATAGGGCCACAAAGGTCATTTTAATATAGGTATAGGTGTGCTATTGATAGGTGTGATACACAAAGGGGTGCAATATACTTATAATATACTTTTATAATGAGTCAAAAACACATAGATCTATATAGTGATCACCTGGAAGTCAGGGGCCCAGGGGCTAGGGGCTTACTAGGGCCATTTTTATATAGGGTAAGGTTCCGGACGGGGTCACTCTTATCAGGGTGGGTGGTCTGTGGTTAGGCTATCAGGGCCAGAATAGCACCCCCCTGTAGGGCAATATCAGGGACAGTTCTTTGCCCACCCTGTCCTTCAATACCACATCATCATCTAGCCCAGGGATAGATGTTTTTTGCTTTCTCTCCGATTCATCGATGTGCACTGGAACCCCCCGGATTGTGGTAGGACATATGGTTTCTGATTTGGTGCCGCCGAGCACCTGATTTAGTGCCGCCGAGCACTTGTTATTGCCTACCACATCTATGCTTTTTGCTTAACTTTAATAATTAAATTTATTTTACTTTTGAGGGATATCTTTTCCATTCCTAATTTTGCGGAACGGGTGCAGACCGATTCATTTTCAATGGGGCCGGAATGTTCTGTCCGCATCCGCATTTGCGGATCCGCACTTCCGCATCCGTGCTTCCGTTTCCGCAAAAAAATAGAACATGTCCTATTCTTGTCCGCAATTGTAGACAAGATTAGGCATTTTCTATTATAGTGCCGGCGATGTGCGGTCCGCGAATTGCGGAATGCACATTGCCGGTGTCCATGTTTTGCGGTTCCGCAAAACAATTATGGACGTGTGAATGGACCCTCATAGTAAAATTATTAAAGGTTACGTTTTATCTTTATGTATATTCTAATGGATTGCCTTCCTTGTACAATGTTATAATATACTTTCTAGGTTGGAAATTACATTATAGTGCATTTGTATTGTGCGGCAGTTGTGTGCGGTTCTGCTGCGATACTGCAGGTACATAGAGGGACAAGCGTTATTGGAACAAATCATTTCTACTGGTGTGATATACCAGTCGCCCCCCAAAAAAGTGATTGAAGAGAGGTGTTATATACCAATATACTTTCTTTATAGTGCATTTGGGTACTGTATAGTGCATTTGTGCATGCGCGTAAGCGAAAATTATATTGCCGATTATCGCATTGAAAAATCACATTGAAAAAAATAATGAATGGAGATCGCAAATTCGAATAATACATCTGGTATGTCACTGTCTATGTTGTGGGACTATTTGTGCACTTCTAGTAATTATTTCTTGGCTGCAAATATATGCTGAAGGTTTTTCAGGTTTGCCTGCCATTTAAAATGAATGGGACCCGCCACAAACTTGCGGTTCGCGAGCATTTGATATGTTCATATGGGCTCCTGCACCATCATATGTAGGACAGGCAGTATACCTCATCTGGGGCCCTTTACATGCAAGTTACATGTTAGTGTTCTGTCATTTCTTGTAAGGCTGGGACTAATGTCTTTTTACTAAATTATATATTTGTTTATTTACACGTGGTGCTTATATGTGATCTTTACTCTGTAGGTATATATTCATCAGCATCCACAGGGATGATGTACAAGGCCCCTCTGCACATGCCTGATTGAACTACTACCATAAGTATTATATACATCTTTACTTTATCTTTTCCATTGATGTGCATCAGCCCCCTGAGGATCCCATTTGTTTTAGGGACACCCAAGGTCATTTAGTGGTCTAGTCCTTGAGTGCATGGCAGCGCCAACGTGTGGAGCTGTAACTACGGTCAGGGACAGTACATGTCCTTTATGGCCCATTGGATGAATGTGGTTCCTGCACAGCCACACCAGCAACTTGGCCAGGTCACGCTGCTTCTGCTCCACATTGTCACGCCGTTGGTCCTGCGACCGTTTGCTCAGGCCCTTTGAGGAGGCCACGTTATTTGTCAGTCACCAGGACTACGGGATGGACTATGTGATTCCACTGCTTCTAGTCCTGGAACAGATGATGGTAACTCTGGCTGGTCAGGGGTCTGGAGACAAGTCGCCTAGATCTCACAGCCACATGAGCCCTGTGGGGGCTGAACTGGAAGAGTAGGAGGAGGGGGAGGAGGACATTGGAGCACAGGCAATGTGTAGCGAAATGGGTGGTTTTTCTACTCAGGTGACAGGAGATGAGGAGCAGGAGCAGCCAGAGGAGCAACAGGGTGATGAGGAAGATGAGACAGAGGACCCAGACACACAGTGGCAGTATGCAGTGGAGATGGAGGTAGGGAGTCCATCCGAGTCACTTGCACAAATGGCCGGATGCATGCTCACTTGCTTGCGTAGTCACCATTCGGCAGAGGGATGACTTCTGGCTCTCCACCTTGTTGTACCCTCACTACCGGTCCAGAATGGAGGCCTTTTTACACCCACTGAGAGGGAGGACAAACTGAACTACTACAGAGACATCCTATGTAGTCATATTAACCTACAAAAGGCCACCTGTCAACTAGACAGCTACGATTACCAGTCATAAAACATCCAAGGTAAACCAAAACGAACAAGTGGAGATGATGTATAAAAGTATAAGTTTATTATAAAGTATAAAAATTGGGGAAACTACAAAATGATACAAAGATACGGAGAAGCGCAGGGTCACTGACGCCAAAAAACACACCAATGTGTCTGTGAGATATAACACACAGATAGGTACAATCCATTAATGATAATGAAAGCTCAGGGATAACCAGGATGGCCAGGCAGCAGGGTCACCGCAGTAAGACTATGCACAATATGTGCAAGTGACCATACCCGGTAAACCATGAGCTTTCTCACTAGACACAGTGCATAAATATCTAAAAAGACCATGGTAATAGCGAGTACTCGGTGTAAGATTCAATGTCTCAGTCAAGAAAAAGATAGTAACAGTATGCACCATGAATATATACGGGACTCACTATGGATATAAGCGGAAATCCCAATGGGCAGTGTGAAGCAGTACTAGTATCCAAACGTACCTGAGGACATGGTGGTAAGTGGACAGTCGGACCCAGAGCGCATAAAACTTATACTTTTATACATCATCTCCACTTGTTCGTTTTGGTTTATCCTATGTAGTCAGTTGGCCATTGCCTATCTGTGCCATCGTTCATCCTCTCGCAGGCCTGACCGGGGGAGCCCTCTGAGCTCATGTTCCACTGCCATGGCTGTTGGGGATGGGTGGGGTGGCAGGAGCAGTTCCAGCTCCATCAGCAGCAGCTGGAGTATACAGTCGCTGATGAGTAGCTTTCTTCACCCGCATAGTGAAGAAACTACTCACCAGCAGCAGCAGCAGGTAGACCTGGAGCAGGACCTGAACCAGCAGGTAGTGGCATACTTGGACAGCGCCCTGCCAACCCACATTGAAGATACGTTGGACTACTGGGCAGCCAAACTGGATTTATGGCCGCAACTAGCAGAGTTTGCCCTGGAAAAGCTGTCCTGCCTGGCCAGCAGTGTGGCATCAAAGTGGGTGTTTAGTGCGACGGGGACCATAGTTACCCCAAGAAGAACTCGCCCGTCCACAATATAAAATGTGGAGAGACTGACTTTTGTCAAGATGAATCAGGCGTGGAACAGCCAGGATTTCCACCCACCAATGCCTGATGCATCTGATTAGATTACCCAAACCTTGAAAAAAAAGAGACCGATTTATTTTGGCTACCTGCCTCAGCTACTACTCTGATGCTGCCACCCGCTTGATGCCACACATCTGATGCCAAGTGCTCCTTCTTTCACCCACCTCCGTCAGCGGGTACTGGGATTGACATCCACTGCCCCACTCTGTCACTGGGTCAGTTTGTGGTCTCCTGATGCTGCAGCTGCCATCCCCACACTATTTCACCTTCACACTCTGTGGTATTCTGATGCTGCTGCCATATCCAGCTGCTGCCATATCCACACTATGTCACCTTGCCACTCTGTGGTATCCTGATGCTGCATCTGCTGCCATCTCCACACTATGTCAACTTGCCACTCAGTGTTATCCTAATGCTGCTGCTGCTATTTGCACACTGTCACCTTGCCACTATGTGGTAGCCTGGTGCTGCTTCTGCTGCCATCTCCACACTATGTCAACTTGCCACTCAGTGTTATCCTGATGCTGCAGCTGCCATTTGAACACTATGTCACCTTGTCACTCTGTGGTACTCTATCATTGTGCCACTTGGTGGCTTTCTCCTGTTGCTGCTGAGGGTTCTGCTGCCACCTCCAGACTCCTCATACTGCTACCAACTCCTGACTCTGTCATTGTGCCACTCAGGGGGCCTTCTCCTGATGCTGCCACCTCCAGACTGTGTCATTGTGCCACTCGGTGGCCTACTCATACTGCTTCCAACTCTAACCTCTGTCATTGTGCCACTCGGTGGCTTTCTCCTGATGCGGCCAACTCCAGACTCTGTCATTGTGCCACTCAGTGGCCTCCACATACTGCTGCCACCACCAGACTCTGTCATTGTGACACTCATTGGCCTCCTCATACTGCTTTCACCTCCAGACCCTGTCATTGGGCCACTTTGTGGTTTCCTCATGCTGTTTCCACCTCACCTTATGTCATAGGTCCACTCTGTGGACTTCTCATGCTGTTCTCACCTTCCCCACTTCATGACTGGTCCACTATTTTGGATTTCGGCCTGGCAGACATTATCATTTCTTTTACATTTCTTCTGATCTGTCAGAAGGAAGGAAAAATGAGACACACAAAGGATCCTGTGTGTGTATCAGCTGTAAGGCTTGTATGGTCCCATCAGAATTGGCTTATGATTTGGTAGCCAAAAGCAGGAGTGGGTACAAAACATAGAGACATGCAAATATTCTATTCATGTGTCATCTCTATTTTAGATCCACTCTATTTCTTTTTGGGCATTAGCAATACTGATGGATTATTGGAGAATGTGAAGACGTATGCTCCACAGAAAGGATCCGATTTTTGTGGGTTATTGTTCCGACCGACCAGCGGATGGGCAAATTAATCAGTGACGTCAACACAAACTTGCTGCTGACACCCTCTCCACTCTGTCAGGAGGCTCTACTTGTATAAGCGTTTAATAGAACAGGTTGTGTTGACATCTACAGTGGATATAAAAAGTCTACGCACCCCTGTTAAAATTGTCAGGTTTCTGTGCTGTAAAAACATTAGACAAAGAAAAATAATTTCAGAACTTTTTCCACCTTTGATGTGACCTATAAACTGTACAACTCAATTGAAAAACAAACTGAAATCTTTTAGGTAGAGGGAAGAAAAAATATAACAATAAAATAATATGGTTGCATAAGTGTGCACACCCTTAAATAATACTTTGTTGGAGCACCTTTTGATTTTATTAAAGCACTCAGTCTTTTTGGGTATGAGTCTATCAGCATGGCACATTTTGACTTGGCAAGATTTGCCCACTCTTCTTTGTAAAAACACTCCAACTCTGTCAGATTGCGAGGGCATGTCCTGTGCACAGCCATCTTCAGATCACCTCACAGATTTTCAATTGGATTCAGGTCTGGGCTCTGGCTGGGCCATTCCAAAACTTTAATCTTCTTCTGGTGAAGCCATTCCTTTGTTGATTTGGATGTGTGCTTTGGATGCATTAAAATATTATCTGTTTTCACAGCAGCAAGATGCTACTAGATGACTGAATATGGAGGTCCCTGCAGCAACTTTGAGAAGGTAGGTCCTGGGGAAAAGAAGATACTGGCTAGCTTTCCTCTATACCCAAAAGTCAACTTAGCTGTGATTGTGTCTATAATAATAAACTGGGAAGTTTCTTTCATAATCTATCAATTTTTTTTTTATATCAACATTGGTTGGTTGAGGTGCTGACGCGGCTGGGTATGACATAGTTATGGGGGATCTGTGGATGACGCTGAGTTGTGGGGGATCTGTGGATGACGCTGTGTTGTGGGGGATCTGTGGAGGACGCTGTTATATGGGGGATCAGTGGAGGGCGCTGTTATATGGGGGATCTGTGGAGGGCGCTGTTATATGGGGGATCTGTGGAGGGCGCTGTTATATGGGGGATCTGTGGAGGGCGCTGTTATATGGGTGATCTGTGGAGGGCGCTGTTATATGGGGGATCTGTGGAGGACGCTGTTATATGGGGGATCTGTGGAGGACGCTGTTATATGGGGGATCAGTGGAGGACGCTGTTATATGGGGGATCAGTGGAGGACGCTGTTATATGGGGGATCAGTGGAGGACGCTGTTATATGGGGGATCAGTGGAGGATGCTGTTATATGGGGGATCAGTGGAGGATGCTGTTATATGGGGGATCAGTGGAGGACGCTGTTATATGGGGGATCTGTGGAGGACGCCATTATATGGGGGGATCTATGGAGGACGCTGTTATATGGGGGATCTGTGGAGGACGCTGTTATATGGGGGATCTGTGGAGGACGCTGTTATGGGCGACCTGTGGAGGACACTTATGGGCGACCTGTGGATGGCACTGTTATAGGGGATGTGTGGAGGACACATAGGGCCATGAGGGGGGCCAGCTTAAGACATATTGCATCTTATGCTGGTCCCCCTCATGTGTCCTAAACTGGGCACATAACTGCCTTTTGCGTGTAAAGTGTTTTACTAGTACAGAGGCCGGACCTGTTAGGAGAGAGATTGTTTCACCCACACACACACTAGTAAAACACTTTACACGCAAAAGGCAGTTATGTGCGCAGGGCCCCTTTATATATTATCTCAGCATTTTCGGGTCGGCCAAATCGCCATATCGCATTTGCAGATTATCGCGATTCGATTGTTTTTTCGATTTATCGTGCAGCCCTAGTATGTAGTGCAGTAAGTTCTCTGTTTTATGTGCCACTTGTGCAGGGGGTGGGTTATAGGGTCCCACCTTACTCAGGGGCCCACTGGGGGATTCACCTGTACCCCTGCGGGCCAGTCTGAGCCTGTATACTACAGAAATAGATAATCCCCTGAAAATACTATCACACAGATAGTTCCCCTTCAATAATTATTGACACACAGTGCCCTAAAAAATAACTTTGCCCAGCAAATACTGTCCCTGAAACTAATAGTACCATAAGTATAGCGTCCTCCAAAAATAATAGTGCTAAGCCCATGCTGTTCCTCCAAATGTAATATGTAATAGTCCTCCCAAAAGTGTGGTAACAATGCACCTAATAGTGATAATGTCCCTCCTTTTTCATCCAGAAGTAATGCCTCCATAGTACCCACAGTAGTAATATTTTCCCCTATAATGTGTGCAAGTACAAAAAATGACCCCTTATAATGTTTGCCAGTAAAATCCCCCCCCCCCCTTGTAATTTGTGCCTGTATAAAAATGCTTCCTTATAATGTGTGACAGTACAAAAATACCTCCTTATGAGTGCCATTACAAGAAATGCTTCCTTATAATGTGTGCCAGTGCTAAAAAAAAACAAAAACTTTTAGTACCCCTTGTAGAACAAATGTCCCCATAGTGGCCACCTTAGAATGTGTGCCAATACAAAAATGCCCTCTTATGTACCAGTAGAAAAAATGCTCCCTTATAACATGTGTGAGTACGAAAAACTACCATATTTTAGTGCCCCCAGTAGAATGGATGTCTCCATAGTGGCCCCCTTATAATGTGTGCCAGTACAAAAATACACTTTTTTACAGCCGCAATGTCCCCATAGTGCTTTCTCCAGTTACAAAATAATGACCCCCACCCCATTGTGGCCCAACAGCATTCTTCCAAACAAAAATAATAAACTCAAATACTGACCTCCATTCTGCTGTAAGCGATGCAGTGCAAGACATAGACCACTTCTAGTCTGTGCCCTAAGCTCTATGCAGGCCAGCTCAGACAGCGTGATAATGAACTAGAACGGCAAGAACTAGAACTAAAGCCTTTTAGAGGAAACTGTGGGCCAGGACACATTGCTCATGTGCCCAATAGCAGCATTTAACTGTATTGCTGTCCTGAGTACAGTGATGTAGTTGAATATATAGAGATGAACATTTCCACAATGGAAGCGCTTATTGCCCATGGGCCTTACGCTACCCTCTCTTGCCCATACCTGGTCCCGCTTGAGGCAATCACTTTACCTCACCTCATTGGCAGTGCACCCCTGCATCTGAGGCTACAATTTAGGCCTTTCAGGGGTTAACCAGGGGGGAAAAAAACACCTTATCCAGCATAGAGGTCATAGTCACATAGTCAATAAGTAGAAAAAAGACATACGTCCATCAGGTTCAACCAAAGGATATGTGGGCACGCAAAACCCAGAAAGGAAGGGAGACTCTGATTTCTGCACATTTTCATAAGCATTAATGTCCCTGTTGTGACCATGTCCAGAGGTAGTCTATTCCACTTTCCACAGATTCATTGTTCTTACAGTAAAGAAGCTTTGACGCTTCTGGAGACTGAACTTTTTCTGCTCCAGTCGGTGGCAGTGCCCCCTTGACTTTTGTGGGCATTTTACATGGAACAGCTTTTCAGTATATTTTTGTATGGCCCATTTCTATATTTCCATGCATGAAGAGGTCATTGCAGCCATCTTGATTGAACACCATGTGCCATCACCGATTATGTCACCACTCCCAGCCAGTGCGCCGGTGTGGCGATGTCATATGCCACCATGCGCAAAATTTTGCACAGTTTCTGTAATCAAGATGGCCACTGTGGCCTCTTCGAATAGATGAGGTGAGTATGTTTTTTTTTTACCGCCAATTTGTTTGACTTTGATTCCCTCAACACTAGACAGCATGTAATACTAAATTTCTAATGCAGTTGGTGTAGCAAGGAAAATGATGATCTGGAACATCCCCTAGAAATAAAATTTGATCCCAGTGAGTTTCACAATGCATGCTTGCAGTGATCAGAAGAATGAATGGGGTCTTTATAGAAAGTGCCTATCTTTTTAACTGTGTAAAGCACTTAACATAAAATATTCAATTTGCCACATTTTTAAGACTCTTGAATGGCCTAATCTGGAAGCATTGTAATTATGCTCTCAGATATGATTACCTTCACGATGAATCATTCTTGTGGTCAGAATCCTAATCTGGTTTCAATGGTATCTAAAATGTTAACAATAAATTCATCCAGTTGATTATTACAGGTTTTGTCATATGTAGAGATTTCTATTATCAGTACAAAATAAATATTCTTTTGGAGACATCACCTTTGAATTCCCCTCTCATTCTTTATTCTAGGTAGCTGACATTTCCTTAATGTTCCTTTAAATGTTTGCTTACAAATAATTTATTCTCTGTCCCCTTATATTTTCATCAAAAAGCAAGACATTACTCTGTGTGTCAGAAACTATTTTATATATTTTTGAACCAGGAGACACTTGTACGAATAGGTCAGATGTGGGCACAATGATGCATAATGATTAGTTAAAAAAAAAAAGGGAAGACTAAAGTATGCACGGAATTGGATTATTGCCATTCTATTATCACCAAGAAACCATCGTATTCATAGGCTAATGCATGAACAATTACTTATATTAGTATTTGACATGATCCTATTAACTGTTTATTATTCACTAAGTTATCCACAGAGAACAAAGAAATGCTGCTCTTACTTAAAAAATAAATAAATAAATATGGAAGGAGATAAAATTAGTTTGAATGTGGCCTCATGAATTATGACAATGTGTGTACTACTTGAACAGTTGTATAATTACTCATCTGGGTCTAGTCTCAGACCATACACCGTCTCTCATCTTTTGCACTTTTAATAATAATAATAATAATAATAATAATAGTAATACTATTTAGGCTACATTCACACAACCGTATCAATGAGTCCACAACGGGTGCAGATCCATTTAATTCTATGGGGCTGCAAAAAAAGTGGACAGCACACCTTCTGCTGTCCACACCTGTTGCTCTGTGCCGCGGGCCCGCAAAAAAAAGAGAATATGTCCCATTCTTGTACGCAATTGCGGACAAGATTAGGCATTTGTTGTGATAGCGACGGCATGTGCGGTCCGCAAATTGCAGAAAGGACATGGTTCGGTATCCGTGTTTTTCGGATCCCCAAAGCACCACGTTCATGTAAATGTAGCCTTATATAGAGTCATTATATTCAACTGTGCTTTACAATCAGAGGGCAAAAAACAAGTCAACAATTAAAACAAGAGGAATAAGGGCCCTGCTCTCAAGATCGCGCCATGCATCGCCAATGATTGCGCTATACATCAGCCACTGTTGTCACCAGACAAGCCTTTGTTGGTGGTGGTGTGACAGTGTGGGCAGGTGTGTCTGGTCAATAAAGAAGTGCCCTACACTTTGTGAATGGTACAGTGACAAGCCTATACTACTTGAATAACATCATAAATCCAGTCGTACCGCTGCATGAACAACACAGGCCTAATTTCATCTTCATGGATGACAATGCGCCAGCTCATCAAGGTTGCATCATTAGGGAAAAGCTGTTGGAGACTGGGATACCTCAAATGGAGTGGCCTGCACTTTCTCCAGACCTGAATCCCATTAAAAACCTATGGGACAAGCTAAGTCACCGTGTATAGGCTGTTAAGTCTGTACTCCAGAGCCTCAATGACCTAAGGGCTGCCCTTCAAGAAGAGTGGGATGCCATGCCTCAGCAGACAATAAGTCGACTTGTGAACAGCATGAGATGTCGTTATCAAGCTGTAATTGATGTTTAAGGCCAATGACACGTTATTGAGACACTGACATTTTTTTGTGGGCTTTTTGTTGGCTTTTGTTTCAATACATTTTTGAGATGAGGAAATCACCATTGCATGCTTTTTCTTAAATGCCCTACTTTCATGATATAATATCACTGTATAGTGAACTTTTTACATTATCCATAAATTTCGCCGGAAAGCGAAATATCCCTAACTTGTTTTGAGTAGTGTATATAGCTATAGGTTAATGCAGGCATGTCCAAACTGCCTGGTTACCAGTAGGTGGCAGCAGCTCATTGGCAAGTACAACTTAGTGTTTAGTGCATCTAAGCTGGAATGGCTTATGGGTGGAGATACAGCTATTAACAGGGTTTATTAGTGGTGTAAAAGTAGAAAAAAAATTAGGGCCTAATTGCCGTTCAGCGGTGCAGCTATACAGAGGGACAAACGCTATTGGAGCAAGTGACTGCAAGTGGTGTGATATACCTGTTGCCTCCCAAAAAAACTGATTAAGGGGTTTGATATACCTGCTTCCAACAAATAATCATTAAGGGGTTCTATATACGTGCTTCCACAAATACTTCTCTTCTATAGGGACTTTGTCACAGGGTCATTTTAAAAATGACAGACAGGAGAAGAAGCAGGCGAAGTTGGAGAAGGTGCGTGCGATTGCTTCAAAAGATGCACCAGAGTTGGTTGAGTGGCTCAAACAGAATCCGCTTCTGCATCCTCCTCATCCTCTGTATCAGCACCCTCATCACTGTCTGCTGTGTGCATCCCCAAAATAAACCACTACCACCATCACCACCACCATATTTCCTCCACTCGAGTCAGAGGAATAAATTTCCCATCCATTCCCAGACCTTACCGATGCGCAGCCATTCTTGGCATCGGATGAGGAAGACGAGGTAGCAACGGCCACCCAGCGGTCTGACGACAGTACCAAGATCAGCCCAAGGAGGGTGGTGCCCGCTGTTGCTGCCTACTCCGAGATCTCTAATGTCAGTGGCGGTGAAGGTGACGATGATGACATGTTGATGGACGTCACGTGGTTGCCCACAAGACAGAAAGAGGAGGGGGGTTCAGAGGTAGAGACAGAGCAGCAAATAGGGCGGAGAAGGAGGAGAAGCAGGCAGAACTCGCAGTGCACAGGAGGCAAAAAGCAGACTGCAAATGTATCTGGAGCGACCCATCAACCATGCTCGGTCACATCTGGTGCTCCCAGGACGCCGGCACATGGCTCTGCAGTGTGGGATTTTTTTAACATGTCAGATGCTGACAATAGTGTTGCCATCTTCAGCCTGTGCTGTCAACTCATAGGACGCGGTAAGCCCAACACTCACCTAGGAACAACCGCCTTAAGAAGGCACCTGGCCTCCCATCACCGAGTCCAGTGGGAGCAACACCATCTAAACCCACAAAGCCATACTCCCGGCACTCCACGTCCTGCCTCTTCTCCTCTCTCCTCCCATTTGTCCTCCACTCAACCTTCCACTGTGGTGTCGTCACGCTAATCTGGCAAAATTCAGGCTTCCGTGGCCCAAATGAACGTAAAAAGTTGATGATGCCGGATAACCCTCTTGCCCAACGGCTGATTGCCGGCTTGTCGAAACTGCTAGCCCTCCAACTACTGCCATATAAACTGGTGGACTCGGAAGCCTTTTGTGGCCATTGGTACACCACAATGGAAGGTCCCCGGAAGGAAATATTTCTCTCTGAAGGGCATCCCAGAGCTATATGGCCATGTTCAGCGGAAAGTAAATGTATCTCTGGCTCACAGTGTCGGTGCCAAGATACATCTGACCACAGACACGTGGTCTAGCAAACACGGGCAGGGATGGTACATAACTTTTACTGATTGAAAATAGTAATTTTTCCACTTAATTTTGTATGAAATAAAGTAGATTTTTATTCTTTAGTCAATGTGTTTCAAGGGCGCACAGCCCTCTTCATCAGGACAATAATGGCATATACAGAATAATGTCAAAGGATCGTCTTTTAAACAGTATTTTGGCGCGCAGGCCAGTGGTTTGTGGGCGGAGAGCTAGTATGTGTGACGTTGCTAGTGATGTCAGGAAGAGAACGCCCATGCCTGCCTGACATCGGAGGTAAAAGGTTAATTGTTGTATGTTCGCTGATTACTATTTATATGGTTTGTGTATTTGCAGATTACAGCAGAGATGTGTTTATATGTTTAAGTATTGACCATCTTTATATCGGGAAGGGGACTTGTTCGGGCAGTCCTATCCTTATACTCACGCTCTCCTGCTGTATTTTTATTGAGCTACTAACAGCAGGGTAAAGCAGAGAGGTCAGCAGTAGGTAGCGCTGTCACCTGCCGCAGGGTGCAAACTAAAATCTGCAGGTGGGATCCAAAGGGAATTGCATTATCAGCAGTACTCAAATCTGGCACTGACCGGCAGCGGGGGATGTGTACTACAGATCGCAGCATAGGGTATGGACGCAATAATATTTTATGCTCCTATTTTTTTTAAGGAGAAGTGCATCCTGTCGGTTGGTTCAGAATACTGGCTTTTTGTGGCAGGGGTTGCCGGCGGATTGCGCAGTTCCCCGTAGTAGGGCGCCAGCCCGGATCTTCTAGTGGGCTCCTGAGGAGATGGTATCAGAGGGATCCAGAGGGGATGGTGTCATCACCAGCGCTCAGGTTTGATGATGACCGGCGGTAGGAATGTATACTATCGGTCACTGTATGTAGTATCGATGTACTAACGTTATTATATTGCTACTGGCAGAACGAGGGTACATCCTGTAGGTCTGTTTAGACATAGTAACATTAAAGTTACAAAATGTTTATATGTTTTGTTGTTAGGTTGGGGTCACTATTTGTTACATTTTTTGATCCACATGTTTTGTTGTATATTTTCACTGGATGCAAGGGCTGGTTTTATCTGTATGCTCGATTAGTATTGTTTGGGAACTTGTTATTTTGGATATACATTATACTTGCATTAGTATAATGAGATTATTATTATAAAGAACACACAATATAAATGATAAAAGCCGTGAAGTAATTAAAATATGTAGTTTTAGTGGACTTATAATGGTTGTGACAAAGAGAAATAAAAATTAATAATAATAATAATAATAATAAATAGAAAAAAGGTAAAAAATGGTAGATGGGGGGTAGAAAATACTAAAAAAAGTTTATTTATTTATATATGAAAAAAAATGATATAAAAGAAAGTGTCGATAATAGTAGGAAATATACATAAAAATATATATGTAAAAAAAATATATATAAAAGAAGGTGTATATTTATAGATATTAATTTATTGCGATGGAGAAAGAAATGTACATAGTTATGTATATAAAATAAATGACATCTATCAATAATACATATTGATAATAATTGATTAAATTTGTTTATAGTATGGTTTCTGAGATTTCATTAAGTACATATGGTGCAAGGGTGTCTAGCTGATATATCCAGTACACTTCTCTCTTCTGCAGAGTGTTGAATCTGTTAAAAGGGTTTTCTGGTATAAAATCGATTGGGGTTATGGTTAGAGGATGTTTTTCTTTCTCTATTGTGGAAACACAGTGTCTGGCGAGGCTGTGTTTGAGGTATTGTCTGCGTATATTATATCTGTGTTGGTTTACACGGTTATGTAGGGCCTGAGTCGTGCGTCCGACGTACTGGAGGCCACATTTGCACTCAGTGAGGTATACTACATAACACGTTTGGCAGGTCATATGATGTCTGATTGTGGAAGTGGACCCATTTCTTTTTTAGGTAAATTGTGTACGACTATGCGTGATAACTTTGCAGCATAAACAGGTTTTTGTTCCGCATTTAAAGCTACCTTTCCGGCCTGACTTTTACTTTCTGAAGTTTTTGTATGCTGTTTTAGTTTACTGGGGGATAACATGTTTTTCATAGTAGGGGATATTCTATAGATTATTCTTGGTTGTATTGGCAGGAATTTATCAAGATAGGGATCTTGTAAAATATGCCATTGTTTGGCTAGTATTGAACAGATAGTTTTATTGGATGTATTGTATTGGGTGATTAGACTTAGGTGCATTTTGGATTTTTCCTCCCAGGCCCTACATAACCGTGCAAACCAACACAGATATAATAAACACAGACAATACCTCAAACACAGCCTCTCCAGACATTGTGCGTCCACAATAGAGAAAGAAAAACATCCTCTAACCATAACTCCAATCGATTTTATACCAGAAAACCCTTTTAACAGATTCAATACTCTGCAGAAGAGAAAGTAATACTGGATATATCAGCTAGACACCCTTGCACCATATGGACTTAATGAAATCTCATAAACCATATTATAAACAAATGTCATCAATTATTATCAATATGTATTATTGATAATTGTCATTTATTTTATATACATAACTATGTACATTTCTAGCTCCATCACAATAATTTTATATATATATATATATATATATATATATATATACACACCTTCTTTTATATACTTTTTTTTTACATATATATTTTTATGTATATTTCCTAATATTATCCACACTTTCTTTTATATAAAAAAATAATTTTTACATATATAAATAAATATTTTTTTGTATTTTCTACCCCCTCCTACAATTTTTCACCTTTTTTCTATTTATTATTATTATTATTATTATTATTATTACTTTTTATTTCTCTTTGTCACAACCATTATAAGTCCACTAAAATTACATATTTTAATTACTTCACGGCTTTTAAAATTTATATTGTGTGTTCTTTATAATCATAATCTCACTATACTAATGCAAGTATAATGTATATCCAAAATAACAAGTTTCCAAACAATACTAATCGAGCATACAGATAAAACCAGCCCTTGCATCCAGTGAAAATATACAACAAAACATGTGGATCAAAAAATTTAACCAATAGTGACCCCAACCTTACATCAAAACATATAAACATTTTGTAACTTTAATGTTACTATGTCTAAACAGACCTACAGGATGTACCCTTGTTCTGCCAGTAGCAATATAATAGCGTTAGTACATCGACACTACATACAGTGACCGATAGTATACATTCCTACCGCCGGTCATCATCAAACCTGAGCGCTGGTGATGACACCATCCCCTCTGGATCCCTCTGATACCATCTCCTCAGGAGCCCACTAGAAGATCCGGGCTGGCGCCCTACTACGGGGAACTGCACAATCCGCTGGCAACCCCTGCCCCAAAAAGCCAGTATTCTGAACCAACCGACAGGATGCACTTCTGCTTAAAAAAATAGGAGCATAAAATATTATTGCGTCCATACCCTATGCTGCGATCTGTAGTACACATCCCCCGCTGCCGGTCACTGCCAGATTGGAGTACTGCTGATAATGCGATTCCCTTTGGATCCCACCTGCAGATTTTAGCTTGCACCCTGCGGTAGGTGACAGCGCTACCTACGGCTGATCTCTCTACTTTACCCTGCTGTTAGTAGCTCAATAAAAATACAGCAGGAGATTGTGAGTATAAGGATAGGACTTCCCGAACAAGTCCCCTTCCCGACATATAAAGATGGTTAATACTTAAACATATAAACACATCTCCGCTCTAATCTGCAAATACACAAACCATATAGATCGTAATCAGCGAACATACAACAATTAACCTTTTACCTCTGATGTCAGGCAGGCATGGGCGTTCTCTACCTGACATCACTAGCAACGTCACACATACTAGCTCTCCGCCCACAAACCACTGGCCTGCGCGCCAAAATACTGTTTAAAAGACGATCCTTTGACATTATTCTGTATATGCCATTATTGTTCTGATGAAGAGGCCTGTGCGCCCTTGAAACTCGTTGACTAAAGAATACAAATCTACTTTCTTTTATACAAAATTACACGAAACATTGCCTCCTGTTTTCAGCGCCGCTAAAAAAGGTTCAGAAAAATTATTATTTTCTATCTCCAAAACTTTATCTCTCTTGCCGCATCTGGGGCAGAGAAAACGAACCTTGGCAGCAGTACAGGACCCCGCATGCTGGACGGGAGAATACAAGCAAAAGCATCATACAGTTGTTGTGGCTTCACACAACAATAAATGGTAAGCGCTTCTTGTATATAGTGCCGTAAAACTGTCATACAGCCACACACACGAGGCGCGGCCTCCCGTCTCCTTTTTCTTATCTTTTTTTACATAACTTTTACTGAACCTTCTGACGGCTGTCAAGCATGCAAACCATGGCACCTGTGTGGATTTGGTGTTACCGGATTGCATGCAGGCCTGCCTCGTCTTCTCCCCCTCCTACTCCATTCCCTTCTCTTCATCGGTTGACTCCTCCTTTTCTACTTCTATCGCCTCTTCTGCTGCATCCCCCCAGCTCCCCAGAACCTATTTGACATGCCAGGTGAGACGTTGCCATGCTGTGTGTGCCAATCCTACCGCGCATGCAAGAAGAGGGTGATTTGAAGATGTGTTGGTCACTTCGGATATGAGATCCAGCCTCAGGGAACGCCTAGACCGACAGGTGTCCGACTACATTGGGTTAATGGCCAATGTGGACGCTGGGTGTGCAGGCTTGACCTGTGGCCAGAGATGGCACAATTTGCCATGTAACACTTGGCTTGCCCCTTGGCGAGTGTCCTGTCCGAAAGGACATTCAGAGCATCAGGGGGGTCGTGACCGATAAGCGAACTTGCCTAGCTCATAACAGTGTGGACTACCTAACACTTTCTAAAAACGAAGTAGGCATGGATCTCGGAGGAATTCATCACCTGTGACGACCACGTAGTATTGAATTTCACCTATTATCATTTGGGGTTTATTCAAGAGGGGGGATTTTATTAGCCATGTTTTTAATCCAACTTTATATTTTTTGTTCTTTTAAACATATGCATTTGACATGTATTTGTACCAGCCTGCAGTAAAATTGATATCCAATGAGCATCTAATATACCTCCAGCCACATAATAAATTTTTCTGTACGGTTAATGCATAATGTTTGAGGCCTGTTATCTAACTGGCCAACGGTAAAATTGTTATACGGTGACCGCCTAATATACCTCCAGCCACATTTTCAATTGTTCTTTTCTGTCTGGTGAATGAATAGTTTTTGGAGCCTGTAGTTCAATGGCCTGCAGTAAAATTGATATCCATTGACCATCTGATATAGTACCCCCAGCCACATAATCACTTGATGTTTTCTGTTTGGTGAATGCCTAATGTTTGGGGCCTGTACTCCACTGGCCTTGAGTAAAATTGATATCCATTGACTGTCTAATATAGCTCCAGCCACATAATCACTTGATCATTTATGTACGGCGAATGCATAATTTTTAGGGCCTGTAATCTAACTGGCCAACAGTAAAATTGTTATACGGTGACCGCCTAATGTACCTCTAGCCACATTATCAATTGTTCTTTTCTGTCTGGTGAATGATTCATTTTTGGGGCCTGTAGTCCACTGGCCTGCAATAAAATTGTTATCCAATGACTGTCTAATATACCTCCAGCCACAAAATCACTTAAAGGATAACTGTCACACTTAGACCCTTATTTCAATTTTCATATATGTAGTTACTAATAACTAGTGATGAGCCGCAGGGGTCATAATCGAATTCGCGATATTTCGCGAATATTTTTTAGAATAATCGTCGAATATTCGAAAATTCGCAATTCTTTTTTTCTTGAAAAAAATCGGCAAGGTAATGATTGTGTAATATGCAAATTTTCGTAATTCGAATTTTCGGATTCGAATTTTATTGCAAATTTTTCAACTATTAGACAAAGAAGATTATAGCACTATATTAGCTAAATTGCTCTATATTTGATTTTTTTAATATTCGCTATATTGCTATAACAGTTTTTTTAAATATTCGTAATATATAGCAATATAGCGAATATTCGGAAAAAAAACGAATATAGAGCAATTTAGCTAATATAGTGCTATAATTTTTTTTATAGTTGTCATTTTTTTCCAATCTGAACTCCAGATGAGAAAAAAATTACAACTATTAGACAAAGATTATAGCACTATATTAGCTAAATTGCTCTTATATTCGTATTTGTAATATTCTAAAACAAGAATATATAGCAATATAGCGAATATTTGAAAAAAACGAATATAGAGCAATTTAGCTAATATAGTGCTATAATCTTCTTTGTCTAAAAGTTGAAAAATTCGCAAGAAAAATTCAAATCCAAAAAATTGGAATTACGAAAATTTGCATATTACACAATCATTACCTTGCCGATTTTTTCAAGAAAAAAAAATGGTGCATTTTCGAATATGACCCCTGCCGCTCATCACTACTCCTAAAGTCAAGTATATTGCAGCCTTCTTATTGGCCCACAAGCTAGAAGCAGGAAGGGATCATGTTTACTGATTTAAAAAAAAAAATCGGAAAAAAATCGAATATTCGAAATTACGAATATATATAACTATATTCGAAATATTAGCGAATTTTCGAAGTACCTATATTCGCGATAAAAATTGAATATTTGAATATTCGTGATCAACACTACTAATAACATGATATTCCAGAATCAGTTACTATTAGACTGACTTACTCCATATTTAATAAGATTCAGCCCTTAGCAACCAGTCTGCATAAAACTGCAATTTCACTATTCAGTTAAGATGGCCGCCACTGCCCTCACCCTGAGGCTTATCCCGCCTGCCCTCACTAGCCAGTAACAATAGCCCCCCAAAAGTGTCTGTAACCAGAGCCCTCCCCCCTAAAGGGTTAATCTCCTGCAGCACAAAGGGGTCCTCTTACCACATGTTGCTTCATTTATACACTGAGCAGATGGCAGATCTCCCTTCCCTGGTCTGCGCTGGTTCAACTCTACTTCTCCAGCTCTGCTGAGTGAGGGAGCATCTGCCAAGTGCAGGGACAGGGAGAAGTGCACACAGCCCAGGCACTGTTATCAGCTGCTGGGGAGCACCTGGCTTTAATCATTTACTTACAGTCCCTGGCTGTCAGCAATGTGACCTTGCACGCAGCATCAACAGATAGATGCCTAGCAACCCTATTTTAAGCACATGTAAAAGTAGGCAGTACAGGGAACAAAACTGTGGAATTAAGGGGTAATTGAATACACAGTAAAAAGTTGAAATAGGGCCACCAAGGTGATATTAATCACCACAATCCGCCAAAAAAAATAAAAAAATATGACAGTTATACTTTAACATAGAAACATAGAATGTGTCGGCAGATAAGAACCATTTGTCCCATCTAGTCTGCCCAATATACTAAATACTATGGATAGCCCCTGGCCCTATCTTATATGAAGGATGGCCTTATGCCTATCCCATGCATGCTTAAACTCCTCCACTGTATTTGCAGCTACCACTTCTGCAGGAAGGATATTCCATGCATCCACTACTCTCTCAGTAATACTTCCTGATATTACTTTTAAACCTTTTCCCCTCTAATTTAAAACCATGTCCTCTTGTAGCAGTTTTTCTTCTTTTAAATATTCTCTCCTCTTTTGCCTTGTTGATTTCCTTTATGTATTTAAAAGTTTCTATCATATCCCCTCTGTTTTGTCTTTCTTCCAAGCTATACATCTTAAGGTCCTTTAATCTTTCTTGGTAAGTTTTATCCTGCAATCCATGTACCAGTTTAGTAGCTCTTCTCTGAACTCTCTCCAAAGTATCAATATCCTTCTGGAGATATGGTCTCCAGTACTGCGCACAATACTCCAAATGAGGTCTCACTAGTGCTCTGCAGAGCGGCATGAGCACCTCCCTCTTTCTACTAGTAATGCCTCTCCCTATACACCCAAGCATTCTGCTAGCATTTCCTGCTGCTCTATGACATTGTCTGCCTACCTTTAAGTCTTCTGAAATAATGATCCCTAAATCCCTTTCCTCAGATACTGAGGTTAGGACTGTATCACTGATTTTATATTCTGCTCTTGGGTTTTTACGTCCCAGGTGCATTATCTTGCACTTATCAACATTAAGTTTTAGTTGCCTGATTTTTGACCATTCCTCAAGTTTTCCTAAATCCTTTTCCATTTGGTGTATCCCTCCAGGAATATCAACCCTGTTACAAATCTTTGTGTCATCAGCAAAAATACACACCTTACCATTGAGGCCTTCTGCAATTTCGCTGATAAAGATATTAAACAATATGGGTCCCAGAACAGATCCCTGAGGTACCCCACTGGTAACAAGACCATGGTCTGAATATACTCCATTGACTACAACCCCTCTGTTGTCTGTCCCTCAGCCACTGCCTAATCCATTAAACAATATGGGAGTCCAAGCCCAAAGACTGCAATTTATGGAAAAGCCTTATATGTGGAACAGTATCAAAAGCCTTACTAAAGTCTAGATAAGCGATGTCTACTGCACCTCCGCATCTATTATTTTAGTCACCCAATCAAAAAAATCAATATGATTAGTTTGACATGATCTCCCTGAAGTAAATCCATGCATTTTTTCCATCTTTCAATTCATGGGATTTTAGATGTTTTCTGTCCAGTGAATGCCTAGTTTTTGGAGCCTGTTCTCTACTGGCCTACAGTAAAATTGCTATCCATCTTTTATGTACGGTGAATGCATAATTGTTGGGGCCTGTAATCTAAGTGGTCAACAGTAAAATTGTTATACAATGACTGCCTAATGTACCTCCAGCCACATTATCAATTGTTAATTTTTGTCTTGTGAATGCCTAATGTTTGGGGCCTGTACTCTTGTGGCCTAAAATAAAACAATTCTAGGCTCTAGCAGGGCACAATTTTGAAAGTTTCCCTTTAACCACTTCAACCCCGCTAGCTAAAACCCCCTTAATGACCAGGCCACGTTTTACACTTCTGCACTACACTACTTTCACCGTTTATTGCTCGGTGATGCAACTTACCACTCAAATGAATTTTACCTCCTTTTCTTCTCACTAATAGAGCTTTCATTTGGTGGTATTTCATTGCTGCTGACATTTTTACTTTTTTTGTTATTAATCGAAATTTAACGATTTTTTTGCCCAAAAATGACATTTTTCACTTTAAAGGGATTCTGTCACCTCCCCTCAGCCAAAAAACGATTTAAAAGCAGCCATGCAGCACAGCTTACCTGGATTAGGCTGTGCTCTTTTATCCTGAAATCCGTCCAGCAGTTACTTCAAAAAACGACTTTGATCAATAAGGAAATGCGTCCTGAAGGTGCCCAGAGGGGCGTTTTTTTCTTCCTAGTGAGCCCAGTACCGCCCCTCTTTCAGTGCCCAGCCCGCCTTCCTTGTATTTTCTAACCGCCGCCCCCAGCCTGCCACAGCCTTCCCTACCCTCTCCTCCCCCTCCCTCACGCCGAACGAAGTCTCGCACAGGCGCAGTACCCACTGAGGGCTGCGCCTGTGCGATCATCAGGAGACTGAGGGCGGCAGCTTCATCTTCGTCACTGGGCATGCGCCGAGCCCAGTGACGTCCGATGCTCGCTCTTCCCTGACTGAGGTAAGAGCGAGCATCGGACGTCACTGGGCTCGGCGCATGCCCAGTGACGAAGATGAAGCTGCCGCCCTCAGTCTCCTGATGATCGCACAGGCGCAGCCCTCAGTGGGTACTGCGCCTGTGCGAGACTTCGTTCGGCGTGAGGGAGGGGGAGGAGAGGGTAGGGAAGGCTGTGGCAGGCTGGGGGCGGCGGTTAGAAAATACAAGGAAGGCGGGCTGGGCACTGAAAGAGGGGCGGTACTGGGCTCACTAGGAAGAAAAAAACGCCCCTCTGGGCACCTTCAGGACGCATTTCCTTATTGATCAAAGTCGTTTTTTGAAGTAACTGCTGGACGGATTTCAGGATAAAAGAGCACAGCCTAATCCAGGTAAGCTGTGCTGCATGGCTGCTTTTAAATCGTTTTTTGGCTGAGGGGAGGTGACAGAATCCCTTTAAGTTAAAAAAACGACATCCATATATAAATTTTTCGCTAAATTTATTTTTCTACATGTCTTTGATAAAAAAAAAAAAAATGTTTGGGTAAAAAAAAAAAATGGTTTGGGTAAAAGTTATAGCGTTTACAAACTATGGTACAAAAATGTGAATTTCCGCCTTTTGAAACAGCTCTGACTTTCTGAGCACCTGTCATGTTTCCTGAGGTTCTACAATGCCCAGACTGTACAAACACCCCACAAATGACCCCATATGCGTGAGAAGTAGTTTGCAATCAAAATCTGTAAAAAATGACCGGTGAAATCCGAAAGGTGCTCTTTGGAATGTGTGCCCCTTTGCCCACCTAGGCTGCAAAAAAGTGTCACAAAAGTGTCTGGTATCGCCGTACTCAGGAGAAGTTGGGGAATGTGTTTTGGGGTGTCATTTTACATATGGGTGAGATAAATATCTTGGTCAAATGCCAACTTTGTATAAAAAAATTGGAAAAGTTGTCTTTTGCCAAGATATTTCTCTCACTCAGCATGGGTATATGTAAAATGACACGCCAAAACACATTCCCCAACTTCTCCTGAGTACAGCGATACCAGATGTGTGACACTTGTTTGCAGTCTAGGTGGGCAAAGGTGCACACATTCCAAAGAGCACCTTTAGGATTTCACCAGCCATTTTTTACAGATTTTGATTTCAAACTACTTACCACACATTAGGGCCCCTAAATTGCCAGGGCAGTATAACTACCCCACAAGTGACCCCATTTTGGAAAGAAGACACCCCAAGGTATTCCATGAGGGGCATGGCGAGATCCTAGAATTTTTTCTTTTTTGTCACAAGTTAGTGGAATATGAGATTTCGTAAGAAAAAGAAATCAAAAAAAGAATCATCATTTTCCGCTAACTTGTGCCAAAAAATAAAAAATTCTAGGAACTCGCCATGCCCCTCACGGAATACCTTGGGGTGTCTTACTTCCAAAATGGGGTCACTTGTCGGGTAGTTATACTGCCCTGGCATTCTAGGGGCCCTAATGTATGGTAAGTAGTTTGAAATCAAAATGTGTAAAAAATGACCTGTGAAATCCGAAAGGTGCTCTTTGGGATGTGTGCCCCTTTGCCCACCTAGGCGGCAAAAAAGTGTCATACATCTGGTATCGCCGTACTCAGGAGAAGTTGAGGAATGTGTTTTGGGGTGTCATTTTACATATACCCATGCTGGGTGAGAGAAATATCTTGGCAAAACACAACTTTTCCCATTTTTTTATACAAAGTTGGCATTTGACCAAGATATTTATCTCACCCAGCATGGGTATATGTAAAATGACACCCCAAAACACATTCCCCAACTTCTCCTGAGTACGGCGATACCAGATGTGTGACACTTTTTTTGCAGCCTAGATGCGCAAAGGGGCCCAAATTCCTTTTAGGAGGGCATTTTTAGACATTTGGATCCCAGACTTCTTCTCACGCTTTCGGTCCCTAAAAAGCAGTATAAATACCCCACATGTGACCCCATTTTGGAAAGAAGACACCCCAAGGTATTCAATGAGGGGCATGGCGAGTTCCTAGAATTTTTTTTTTTGGCACAAGTTAGCGGAAATAGATTTTTTGGGTATTTTCTCACAAAGTCTCCCTTTCCGCTAACTTGGGACAAAAATGTCAATCTTTCATGGACTCAATATGCCCCTCATGGAATACCTTGGGGTGTCTTCTTTCCGAAATGGGGTCACATGTGGGGTATTTATACTGCCCTGGCATTTTAGGGGCCCGAAAGCATGAGAAGAAGTCTGGAATATAAATGTCTAAAAAATGTTATGCATTTGGATTCCGTGAGGGGTATGGTGAGTTCATGTGAGATTTTATTTTTTGACACAAGTTAGTCGAATATGAGACTTAGTAAGAAAAAACAAAAACAAAACAAAAAACAATTTCCGCTAACTTGGGCCCCAAAAAATTTCTGAATGGAGCCTTACAGGGGGTGATCAATGACAGGGGGGTGATCAGGGAGTCTATATGGGGTGATCACCCCCCTATAAGGCTCCATTCAGACGTCTGTATGATTTTTACGGATCCACGGATACATGGATCGGATCCGCAAAACGCATACCGACGTCTGAATGGAGCCTTACAGGGGGGTGATTAATGACAGGGGGGTGATCAGGGAGTCTATATGGGTGATCACCCCCTGTCATTGATCACCCCCCTGTAAGGCTCCATTCAGACGTCCGTATGTGTTTTGCGGATCCGATCCGTGTATCCGTAAAAATCATACGGACGTCTGAATGGAGCCTTACAGGGGGGTGATCAATGACGGGGGGTGATCAATGACAGGGGGGTGATCAGGAAGTCTATATGGGTGATCACCCCCTTGTCATTGATCACCCCCCTGTAAGGCTCCATTCAGACATCCGTATGTGTTTTGCGGATCCGATCCATGCATCTGTAGATCCGTAAAAATCATACGGACGTCTGAATGGAGCCTTACAGGGGGGTGATCAATGACAGGGGGGTGATCAGGAAGTCTATATGGGTGATCACCCCCTTGTCATTGATCGCCCCCCTGTAAGGCTCCATTCAGACGTCCGTATGTGTTTTGCGGATCCGATCCATGTATCTGTGGATCTGTAAAAATCATACGGACGTCTGAATGGAGGCTTACAGGGGGGTGATCAATGATAGGGGGGTGATCAATGACAGGGGGGTGATCAGGAAGTCTATATGGGTGATCACCCCCTTGTCATTGATCACCCCCCTGTAAGGCTCCATTCAGACGTCCGTATGTGTTTTGCGGATCCGATCCATGCATCTGTAGATCCGTAAAAATCATACGGACGTCTGAATGGAGCATTACAGGGGGGTGATCAATGACAGGGGGGTGATCAGGAAGTCTATATGGGTGATAACCCCCTTGTCATTGATCACCCCCCTGTAAGGCTCCATTCAGACGTCCGTATGTGTTTTGCGGATCCGATCCATGTATCCATGGATCCGTAAAAATCATACGGACGTCTGAATGGAGCCTTACAGGGGGTGATCAATGACAGGGGGGTGATCAATGACGGGAGGGGTGATCAGGGGTTCATAAGGGGTTAATAAGTGACAGGGGGGGTGTAGTGTAGTGTAGGTGGTGTTTGGTGCTACTTTACACAGCTACCTGTGTCCTCTGGTGGTCGATCCAAACAAAAGGGACCACCAGAGGACCAGGTAGCAGGTATATTAGACGCTGTTATCAAAACAGCGTCTAATATACCTGTTAGGGGTTAAAAAAATCACATCTCCAGCCTGCCAGCGAACGATCGCCGCTGGCAGGCTGGAGATCCACTCGCTTACCTTCAGTTCAAGTGAACGCGCGCGCCTGTGTGCGCGCGTTCACAGGAAATCTCGGCTATCGCGAGATGACGCGCCGATGCGTCGTTGAGCGCACAGCTGCCGCCTCCGGACAGCAGATCTGCGTTAGGCGGTCCGGAGGCGGTTAAGACGCATAAAAATGACCCCTTATTAAAATATACATTTTTTGTTGGAATTTTTGCAATTGATCCCCCTCTGTTATGTCACTGTTCATGTTGTGGGAAGATTTGTGCACTTCTAGTAAGCATTTGGTGGCTGCAAATATTACCTAAAGGTTTTTCAGGTTCGCCTGCCATTAAAGTGATCGCGTTCGCGAAATCGCATTCTCAAATCGTCTGGTCCATCACTACTAATTGCCGTTTAGCAGTGCAGTTATATGTGGTGAATCCCTTTTTGCAGTATGGACCGAATTACGTAGTGGTAAAACTTTTTATGTTAAGCAAGCTTTTTTGGGGAAAATTGATGGGTGATTGTATACTTTGTTCTGTATAAACCAAATTCCATTATCCTTTCAATGGTGAGATTTTTTTTTTATCTTAAACATGTTTTTTCAGGAAAATTGATATGTGATTGTAGACCTCTTTTTGTTGTATGGACCGAATTACGTAGTAGTGAATTTTTTTTCTGTGAAACAGGATTTTTGGGGGAAAATTGATGGGTGATTGTAGACCTCCTTTTGCTGTATGGACAGATTTACGCCATTGTTGGTCCAGCATTAAACATAATGAAGACGCTGATGACAACACACCAGCAGACTGTGCCTTTACCATCTATTCACAATTAAATCAAGCAGCTTCCGTAATTTGAAAACATTTATGTGTTTTTATCTGCTCGATCTGCATTCAATCTCCACAGCCCAGCTCCACAGTACCAGTGTTTGTATTTGAATGCCCACGGCTTATTTTCATCCTACAAATCTTGCACATAGCAGTGGTTTTGTGTGCCAGTCTTGTGGAGAAAAAGTGCCATATTGAAGATACTCTCACAAAGCAAGCTAGGCCTGAGTCTGGCACATTTTGAGCCTGTGACCATGTATCAACTAATTCTTGGCTGTTTCTTTTTATTTTCTGAGGTTTTGCCATACATTGCCTCTGCTTTTTATTGCACCACGACCGCCATACTCCTCCTTAGATGTCACCTCCACCTTAGCAACCTGTTCTTGCTCTAAGATACTGTCAAACACACAATCATCATAGGATTCACCCACCATACCGCTTTTTATCAGACTGTGATATGTTGCTGTGGGTTCCTTGGCCCCTCCCACAATTCCTTCCTCTGTATACCACTACCACTACCACAGTTGTAATTCATTCAGTTCATCAGATCATCCTCTTTGTCCTCAATAATAATCTGTCACCTACAATAAGTGAGGAAAGACTGTGACCTGCTTCTTCTCCTACTGGTAGGATGGGTGGTGTCTATTATGCTGCTACTGCTGTTTGCACTTCTACAGCCACCCCCATTCTGACTCTAAGATGACAAGGCACAGGTTTCTAATTTTCCACTTTGCCACTTACCAGACATTTTATTAGGAGACCTATTTCAAAATTGCAAAGTCATAGGTTTGGTACACTGATCATTAAATGTTACCAAATTTGCAAGTGTTTTTTTCCGTAATCAACTGACAAAGGAAGAGTTAAACTTCCCACAAGAACACAATGCACACTGTTATTGGCAATTTAACAAAAAAACACAGTTCCATTAATGTAACTGGTATATTTACACAACAGCATTGAATTTAAAGGAAATGTATCACCCAAAATGTTATCTGCCAGTTAAAACCAAATTTTAACACTTTTTTTTTTGTAATGTTTCTTTTATTTTCTGATTGTAGATTTTTCTATGCCTGAATATGATTTTGAGGGATGCCATCTTGCCTGAGTTTTTGTTAACAGAATTTAGAAAGCATGGGTTTTCTCACTTCAGCAAATAGCATTTATTATGAAGAGAAAGTTAACACAAGGCATTGCCTAATGTCTTGTGATTATCCATGTTGCTTCATTTGCTGGCTTGATCCATGTTTCCATCACATTATACACTGCTCATTTCCATGGTTACAACCACCCTGCAATCCAGCAATGGTGGCCGTGCTTGCACACAATAGCAAAAAGCACCAGCCTATGTGAGCTCCCACGGTCCTGGTCACCAGAGAGGGTGATCCAGCACTCCATACCTCCAGCCACGGATACCAGATAACTAGACCGCTGAAGAAGGTCCAACTAGGATTGAAACATCTGTAATTGGGGTTAACAAGCTGTTTAATAATACTACACTTACAGTTACTGTACAGTATGTTCATAGCAGCAGAAGAGGGGGGGGAGGGGGGGTACCAGCAGTCAAAGCAACAGGCCAGAGCTGTCAGTATCATCTATTTTGAACAGCAAACCAGTTATCCTTGAATGGTTGACTGGGTCTTCAACATCATCTCAACTGACATCAAACACTCACATCCAGGAGTCAGTGGGTTAGTTTGCTCTGTGCCCCCACCTGTCCTGAACCTGCCTCTTTCTTTTTATGCTTATTCTGAACGGGAAATATTACATGCTGCCAGATTGGATCTGCTTTTCATGGAGGACAAGCTTATTGAGGACAGTCAGCAACTACTGCCTAGCCCAGATTTGGAGGAGTTAGCCACTTTGTTGCCATATGTAGAATCTGTGGGCAGAAGGTGAAGCATGGCCCTGTGCCAACACATGGAGCATCACCATAAATTGGCCTTGGAAAACCAAGGTGCTAATGTTATGGTACAGTCTGAGGCATCTTCTAGCAGCCACCAACCCTTCCAGCAGTCAAGGCTCCACCACCTCAGCAGAAGGGAGCTGTGTTTTGTCCCCATCATCTACTGGTCTTTATGCTCCTGCTCCTACTCCTCATCACTCATTTTGCCAGCAATTGATCACTAAGGCAAAAAGACAACAGTTTGATTGCACTCATCCAACTGCGCAAAAGCTAAATGTGCTCCCGGCCAAGTTCCTGGTACTACAGTCCCTCCCTTTCCATGTGGTGAACTCTAAACCTTTCAGAGAACTGATGGCTTTTGACGAGCAAAGGTGGAGAACCCCAAGCTGTCATTACTTCTCCAAAAATGCTGTACCAGGCCTGTAGACTTGTGTTGAGCAGAAGGTGGGCCAGTTCTTGAGCCTTTTGGTGTCTGGTACAATTCACGGCAGCTCCGACATGTGGAGCTGTAACTATGGTCAATAATAATATTTGTCCTTTATGACCCACTGGGTGAATGTGGTTTTTGTCCAGGCAAAACAGCAACTTAGCCAGGTGACGGCACTGCCACCTCCTCATCCTCAATATTGCACTCAGCATCTACTGTAGGCACAGTTCTGAGTAGTCCTCCAGCATAAAATCTATACAGAGCACGGCAGTGTCACGCTATTCTGCATCAGGACTGCCTGGGCAAATGAGTCACACCGGGGAGGAACTGCTTGGTGTCCTTCAAGAGGAAATCAAATCCTGGCTATCTCCTTGTCAACTGTGGATCAAAACCATGGTCACTGATAAAGGGGAGAACATTCTATTGGTGCTGCGTCAAAGAGGGTTGACCCATGCGCCCTACATTGTGCATATTTTTTTAATAAATTTTTATTGTTTTCTTTATCATACAAAATACAGTTGTGACAATCTTTTATTTTCAGAGCATTCCTGAAGTCTTCTACCCAACTGCAAGACATCTTGACAATGGCCAGGAAACTGCACATGCACTTCAGCCACTCTTAACCTCAAAACACACCCTCCTTGAGCTAAAAAGGCAGGATAGCATTCCCCAATATAGCCTTACTTGTGACTTTTCCACATGTTGGAACTCCACTCTCCACATATTGGACCGACTATATGAGCAGAGGAAGGCCGTGGACAATTTCCTTGATACAGGCGGAGAGGAGTATTTTCCTGTGTAACTTCGACGTTACCCAGTGGCAGCTCATGCGTGACACCTGCCGTTTGCTCAGGCCCTTTGAAGAGGCCACTTTATTTGTCAGTTGCGAGGACAACGGGATTCGGTGGTTGATGAACTGGCAGAGGATGAGGACGAGGAAGAGGACATTCACAAACAAGCAATGTATACAAAAATAGGTGGTTATCTGCTCAAATGAAAGGAGAGGTGCAGGAGGAGCATACAGAGCTGGAAGGCAATGAGGAAGACCAGGCAGATGACCCCGACAGACCGTAGCAGTATGCAGTGGAGATGAAGGCCAGGGATTCTCTCTAAT
The DNA here is from genome assembly GCF_014858855.1 of Bufo gargarizans. Lineage (NCBI taxonomy): Eukaryota > Metazoa > Chordata > Amphibia > Anura > Bufonidae > Bufo > Bufo gargarizans. The sequence continues at coordinate 3,790,849 of NC_058085.1, forward strand.
TCCATTGTGAAAATGGCCAGATGCTTACATAGTGACAGCCGTGTTATCACCATTTGGCAGAGGGATGACTACTGGCTCTCCACCATGTTAGACCCTCGCTACTTGGCCAAAATGTTGGCCTTTTTTCCACCTGCTGGGAGGAAGGATAAACTCAACTACTATCAATATATCCTATGTAGTCAGTTGGTTGCTGCCTATGTGCACCATTGCCCATCCTCACAAAGGTCGACCTGGGGGGGCCTCTGCACTCACGCTCTACTGCCATGACTGCTGGAGGGGGGGGGGCAGAAACAGCACCAGTTCCATCAGCAGTAACTTGAATCTTCAGTCACTGATGAGCACATTTATTCACCCACCTACTGAAGAAACCAGCCAGCAGCAGGACATGGAGCAGAACCTCAACAAGATGGTGGTGGCATACTTGGACTGCACCCTGCCACCCCACATCCAAGATCCCCTGGACTACTGGGCAGCCAAACTTGATTTGCGGCTGCAATCTATCGAGTTTGACCTGGACAAGATTTCCTGCCTGGCTAATAGCGTGGTATCAGAGTTGGTGTTTTGTACTGCAAGAGCATAGTTACCCCAAAGATTACTCTCCTACACAAAATGTTGAGAGACTAACCATTGTAAAGATGAATAAGGCATAGATCATCCAGGATTTCCACATGCCGGTGCATCAGACTAGATCATTCTGACAGTAATGTTCTGACTACAGTGTGCTGCCACACAAAAATATTGTAAAAAATGGCCTGTTACTCCTGGCCACGTACTTCACTATTCTGATGCTGCCACTCACCTGATGCCACTCACCTGCTGCCTCTGCTGCCATCTTCTCCTACTGCCACCATCTTATGCTGCTACTGCCACTGCTGTTGCCCCACCCCACCTCACAACTCTGTGACTGGCCCACTATGATGACTCCTCATGCTGTTGCCACCCTCACTACTCTACCCTATTTGGACTTTTTGACCTCACATTTCTTTTTGCCATTCACCTGATCCGTTAGAAGAACTAAAAAATGAGACCAGGGAGAACGTCTTCTGATACAGCTCCGCTAGCTATAGCAGAATCCTCATCCATTCATCCTCAAAGACCCAATTACAGATCCCGCTCTTTCAATATTTTGGCACTAAATATTGCCCTCTTTAAAAGAGCCTACTCCGGAGTCCCTGGATAGAAGAGGACCCGAGTTCTGTTTGCTGTCTAGTTGATCAGGTGGATCCCCGACCTGGATTTTCGGGGCCATGGTGCTGTACATATACCAGAGCATGACTGCAACTGCGGCAAGAGACCTACGATGCCCCACAACAAACCATCCTAGGCACCAGAGGACACACAGAATACCTAGGTACCTGGCGTTTTAAACAACCTGTCCAGCAATCTTACTATCTTGCTGTAGAGGTGCCACCTGCGTGGAGAAGATGCCATCTTGAGCCCTTGTGACTGGGAGAGCGTTCGCAAAGGTCTCAGTCAGGACCTACACATCAGCTCCACGAGATACTCGGGCACCCAACGGTTAAAACAGCCGTCCAGCAAACTTACCGACCTGTGGCGGAGGCTCCGTCAGAACTACGAAGTCGCCATCTTGAGCCCTCACACCCAGGTGAATAAGACACCACAGGGTCAAAAAGTGCAGTATTCGAGGTCAGTGAGAACAGTGGGTCTCTCAAGAAGTGACTTAAATCTGGTTGTTTGTTACTTATTTCTTACTTACCTGAGACCCTTTGAATCCTGTTCCCTATATTGTTTTAAGCACTATCATCTCTCAGGAATCGCAGAAGGTGGGATGCTCCAGTTGCTAGGAAAGAGGCTATATTCTGTCCAAGTCTTGTAAAATCTCCCCTGATCTTAATGCCTAATGGCAGTAGGGCCACTCAGAAGATATTATAAATCTGCAGGACATTATCTGGACTTTCTAGATCTCTTTTAGCCTTTTCAGAGATATGCTCCCATCCAATACTCTTAATGGGCCACAGACCTATTTTTTCTAGGCCATCCCTGTATGACCACAAGCCTTTTGTTACTTTTCCCTTTCTCAATATCTGCATAACTCTCGGTATAGGGAATTAGAAGTGGTTCTCTTTATAACACATTGCAAGCTTACCCGTAACTATGTGGTGAAATCCTAGATCTGATGAAGGAGTGATGAAAGCGGTAGCAGGGTGTTAGATCATATGCACATATGGTGAAAGTCAGTAGTTATAGGGGAGGTAACCAAGACTTTTTAAACAACCCAGAGCCTCATCCCTGTCACAATCTGATCTGGACAAATACATGAAGAAAAAAGTACAAGATAATAAGGGAGCCCCATCGTCCACCCCCAAAGGTAACATACATTGTCAAGCAAATGAACATCATGATAGAGAAAGTGATGATGAATATTCAGCTGACATATCGTCAGATCTACCTATTTCAAGATCATTCATTTCTCAAGTATTGTCTAAGGCTCTACACCCAATGTTAGAGTAACTGTCAGAGATCAAAAAAGAGATGAGACAGATTGGCCAAAGGGTAGAAGTCCTAGGGTCTACACAAGCCGCAATAACAGGCTATTCTAAAAAGAACACAGATGCCCTTACTATCTACCAATGTCACATTAATCACCTTTATGAATATATTGAGGACCAGGACAATAGAGGCAGACAAAATATCATACACATTAGAAAATTCCCAGAAACAGTAGCCCTAGATGCTATTCCGACAGCTGTATTGGAAATCTGCAATTCCTTGTTTGGGGAAGAATATTCTGAAAGCATTATCATTGAAATGTCTCATCATGCCTTACATCCTAAACCTTAGCCTGGGGATCCTCCAAGATATATTATCTGCAAATTACAGAATTTTTGCGAAAAAAGAATTGGCGATGAAAAAAGCCTGAGAAAGTGAGAAAATTGAATATGAAGGTTCTCATATCCTTTTATTCCAAGATCTTGCTCCTGCTACTCTAAACAAGAGACGTGCTCTTAAACCATTGACAGACTACCTGAGACATTGCCTTCCGCTGGCTGTTTTAATTCGGGATGTTGATCACTTGGAAAGAGAAAAAAACATAATTAGATCTCCGAAAGACCTGCCTGATGTACTTGCTGCCTTAGGCTGCTTTCACACTAGCGTTCGGGTGTCCGCTCGTGAGCTCCGTTTGAAGGGGCTCACGAGCGGACCCGAACGCCTCCGTCCAGCCCTGATGCAGTCTGAATGGATGCGGATCCGCTCAGACTGCATCAGTCTGGCGGCGTTCAGCCTCCGCTCCGCTCGCCTCCGCGCGGACAGGCGGACAGCTGAACGCTGCTTGCAGCGTTCGGGTGTCCGCCTGGCCGTGCGGAGGCGTGCGGATCCGTCCAGACTTACAATGTAAGTCAATGGGGACGGATCCGTTTGAAGATGCCACAATATGGCTCAATCTTCAGGCGGATCCGTCCCCCATTGACTTTACATTGAAAGTCTGGACGGATCCGTCCGAGGCTATTTTCACACTTAGTTTTTTTTTGCCATTTTAATGCAGACGGATCCGTTCTGAACGGAGCCTCCGTCTGCATTAATATGATCGGATCCGTTCAGAACGGATCCGATCGAACGCTAGTGTGAAAGTAGCCTTAGAGATACATGATGTGGACATTCCGGATAGGTCAGCCACAAATTATGTCTACATCCCACCTGACATTACTCCACCGACTCCTGGGGAGACTGTGGGTCGTGGTAAAACCCAAAGAAGCAACAAGGAAGACTGACGCCTAGGCGTATTCTCACAGAAGAAGATTAGTTGGTTATTATGTCTTTAATCAGATCTTAGTAGACAAGTTTTCTTCTCTTTGCATTAGATCCTACTGGGTTTTAACTTGTTGGTCTTAACTTGTTGAGCACCCATGGCTTTCCCAAAGGCCTTTGTCTATTGATACATCTAAAGATCGTTTTTTTTCTGATCTCGGCTTTTGGGCTTGCGTGCTCTCCAGCTCTGTTGGTGAAACACACCATATTTTTGCATTCAACTGCAGGTAGTACTGTTAGTGGTAACAGTTTTGTTATGCTCATAGATATTTTTTGCATTTTTAATTCACTCCTTTGCCTATTATGCCTTCTCGGCTGTTTATACTTCCAGCTTTGGCTAGAAGTTTAGATCTAGACAGGTCTTTTGATGGGGTTGATGCAATCCCCTAAGGCAGGCATGTCCAAACTGCGGCCCTCCAGCTGTTGCAAAACTACAACTCCCAGCATGCCCTAATAGCTGTAAGCTATCCAGGCATGCTGGGAGTTGTAGTTTTGCAACAGCTGGAGGGCCGCAGTTTGGACATGCCTGCCCTAAGGTTTTATACATATGGAGGATTGTTGTTTATTGTGGCTCGTTGATGTTTATTTTTCTGTCTTATAGCCCTTCCCTCTCCCTCCTTCTCCTCCCCTTACTCAACGATTCTGAGTCGCAGATAATTTACTTTATTGGCACTCCAATAGTCTCAGATTTAGTCATTCAAAGGCAAGTAAGTAATGCTTTTTACACTCTTTACACCTCACCATGGCAGACCTTCATATAGTCACTTATAATGGGAGAGGACTGAGGAAGCCTTCTAAGAGGAGTCAAATATTACACCGCTTTCATAAAGAAAGAACACAGGTAGTCTTTGTGCAAGAAACTAATTTTAAGCATAATCAGATCCTGAATATGTCGAAATCTTATTATAACCTATGGTTTCACAGTTTCTCGGCGCATTCCAATTGACTAGGTGTGAGTATAGGTTTTCATAAGCATATAGATTTTTCTCTGACTGATGTGAGATCGGACCCTGAAGGACAATTTCTATTTATGAAAGGGACAATAAACTCTCAAAAATATACCTTTGTCAATCTTAACATAGCCCACAAATAATGGTATGTGAGAATTTGGCAGTTGTTGGAGGAGTTTAGAGAAGGTTCAACGATTGTAGCTGGGGATTTTAACGTCACCCTCAACCCCCCCCCCCCCCCCCCCCCTCCCCTTTGATGCCTCAACAGGAAGATCTGCAGTTCCCACAAATACACTTAACTGCATAAAAAACAAATACATAAAAGTGGCCTTTATACTAATAATTTATACTCTTCCCTGATTCTCAGATCCACCTTTGTACAGAGGTTCAGATAGGTACAATGTTACACTCGGATCCTTCTCCAGTATACCTCTGATGTAAAATGTCAGATACCCTCCCCAAAAAGTTCACTTGGAGACTAAATAAGACATTATTAGATACACTGGATATAAAGGAGAGAATAGAGGGTAAACTAAGAATTTTTCACTCTGAATGTTTCTGATGACATTTCCCCCCATATGGTTTGGGAAGCACACAAATCAGTAATAAGAGGGGAATTTATATCCCTTGCCTCCTACTTGAATGAAGAAAGGTGTGTAAAAATAGCAGCACTTTATGATAAGATCTCTAAACTTGAATCTGCACATAAATGTACCCAAAACAAACAACGGCTAATGGAATTGTCATTGGCTAGAGATGAACTCAGGGAGATCTTAAGCAATCAGCTAAGTTATATTTATCTCTGAAGCAGATATTTTTTTCTCATGGTAACAAATCAACAAAGTTTATGCTAGCGATCATTAGACAATGTAAGTATAAATCTAGAATCTCTGCCATATTACAAGAAAACAAGTCTTTATCGAGGGAAGATCCAGATATAGCTGCGGTTTTTCAAAGTTTCTATTCTGCACTATACAAGTGAAACTCGAAAAATTAGAATATTGTGCAAAGTTAATTTATTTCAGTAATGCAACTTAAAAGGTGAAACTAATATATGAGATAGACTCATTACATGCAAAGCGAGATATTTCAAGCCTTTATTTGGTATAATTTGGATGATTATGGCTTACATCTTATGAAACCACAAAGTCTCAATTTTGAGGGACACTTCGAGCCTAGAATATTGAACCTTTTCGCAAAATTCGAATTTTAAGCTGCATTAATGCATTCCTTTTGATTTGCATTACTAAAATAAATGGACTTTTGCACGAATATTCTAGTTTTTTGAGTTTCACCTAAAGTAATAACTGGAATGGGGCAACTACAGTACCCTGAAAGATTATCAAAATTAGGGTTATTCACTTTAGAAAAAAGACGACTGAGAGGAGATCTAATTAATATGTATAAATATATCAGGGGACAGTACAGAGATCTATCCCATCATCTATTCATTCCCAGGACTGTGACTGTGACAAGGGGACATCCTCTGCGTCTGGAGGAAAGAAGGTTTGTACACAAACATAGAAGAGGATTCTTTTCGGTAAGAGCAGTGAGACTATGGAACTCTCTGCCTGAGGAGGTGGTGATGGTGAGTACAATAAAGGAATTCAAGAGGGGCCTGAGACTCACAATTGAGCCCCTTCTCCAATACATGAGACAATCCCATGAGATTAAAGATTTGAGGTGTGGAGAACTGGAGATTAAGCAAGCCACCTATGCTGATGATCTGTTACTCTTAATCACTAACCAGACACAAGCCTTTCCAGCCATAGTAAAGATTTTCAACTCTTTTGGATATATACTGTATATCTAACTTCAAAATAAACTTATCAAAATCCCAAGCCATGGAATTTAGTTTATCACCTAAAAGGTTACGGGAACTAAATGCAGACTCCCCCTTCGAGTGGAAATCTAATTCTATAAAATTCCTGATGGTCAATATTTCACCAGATCCATTTAAATTATATGAGCTAAGCTACCTCCCACTACTAAAAGCTATACCAGATATATTAAGCTCCTGGTCCCCAACTTTTATCTCATGGTTAGGACGTCTGAACATTTTTAACTCCTTAATTGTCCCCAAAATTACCTACTTACTGCAAGTGCGGCCAGTGAAGTTACCATGTAGCTTCTTTGATTCCTTTAGGAATTTATGCTCCTCATATATATTGGGCAAAATAAAACCCAGGATTTCTAATAAGATTCTATTATTTCACTTTGTGAAAGGGGGAAAAGGCTCTCCTTTTATTAAAAGGTACTATAGGGCTATCCATCTTAACAGAATAATTGACTGGGTTAGAAAGCCTGCCCATTTGATTCTGCAAGAGGAAGGGCTAGTAGCTAGTGCTCCACTTAGAACCTTTATTTTTTCTAATTCCTCAGAGGCCCCACAGGCACCGAAGGGAAACACACATCTGTCAGCTACTTTATCGATTTGGAAAATCCCGGAGATAAGAGAGCTCTGCTCAGAATTTTCTTTCACCCCTTCTAAAAATAGGAGACTGTCTTGGGTCTTCTAATGGTGGATATCAGACCCTACCTATCACTCACATTGAAGAGTTATTAGACAGAGATGGAGCATTTATGGGAATGCCAGCTTTAATAACCAAGTTTCAGTTAACTAACTTTAATCACTTACAAAATATTTGCCTGAGATCTGCCACCAGTAGAGCACTAGCAAGAAACCAGCAGAACCTCGCACTTACCTGGTTTGAGAAACTATTGTCTCAGACTCAGTATCCTCCCAAACTTATTTCCCCAATTTGCCGAAATGTATTAAACATAGAATAGCCAACTTCTCTTTACTTTGTTAAGGAATGGGAAAGAGATTTAGAAGCAAAATTCTAAGATAAATAGATTCAGACCATAGTTGGGGCCCCCAAGACCATCTCTAGATGCGTTACTATGCAAGAAAATGCTTATTAAGTTCTCACTAGGTAGTATCTTAATTAGCCAGATAACTAAGTGGAAACAGTAACAAAAGCAAGTTGTCTATAGTTCAAGTGTGCATAGACAATAATTAGACTTTGCAGTGAGTCACAGACTGGCTAAGTTTCGTTATTAGCAAGGACGTTGCTAGTAGTGATGGACGAACATCGGCCAGGACGGTTCGCAAACACAATCAAATGTTCGCGGACCGCAAGTTTGGGTGGGCCCCATTCACTTTAATGGCAGCCAAACCTGAAAAACCTTCAGCTCATATTTGCAGCCACCAAATAATTGCAAGAAGTGCACAAATCGTCCCACAACATGGACAGTGACATACCAGTTGTATTATTGCGAAATATCGGCAATGTAATTTTCGCCTATGCGCATACGCAAAATATGCGTGTGCCTACTACAGCAACTGGGTTTCCACCAGACCGAAGTTGGATGCGATCAGAAAAGATGGTTGGCAACAATTTCTGCGATGTTAAGGAAGAATTTCTGATCACTAAGTAATTTGACATTAAAGCAGTGTATTTGATTACATTTCACATGCATGCTATAACAATCGCTGTGAATGCAGATTGAGTGTTTAAAAAAAGCACCATTGCGGAAATCCCTAATAATGCAATTAATTTTTTCGCGGTACACACAACTTCACATTTTATAAGGTCTCATGAGATATTAGTGATTGGTGCAATAAGTATTGTTGTGAGAACCTGCCACTCCAGTACAGGCCCCAAAAATTAGCCAATAGGCATTCACCTGACAGCACATAACTTTGTAGGATTCTGTGGCTGGAGGTATATTATGCGGTCACAGTATAAATATGTAACTTTCGGCCAGTACAGGCCCCAAAAATTAGCCAATAGAATTTCACTGACAGCAAATAACTTTGGATTCTGTGGCTGGAGGTACATTAGGCGGTCACAGGATAAATATGTAACTGTAGGTCAGTACAGGCCCCAAAAATTTGCCAATAGTCGTTCAGCTGACAGCAAAGAATATTGGATTTTGTGGCTGGAGGTACATTAGGCAGTCACAGGATAACTATGTAACTGTAGGCCAGTACAGGCCCCAGACATAAGCCAATAGGCGCTCACCTGACAGCAAAGAACTTTAGATTCTGTGGCTGGAGGTACATTAGGCGGTCACAGGAAAAATATGTAACTGTCGGCCAGTACAGGCCTAAAAAATTAGGCATTCAACGGACATAAAAGGCCTTTTATGTCGCTCTATTTACCTAAGACAGGGACCATTTATTTGTTCTGGGTGGTGGCAGATATTTGTGGGCTGTCATGAGGAATTTCAAACATGGTCGACTCGTCACATGTTTTGAATTCCTCCGAGATCCATGCCTTATTAATTTTTTGAAATGTGAGCTAGGTGAGTGTGCTTATCGGTCACGATCCCCCCTGCTGCGCTGAACATCCTTTCGGACAGGACACTGGACGAGGGGCAAGTCAACAGTTTCATGGCAAATTGTGCCAGCTCTGGCCAAAGGTCAAGCCTGCACACCCAGTAGTCTAGGGGTTCATCGCTTCTCAGAGCGTCCACATCGGCTGTTAACCCGATGTAGTTGGACACCTGTCGGTCTAGGCGTTCCCTGAGGCTGGATCCAGAGGACGCTGTCGATGGGTTGGCTGCAAGAATGATCTCATATCCGAAGTAACCAACACATCTTCAAACCGCTTGTTCCATGTGCTGTGGGACACACAACTGTTTCTCTGTGAGTGGAAATTCGTCTGCCAGCGCCCGCAAAAGCAGAATGCAGCATTTCTCGAAGCAAGGCCTGGAAGTGGTGCATTCTGACAGCCCTCTGTGATGGTGGTAACATTTCCGCCATTTTGTGTTTGTACCGGGGGTCTAAGTATGTTGCCACCCAGTACTGGTCTTTGCACTTTATGCTTTTTATACAGGGGTCCCTCTTCAAACACTGGAGCATGAAGGCCCCCATTTGCACTAAACTGGAAGCGGTGTAGTGGCCTGGCTCCTGCTCATCATCCAGGATGATGTTGTCCTCGTTCTCCTCCCTCCATCCACGAACAACACCAGGGATCCCAGAAAGGTTTACAGCATGCTCTTCTTGCTCCTCCCCGGCAACATCCTCCTCTGACTCCTCTTCAGACTCCTGTTGTTGACTTGTCTCAGATGGAGTAGCCCCCCCGGGAATTCATCCAGCATTGCGACTTCCTCATCTTCCAGCTCCTGCTCCTCGACGGCTTGATCAATGACACGACGCAATGCACGCTCCAGAAAGAAGGCAAAAGGTACAATGTCACTGATGGCACCCTGGGTGCGACTGACCAGTTTGGTGATCTGACCAGTCTGCATGCGCCACGATTGTCCCTAGGTGAGCGTTGAGCTTACCGCGACTTATGCGTTGACAGCACAGGCTGCAGAAGGCAACACTATTGTCAGCAGAGGAAACATTAAAAAAGCTCACACTGTGGAGCCATGTGCCGGCGTCCTGGGAGCACCAGATGTGCATGGTGGATGTTTTATTCCAGATACATTGGCAGTCTGCTTTTTTCCTCCTCTGCACTGTAAGTTCTGCCTGCTTCTCCTCCCTATCTGCTGCTCAGTCTCTCCCTCTGAACTCCCCTCCTCTTGCTTTCTTGTGTGCACCCACGTGACGTCCATCAACGCGTCATCATCGGATTTGTCACCTTCACCACCACTGACATTAGAGATCTCGGAGTAGGCAGCAACAGCGGGGACCACCCTCCTTGGGCTGATCTGGGTACTGTCATCAGACTGATGGATGGTGACCATTGATAACTCCTCTTCCTGATCCGAAGCCAAGAATGGCTGCGCATCGGTAAGGTCTTGTAATGTGTGGGAAAATAATTCCTCTGACTCGAGTGGAGGGGATATGGTGGTGGTGGTGGTGTCTTTGGGGTGAACATAACGGAGAGTGAAGAGGGTGCAGATAGAGAGGATGAGGAGGGTGCAGAAGCGGAAGGCTGAGTGAGCCACTCAACCAAGTCTGGTGCACGCACCTTCTGCAACTTCCCACTTAGGCTCCGGCTTGGTGCACCTGCCTGACCCCTACCACCCCTATGGAATGGCCTGCCTCTTCCTCTGCCTGTCATTTTCAAAATTAACCTGTGACAAAAGTTCCTATAGAAGAGCAGCATTTGTGGAAGAAGGTATATCACACCCCTGCCTCAATCAGTTTTTTTGGGGGGCAACTGGTATATCACACCAGTAGAAATTATTTCTTCAAATAGTGTTTGTCACTCTGTGTAGATGAGGTAAAACGCAGAAAACCCACAGACAAATGTTGTACTACCTAAATGCACTATATCAACATATATTATTGGTATATAAAATCCCAGCTTAAATCAGTTTTTTTTTGGGGGGGGGGGGGGCAACTGGTATATTACACCAGTAGAAATGATTTCTTCAAATAGTGTTTTTCCCTCTGTGTAGATGTGCTGAACTAGCAAAACCGCAGACAAATGCTGCGCTACCTAAATGCACTATATAGAACATATATTATTACTATATAAAATCCCTGCTTCAATCAGTTTTTATGGGGGGGCAACTGGTATATTACAGTGGTAACGCAGCGAAACTGCTGACAAATGCTGCACTACCCAAATCCACTATATAGAAAGTATATTATTTGGTATATAACACCCCTGCTTCAATCACTTTTTGGGGGGGGGGGGGGGCAACTGGTAAATCACACCAGTAGAAATTATTTCTTCAAATAGTGTTTTTCACTCTGTGTAGATGCAGTGATGCAGCAAAACCCCAGACAAATGCTGTGCTACCTAAATGCACTATAGAAAACGTATATTATTGGTATATAAAATCCCAGCTTAAATCAGTTTTTTTTGGGGGGGGGCAACTAGTATATCACACCAGTAGAAATTATTTCTTTAAATAGTATTTTTTCCTCTGTGTAGATGCAGTGACGCAGCAAAACCACAGACAAATGTTGTGCTACCTAAATGCACTATATAGAAAGTATATTATTGGCATATAAAATCCCTGCTATAACTCAGCATTTTGGGGGAGCAACTGGTATATCACACCAGTAGAAATTGTTTCTTCAAATAGTGTTTTTCCCTCTGTGTAGATGTGGTAAAACGCAGCAAAACCGCAGACAAATGATGCACTACCTAAATGCACTATATGGAAAGTATATTATTGGTATATAACACCCCTGCTTCAATCACTTTTTTTGGGGGGGCAACTGGTATATCACACCAATAGAAATAATTTCTTCAAATTGTGTTTTTCACTCTGTGTAAATGCAGTGACACAGCAAAACCCCAGTCAAATGCTGCGCCACCCAAATGCACTATATAGAACGTATATTATTAATATATAAAATCTCTGCTTCAATCAGTTTTTTGGAGGGGCAACTGGCAAATCACACCAGTAGAAGTTATTTCTTCAAAGAGTGTTTGTCACTCTGTGTAGATGCGCTAACGCAGCAAAACCGCACACAACTGTTGCACAATTCAATTGCACTATAATATACTTTCTATGTTAGAAAGTATATTATAAGTATATTACACCCCTTAGTATGTCACACCTATCGATAGCACACCTATACCAGTCCTTAAAAGGACTTTTGCGGCCCTATTAGGCTTTTTTCACACTTGTTGGATTCTCACCCTATATAACCCTGTTAGCGGACCGGGCTTATATCAAACGAGGAGCTGATGGCAGTCTACCATACTGAGAAAGCTCTGTTTCACTGGGGCAGTGAAAAGGCTCTCTCAGCTTGCCAGGGTTGTGAGCTAGTGTAGAGTTACGCAGGAGGCCACGTAGACCACTGTTGCTCACCTCCCTGCCTCTCTGTGCCCGCATGGACAGTGTAAACTGTACCAAGCTGACCTTACATGCTCCCAGGGAGGGAATAACTTCACGTCTTGGAAACCAGTGACTAGACCGTATCTTGTGAGCTCGACGTAGTTGATGTCAGGCGGGGCCACGAGGTGCGGTATTCATCACAGACTATATGTTGAAGGCAGCTGGTGAGGTTATTTACATGGGACTGGATATTGCAGGGGCTGAAGGGAGGGGAGTGATGTAATTTACATGGGATTGTATTTTGGAGAGGGTAGGAGAGATGTTGTGATGCTATTTACATGGGACTCTACAGGGAAGGGAGTAAATAATGTTTTTTACACGGGACTGTATGGTGGAAGGGCAGATGAATAAAAATTTCTGAGGACACTAAAGGGAGGAATATAACTACATGAGACACTGAGGGGGGAATAAATACTGGGGCACTTCAGGGTGAGCAATATAACAGTAGAGAATATAAATGTGTAGATGCGGTGACACAGCAAAACTCTAGGACAAATGCTGCGCTACCCAAATGCACTATATAGAACGTATATTATTGATATATAAAATCTCTGCTTCAATCAGTTTTTTGGAGGGGCAACTGGTAAATCACACCAGTAGAAGTTATTTCTTCAAACAGTGTTTGTCACTGTGTAGATGCGCTAACGCAGCAAAACCGCACACAACTGTTGCACAATTCATTTGCACTATAATAGACTTTCTATGTTAGAAAGTATATTATAAGTATATTTCACCGCTTAGTATGTCACATCTATCGATAGCACACCTATACCAGTCCTTAAAAGGACTTTTGTGGCCCTATTAGGCTATTTTCACACTTGTTGGATTCTCACCCTATATAATCCTGTTAGCGGACCGGGCTTATATCAAACGAGGAGCTGATGGCAGTCTACCATACTGAGAAAGCTCTGTTTCACTGGGGGAAGTGAAAAGGCTCTCTCAGCTTGTCAGGGTTGTGAGCTAGTGTAGAGTTACGCAGGAGGCCACGAAGTCCACTGTTGCTCACCTCCCTACCTGTCTGTGCCCGCATGGACAGTGTAAACTGTACCAAGCTGACCTTACATGCTCCCAGGGAGGGAATAACTTCACGTCTTGGAAACCAGTGACTAGACCGTATCTTGTGAGCTCGACATGGTTGATGTCAGGCGGGGCCACGAGGTGCGGTGTTCATCACAGACTATATCTTGAAGGCAGCTGGTGAGGGGGTGATGTTATTTACATGGGACTGGATATTGGAGGGGCTGAAGGGAGGGGAGTGATGTAATTTACATGGGATTGTATTTTGGAGAGGGTAGGAGAGAAGTTATGATGCTGTTTACATGGGACTCTACAGGGAAGGGAGTAAATAATGTTTTTTACACGGGACTGTATGGTGGAAGGACAGATGAAATAAAATTTCTGAGGACACTAAAGGGAGGAATATAACTACACGAGACACTGAGGGGGGAATAAATACTGGGGCACTTCAGGGTGAGCAATATAACAGTAGAGAATATAAATATTTGAGGCACTGTAGGGGCATTTTAAATACAGGGGACACTAGGTGTCCTTATTACTACTGGGGGCTCTATAGGAGTGACTTATAGATCCACCTTTTTTCTACTAAGATGTATATCACACAATAACCATAATATATAACTAATCACATTGCATCATTATAGCTTGTACTTCTCACATAACTACACTGCTCTACAGTATATATATATATATTTTTTCTCTCTCTCTCTCTCTATACAGTGAGAAGGGTGTGGGCAGCACAGCTGTCTGGACGGTACGGTCGGAGTGCCAGCGGCTGAGGAGGCGATCCACCTCCAAAAGTATAGAAGCAGAGAAATCCACAGCACATCCAAATAGTAAAAAGTAAAAAAGCGACTTTATTCACCAGACACACAACGTTTCGATCCGCTCAATGAGATCTTTCTCAAGCAGTGACTGTCACTGCTTGAGAAAGATCCCATTGAGCGGATCGAAACGTTGCGTGTCTGGTGAATAAAGTCGCTTTTTTACTTTTTACTATTTGGATGTGCTGTGGCTTTCTCTGCTTCTCTATACAGTGGATTTAAAAAGTCTACACACCCCTGTTAAAATGACAGCTTTCTGTGATGTAAAAAAAATAAAAGAAAGATAAATAATTTCAGAACTTTTTCCACCTTTTAATGTGACCTATAAACTGTACCACTCAATTGAAAAACAAACTGAAATCTTTTAGGTGGAGCGAAGAAAACAAAAATAAATAAATAATGTGGTTGCATAAATGTGCACACCCTCTTATAACTGGGGATGTAGCTGTGTTCAGAATTAAGCAATCACATTCAAAATCATGTTAAAGTCAAAATGTGCCGTGCTGATAGTCTTTTTGGGTATGAGTCTATCAGCATGGTACATTTTGACTTGGCAAGATTTGCGCACTCTTCTTTGCAAAAAAGACTCAAAATCTGTCAGATTGCGAGGGCATCCCTCTTCAGATCACCCCACAGATTTTCAATCTGATTCAGGTCTGGGCTCTGGCTGGGCCATTACAAAACTTTAATCTTCTTCTTGTGGAGCCATTTCTTTGTTGATTTGGATGTATGCTTTGGATCGTTGTCATGCTGAAAGATGAAGTTCCTCTTCATGTTCAGCTTTCTAGCAGAAGCCTAAAGGTTTTGTGCCAATATTGACTGGTATTTGGAACTGTTCATAATTCCCTCTAGCTTAACTCAGCCTCCAGTTCCAGCTGAAGAAAAACAGCCCCAAAGCATGATGCTGCCAACACCATGCTTCACTGTGGGTATGGTGTTCTTTTGGTGATGTGCAGTGCTGTTTTTGCGCCAAACATATCTTTTGGAATTATGGGCAAAAAGTTCAACCTTGGTGTCATCAAACCATAAAACCTTTTCCCACATGCTTTTGGGAGACTTCAGATGTGTTTTTGCAAAATGTAGCCTGGCTTGGATGTTTTTCTTCATAAGAAAAGGCTTTCGTCTTGGCACTCTACCCCATAGCCCAGACATATGAAGACTACGGGAGATTGTTGTCACATGTACTACACAGCCAGTACTTGTCAGATATTCCTGCAGCTCCTTTAGTGTTGCTGTAGGCCTCTTGGAGCCTCCCAGACCAATTTTCTTCTTGTCTTTTCATCAATTTTGGAGGGACGTCCAGTTCTTGGTAATGTCACTGTTGTGCCATATTTTGTCCACTTCATGATCACTGTCTTCACTGTGTTCCATGGTATATCTAATGCCTTGGAAATTCTTTTGTACCCTTCTGACTGATACCTTTTAACAATAGGATCCCTCTGATGTTTTGGAATCTCTCTGTGAACCATGGCTTTTGCTGTGGGATGTGATTAAGAAAATTTCATTTAAGACCAACAAGAGCAGCTGAACTTTATTTGGGGTTAATCAGAAGCACTTTAAATGATGGCAGGTGTATGCTGACTCCTATTTAACATGATTTTGAATGTGATTGCTTAATTCTGAACACAGCTACATTCCCAGTTATAAGGGTGTGCACACTTATGCAACCACATTATTTTAGTTCTTTTTTCTTCCCTCTGCCTAAAATATTTCAGTTTGATTTTCTTCAAGGGCTATAGTGAAAGGCAGGCTGTCACAGGTAGTACGGGGAAGGAAGGATAACCAAAGGGAACTACAACAAAATAACAACAGACTCGGCCCCAAACCTAGGGGAAAGAGGTCACCTCCTAGCAATCCCTGAATATATCTCCCTAAGCTGCTAACATGTGAAAATCCCAAAGGTAGAAATGCACATGCACCGGAACCTGAGACTGCTGAAACACTTCCAAAATTGAAGGAGCTAGTGTTTCCCTGAAGCCTAGTGAGATCAGACACAACAGGAAAGGGAAAAGTACTTAGCTTGAGAAGCAACTGGAACAGGAGAACCACCACACAAGCGGAGCACTTCCCAGAAGAGCTTTTAGCACCAGGAAAACAAGTGAGATGCGGAACATATAAAGAGCCACCTGACTGATAATGAACAGCATCTGCGAAGGGGTGAAAACCTGTCAGCAACAATGAAAACAAGAGAGATCTGTCAGATAAATTCCTGAGTCTTCCGTCTATCTGAACTTCTAAGATCTCTCCCAGGGTCTCTACGTGTGACCTCCGGGCACCCAGGACCAACTTTATCAGGGTGGGCTCTGTGAAAGCCCACTGACATTCACATCAGTCGCTGGGACCCACGTTCTCTCCTCCGGACCGCAACCCTTCCAATAAACGAGGTATTGAAGGGAACCCAGAAGGACACAACTCTGGAAATTTGAAACTCCAGATTCCCGTCAACCATGACAGGTGGAGGTGGCAAGGAAAATGGTACAGCAGGTTCCACATAAGTGAGGGGCACTCCGTATATGGGAATGGAGACAGCAAATGGATAATGGCTAAATATTATTTAATCCGATGTATCATAAAAAGCCAATGCATCAAACAATAACAACATTAAAAACATCCATACAATGCAATACAATAAAATGCAACAAAATAAATACCCAATGGATAAGGGCCCTGAAAATTCGCCAGACAATCGTAATAATTCAAGGATTATCAATGTTCGTATTCGCGAATAATCGGCAGTCCCCAGAATATTTCTCTGTGTGAGTAATCGCAGGGGATATTCATACACTTGGAGAGTTCGTTCCTATCTCCGGCCTATGTCAGGCTCCAAATAATACTGCGTACTGTCCGAATTAAATCCTCCGGTTTATTCGGATAATCCGATATATCAATGATCGTGAAGGAGATCTCCTACCCTGTTCCGTCACCAGCTCGATGTACTGAATCGAAGATACAGCTGATCTTACCCAAACGCGGCGTCCCACGTGGTATGGAGTCTCGAACGTGACGTCTCATTTTGACTCCTCGGCATTTTGACTCCTCGACAATTCCACTACTGCTTTAGCCGAGGAGTCACGTGAGACGTCACGTTTGAGACTCGGCTGTATCTTCGATTCAGTACATCGAGCTGGTGACGGAACAGGGTAAGAGATCTCCTTCACGATCATTGATATATCGGATTATCCAAATAAACCGGAGGATTTAATTCGGACAGTACGCAGTACGATATTATCTGATACAGTTAGATCGTGCATGCAAATTATTTGGAGCCTGACACAGGCCGGAGACAGGAACGAACTCTCCAAGTGTATGAATATTCCCTGCGATTCTCCCAGTGTATTCCAAATGTATTATGTAGAGAGAATCTAAATCGCACATCCTCATTCCTATACTTCTGATACGACAACTGTTTGCAATTTGCAGCATTTCTTTTGATAAAACATGGCTATACAGCACTAGTATCAATCATTTGCTGTGCACTATTAAGAGGCATTAGTATACAGTTTGATCAAAGAGCATAGGCCCACTTACCGCCACAAGGTTGCCTCTTTTTAAGTGGGGACCTACTCTAACAATAGCGCGGCGCAGTGCGGCGACCACCGCGCCTCCACACCGCTCCAGCAGGCAACGGGATCCAACAGCCACACCGCGGCCCCACCGTGCGGCAGAGCCACCCAGGCCTCGGATCCCATCACTCCACCAGCACAGCACAGAAGCAGCGACGGCCACCGTCCAGCGCCGCATGTGAACTGGTGCAAAGGGATCACCTGTTCACAGCTTCTCAGGAACTCCAACTGAGATGTGGTAGGAATTATGTAGCTGGTGGTGGAATATCGCGGTAGATGATAGATACAAGAGACCTGTGCCGTCTCAATTGCTACATTGAATACCTATATGAACTTATATAAGCATATTGTGAAACGAGGAGTTACAGGTTTTATACATCCAACATTTATTGGGACGATTTGCTATCAGCGGTTGTATCCATAAGATACGGAAGGAAGCAAAATCCAGCATCTATTGGCGTATAGCTAAATATTAAGAGCCCTAAGTTCGACACACAATTTTTTGCTCTATTATTTTTGGAGTGTTTCACCTATTGCACGTTATCAGAAGATTCTGGACATTAATGACCAAGAGAGTCATACACTTTATGCATTTTTGTTGGACACTTCAAAAAATTTTGATCCCATTGCTTTCTTCTACACTTTATTTTTATATCACCTTTTTTATATTTTTATATTTTTATCTTCCCTTTTCGTACTCCGGCAGCACATCACGGGTTAATCCCATTCCCTTCAGGTTGTAGGACCGCCCACCTAGATAAATCAGAATAATTAATCAATTAATTAGCTCCCTAATATAGGGCGGCAACCAGAATACATCCTTGTGTTTTTTTATTGTCCTTCAGTAAGCCCACCTAGCGGCTGGTTACCTGGATCAGGTAGCCTGTTTTTGACTTTTTTTTTTTTTTCTCTTTTTTGGCCATGTATATTCCCTGGCCCCTTGCGTTTGCGCCTGTGTTTTTTCAGGACACACTTTCTGCATTAGAGGCCGGCGACCTGGGTTGGTGATAGTGGAGCGCAGAGAAGCGGTCGGTGAAACGCAGGCGCTGGGCGTCTGACGTTCTCTCACGTGCCTCCTCCTTCATCAGACCTTCCGGTTCGTGGAACGCAAGAAGCGCTGGGTGAAACGCAGGCGCTGGGCGTCCTGACGTCACCCCGGGTGCCTCCTCCTGCGGCAGCAGTATTCCGGTTCCGGACTTCCGGTTTCGTGGAGCGCAGAAGCGCTTGGTGGAACGCAGGCGCTGGGCGTCTGACGTCACCCTGCATGCCGCCGCCTACCTGTAGCAGCTGTGAGTATTTTAACTGGCTGTCTGTAGTGCTCCCTGCCGCATGTGCCTGGCAGCAGAGCTCTGGTATTGTAAAGGTAATTTCTGCCTGTCCTGTGTCAGGCAAATCCTTATATAGCTCCTCTCTTATTTACTGGTTCCTGTATTATGTGTTACAGATGTCCAGCTCCTCAAGCAGACCTGGGAAGAGGGCCAGAAAGAGCAGGCACAGGTTGTGCCATTTATGTGATCAGCCTCTGCCTGATGAATGTCTAGAGGATTGCTGTGAGCAGTGCAGTGGGAACCCTCCTAGGGTGTCTCAGTCTAGATCTGCTAAGAAACGCAAAGCTAAGCAAGCCTTGTGCATCTCTTGTATTCAGCCGTTGCCTCCTGATTGCTCCTCCAATATATGTAAGAATTGTGCTCATTCAGATGAGGCCTCTGATGCAGAGACCAGGAAGATGATGTCTCTATTTAAGAAATTTCTTGCTAAAAATAGGAAGAAGGGTAACAAGACACAGCAGTTATCTTCTGGGTCGTCCTCTGAGCAGTCCTCACGCTCTGAAGGTGAAGTCTCTTCAGACTCTGAGTCCGAGTCCAAGATTGTGGAGGACAACTTTCTGTTTAACAAAAGTAATGTTAACCAGCTCATTAAGGAAGTAAAAAGGAGCATGGAGTCTAAGAAAGAAAAGACATCCGAAAGGGAGGAAGAAAATCTTTTTTATTTCCCTAAAAAGAAAGCCTCTGTGTTTCCTAGTCACCCTGTCTTGAGTTCCATTATGTGTAAAGAATGGGAACAGCCGGTGGGAAAGATAAATCTGGGATCCAGATTTAGAGCAGCGTACAAAACGGATCCTGCTGAATCCACCAGCTGGGAAGTCCCAGCAAGAGTAGACCCGGCGGTTACCCGTTTAGCTAAGAAATCCCTGTTTCCTAGTGACGACTCCTCCTTGCTCAAAGAGCCTATGGAGAAGAAAGCAGATGGGCTCCTAAAGAGACTGCACACCTACCTGGCCTCCCTAAGCAAGGCTGCTATGGCGACTGTCCCTGTAGCTCGGGCTCTCAGGGTGTGGCTAAGCCAACTTGGCAGGGATATAGAGGATGGAGTGGCAAGAGAGGAGTTGCTGCAACAACTTCCATCGTTGAAAATGGCGGCGGAGTTCCTTTGTGACTTCCCTCTTGATACATTAAGGTTGACGGCAAAGAATATGGCCCTATCAAACTCAGTTAGAAGAGCCTTCTGGTTGAAGCTATGGTCCGGGGATCCTTCGTCTAAGAGTAATCTCTGCTCCTTGCCGTTTGAGCCTGGAAGACTTTTTGGCTCCCACCTGGATAAGCTTCTGGAAGCTAATATGGAGGAGAAGACATTGAATTTCCCTCAAACCAGACGTGGAGACAAACGGAAGTTTTTTCGTCCCTATAGAGGACAGGATTATAGGAAGCCAAGTTTTAGAGGGCGCTCAACCAGAGGAAGATCTGACCGCAGATTCAGACCAGCTCCGGAAAAGCCAGGAAAAAAGCCTGACGAATCCAAACAACCAAACATGCAGTTCTGACGCCACAGGTCAGAAAGTGGGAGGCCGTCTGTCAAGCTACTATCCAGAGTGGCTGCGGATCACCTCAGACAGTTGGGGTCTCCAGATCATCAGAGAAGGGTACGAACTGGAGTTCGACCACTTCCCAAGAGACAGATTTTTGACAAACAGAGGAGGAGATCCTCTACTAGGTCGTTTACTAGAAGAATTTCTAGGAAAAGGCGCACTGGAACTCGTTCCTTACCACCAGAGGGGAGAGGGGGTATACTCCAGAGTATTCCACGTACCCAAAGCAGACGGAAGAAGCCGTCTCATCATAGATCTGCGTTACTTAAATCAGTACCTGAAGAAAGTTCATTTCAAAATGGAGACTATAAGGTCAATAACAGCAGTACTCACAAAAGATCTGTACATGGTATCCTTAGACTTAAAGGACGCGTATCTACACATCCCCATAAGAGGGTCATCCAGAAGATTTCTAAGACTGGCTATTCAGAGGAAGGAAGGCATTTCTCACTTCCAGTTCAAGGCTCTTCTTTTTGGCCTCTCCTCGTCGCCAAGAATCTTTACCAAGATTGCGATCATAGTGACGGTGGCTCTTCGTCTCCAGAATATACAAGTCTTCCCCTACTTGGACGACTGGCTTCTGGCAGCCCAATCCAAACACCTTCTGCAGATCCATCTCCAGCAAGCGGTGAGGCTGCTTCAATCCCTGGGGTTTCTAGTAAATTGGAAGAAGTCAGAAATCATCCCTACTACCTCCAAGTCCTTCCTAGGGTTCACGATAGACACGCGCAGCATGACACTTTTCCTGCCAACTGTAAAGATTGGGACTTTAAAGAAGGAGATACGAACCCTGTTATCCTTACATCGTCCTTCGGTTCGCAGAGTCATGAAGACACTGGGACATATGACAGCGACGGCCGATGCCGTCCCTTGGGCCATGATTCATACCAGGGACTTACAGCAGGATATGCTACAAACGTGGCATCACAGCCACCACAGTCTGAAAGCAAGAGTGAGGCTGAAGCCTTCAACAATTCAGAGCCTAAACTGGTGGCTTCAGACCAAGAATCTTTCCTCTGGGAAGAGTTTCGAGTTCATGTCTCCGGTCATAATCACTACAGACGCATCCGGCCAAGGCTGGGGAGCACACCTCCAAGACAAATGGGTTCAAGGCCTCTGGTCCCCGCAAATGAAGAAACAATCTTCAAATTTCAAGGAGCTGAAGGCGGTCCACTTGGCTCTTCACCAGTTTGCAGCAGAGATAATAGGGAAGCCTGTGCTTGTGCGTTCAGACAATCTCCCGGCGGTTTTTTACCTAAACAAGCAAGGAGGAACGAGGAATGCAGTTCTCCTGAGCTTGTGAAAACAGATCTTCACCTGGGCAGAATCCCACCTTTTAGAATTAAGAGCCATGCATATCAAAGGTTGCTGCAATACTCAAGCGGATCGGCTGAGTCGGAGGATGATCAGACCAGCAGAATGGGAGCTGAATCAAGATGTGTTCCAGCAGATAGTGGCCAAATGGGGTCTGCCAGCATGGGACTTGATGGCGTCCAGAAGGAACAGGAAGCTGCCAAGGTTTTGCTCTCTGAACAAGTGGGAAGACCCAACTCGGGTGGATGCCTTTTCCTTCAGCTGGAAACACCTATTCGTGTACATCTTTCCTCCGGTCCCCCTCATTGTGAGAGTTCTTCGGAAGATCCTGGCAGAGAGGCCTCAGGCGATACTAATCACACCGTTCTGGCCGAGAAGGTCGTGGTTTCCCCTTCTTCTCCAGCTTTCCAAGGGGGAATTCTGGAAGCTCCCTCTGGTTCCGGATCTTTTAATTCAAGAGGGTCTGTATCATCAGCATCTGGACAGACTGCACCTCACAGCCTGGAGGCTGAAAGATCTGCGCTAGAAGAAAGAGGACTCTCAGATTCAGTAATTAATACGCTTCTTTGTTCTCGTAAACAATCGACAAATATGAAGTATGCCAAGATCTGGAATAAGTTCTCAGAGTGGCTCTGTGAGTCGGGTGGTTCAGTCATTAACATCTCTTCTGTACTGCAGTTCCTTCAAGACGGTTTTCAGAAGGGTCTTAAACCCAATACACTAAGGGCACATATGACGGCGATAAATGCCATGACCGAGAATAGATTCATTCATCACCCCCTCATCGTCAGGTTCTTTAAGGCAGTAAAAAAGCTAAGGCCTATTTTTCGAGAACCCTTACCGTTCTGGGACCTGTCTTTGGTACTTAGAAGATTAACGACTTCTCCATTCGAACCTCTTCAGCAAGCGGATTTCAGATGGCTTACCTACAAGGTGTCCTTTCTAATTGCAATTACGTCAGCAAAACGGTTGGGAGAGCTACGAGCCCTTTCCTCTAAACATCCGTACCTGAGGATTCTTCAAGACGGAGTACTGCTTCGTACCATGCCATTCTTCCAACCAAAAGTCTCATCTTCTTCTAACATTAACAGAGAGTCCTTCCTTCCAGCGTTCTTTCCTGATCCTTCCGATGAACAACAGAGTGCATTACATACACTAGATGTTAAGAGGGCAATTGAAATTTACCTTCTCAGAACCAAGGAGTTCAGAAAGGCAGAGAACCTCCTCCTGTTATATGCCGGTTCAAGAAGAGGGCAGTGTCCATCCAAGGATACCATTGCAAGATGGATTAAGTCTACAATTATGGAAACATACGCTCTTGAGGGAATTTCTCCTCCGTTCCCAGTCAAGGCACACTCTACAAGATCCACTGCAGTATCCTGGGCAGAAAAGGCGCAAGTTTCCCTAGAAGACATCTGCAGCGCAGCATCCTGGTCTTCAACACTGACCTTCGCGAACCACTACCGCCTGGACATCTATACCAAGAGCTCGGCCTTCGGCACTGGGGTATTGAGTGCAGTACTAGATGCAGAAGCCCCCCCTTTGGGATCTATGCAAATCCCGTGATGTGCTGCCGGAGTACGAAAAGGGAAAGGAGAAATACGTACCTGGTATTTTACTTTCCTTGAGTACGGAGGCAGCACATCGATACCCTCCCTAATAAATTTTTTCTCTTTGGAATTGTTTTGTGTCTGGATCTATTTTTTCAACACAAGGATGTATTCTGGTTGCCGCCCTATATTAGGGAGCTAATTAATTGATTAATTATTCTGATTTATCTAGGTGGGCGGTCCTACAACCTGAAGGGAATGGGATTAACCCGTGATGTGCTGCCTCCGTACTCAAGGAAAGTAAAATACCAGGTACGTATTTCTCCTATCCTACCCATCACCACTGACTCTATCCAGATAATTTCTACATGCTGCTATCATTGTAATACTTTATTCCTGCTATTAATTTATACTGTGGTTTCCTATATATATGCTGCTACTATTTTAGGATTTTGGATGACCAATTGCAGTCCCTTTTTTTAAGTATTTATATTTTATACCCACAATAATAAACATATATAGTTGATGCCATAGTGTGAGTGCTCGCTTACTCCATTTATTACATTATGGATCTTCCAAGCCTGCGGAAGTTCAAGGCGAAAAGAAACCGGATTAATAATGGCAGAGATATTGTATGGACCAATAAACCTTGGACCTAAATTCCAGGATGGCAACTTCAACTTAATGTTCTTAGTGGACAACCACACCAAATCACCCACATTCAGGTCCGGACCAGACACACGTTTCTTGTCAGCCATACGTTTATACCTATCGCCCTTCTTCTTTAAATTGATTAGAATTTTCCACCAGATAGATGACAGATAGGAGGAACTATTCCCAGAGAACGTACCAAACCGAGGGTGAAACCCATATGTACTAAAAAATGGTGACTTATCAGTGGACTCCTGATGACGGTTATTCAAAGCAAATTCAGCCAAAGACAAAAAGACAAAAATGTGGACCACTCCTCCTGATTCTTAGCGACAAAACATCTTAAATATGTCTCCAGATTTTGGTTAATGCGTTCAGTTTGTCAATTCAACTGAGGGTGAAAAACCGAAGAGAAGGACAAACAAATCCCCAGGCGAGTACAGAAAGCCTCTCAGAACGTGGACACAAATTGAGTCCCTCTGTCAAACACCACATCATAGGGAATGCCGTGTAATTTCACAATGTTATCAACAAAAGTCTGAGCCAGAGTTTTGGCATTAGGTAAACCAGAAAATGGAATAAAGTGTGCCATCTTACTAAAGCGGTCGACCACCACCGAAATCA
Organism: Bufo gargarizans; assembly: GCF_014858855.1. Taxonomy (NCBI): domain Eukaryota; kingdom Metazoa; phylum Chordata; class Amphibia; order Anura; family Bufonidae; genus Bufo; species Bufo gargarizans. The sequence goes on from NC_058085.1 coordinate 3,815,734, forward strand.
CTGTCATCCTCGAAGAACTGGGCAAATCGGTGATAAAGTCCATGGACAAGTGTGTCCAGGGACGGGATGGACAAAGGAAGAAGAGATCCTGAGGACCGAGTATGAGTCACCTTGGCATGTGCACAGGTCTCACAAGCTGCCACATAGACCTAAACACTCTGTCCTGGGGGACAGGAATCAGGTGCCTCTCCCTGAACTTTCAACACCTCCACCTCCAGTTCAGGATAGAGGCGGATACAACCATCCCATCAGCCAAATTCGGACCAGGATCCTCAGTATCACCCCCCAGGGAAGCTAAGCGACAAGGCATCTGCCTTGACATTTTTGACCCCAGGGCGAAAAGTGACAATTAAATTCAATCGGGTAAAAAACAAAGACCATCTGGCCTGCCTTGGGTTCAAACGTTTAGCCGACTCCAAGTAGGCCAGATTTTTATGATCAGTATATACAGTAATAGGATGAATCACTCCTTCTAACCAATGACACCATTCCTCAAAGGTCAACTTAATGGCCAGCAACTCTCTATTGCCATCATCATAACTTCTCTAGGCAGAAGAGAGTTTTTTCGAAAAAAAAGCACAAGGGTGCCATTTGCCAGGACAAGGACCCTGCAACAGAACTGCACCAACTCCCACTTCTGATGCGTCCACCTCAACAATAAATGGCTGAGACACATTAGGCTGCACCAAAATGGGAGCAGAATAATTTTTTTTTAATTTATAGTGGAAAAAGCATGTAACGCCTCTTCCGACCAGACAGAGAAATCCACCCCTTTCTTAGTCATGTCAGTCAGAGGTTTGACAACTGTGGAATAATGCAAGATAAATATTCTGTAGTAATTGGTAAACCCCAAAAACCTAATAAGCGCTTTCTGATTCCCGGGCAGATCCCATTCCAAGACCGCACAGACTTTTTCGGGATCCATGCGGAAGCTCGAAGCGCAAAGCAGGTAACCCAGAAAAGAAATCTCTTGAACAGCAAACACACATTTTTATATCTTGGCATATAACTTATTCTCCTGGAGGATCAGCAAGACTTGTCTCAAATGATCCTGATGACTCTTCATGTCGGGTGAGTAAATCAATATGTCATCTAGGTATATGACAACAAACCTTCCCACCAAATTATGAAAAATGTAATTGATGAAATGTTGAAATACTGCCGGGGCATTGGTCAAACCAAAATGCATGACTAAGTTCTCAAAATGACCCACAGGAGTATTGAAAGCTGTCTTCCATTCATCCCCTCTCTGATTCTTACCAGATTATATGCCCCTCTTAGGTCTAATTTAGAAAACACATTAGCTCCAACAATCTGGTTGAACAAATCTGGGATCAGGGGAAGGAGATAAGCATCACGGACAGTGATGCAATTCAACTCTCGGAAATCTAGACATGGTCTCAACGTCCCATCTTTTTTCTTTACAAAAAATTACCCCGCCGCCATAGGTGACTTAGATGGTCTGATGTGTCCCTTTGCCAAACTCTCAGTAATATACTTTTGCATAGTAAATCTTTCAGGTTCAGAAAGGTTATAAAACCAAGACTTTGGCAACTTAGCTTCGGGAATCAGAATGACAGGGCAATCATATTCTCTATGAGGGGGCAACTCCTGATCCACACTCTCAGAGAACACATCAGAAAAATCAGAGATACATGGGGGTAACATCTTAGTGGATATCCCAGCAAGAGATGTGACGAGACAGTTGTTCATACAGAAATCACTCCAGCCCTTGATCTGTCTCGCTTGCCAATCAATGATAGGATTATGTTTGGTCAACCATGGCAACCCTAGCACCAGAGGAGCCGGCAGATCCTTCATTATAAAACAAGAAATACCCTCAACATGAGAAACCCCCACCCTTAAATAGATATCCTGCACCATGTGAGTCAAATATTTTTGAGAAAAGGGAGCAGAATCAATAGCGAACACAGAGATTGCTTTGTCCAGTGCATTAGATTTAAAACCATGCATCAGGACAAACTGGTAATCCACAAGGTTAACCCCTGCCCCGCTGTCCAAAAATACCTCCACATCAGTACTTTTGGAATCTAGCCCACCCCGGCAGGCAGGGGAAAACGGTTACTACCAGTAAAAGACAAGATCATGTTCTCAGATTCCCCAACGACTCTGCCAAGAGTTAGAGAACAAAACTTATTGGTAACTCCTTTTTCTTTTTATTCTCGCCTTGATATTTTACATAGGGACAAACATTAACAAAATTACCCTCTTTACCACAAAAAAACAGAGTCTCTTACTAGCCCTGAAGTTCTTATCACCAGGGTCTGAAGAGACCCGTCCCAATTGCATAGGCTCATCTCCAAACATGGGTTCAGGTGTCTCAGTACCTCGAGTGTCCGAGGGGACCAACCTCCCTTCAGGCAATACGTCCCGAGGGAACAGAGTTATGCACCTTTCCCTCAGATGTCTATCAATTCGTACCGCAAGATACAGGGCTGCTTTTAATGAAACAGGATTTTCATGGAGTTCTAGGGCATCTTTGGGTCTCTCAGATAGCCCCTGACAGAACTGACTCCGGAGAGCAGGGTCATTCCATTTAGAATCAGTTCCCCACCTTCTGAATTCAGAGCAATAGGACTCAGCAGACCAATTTCCTGGTGCAAGCCGCGCATCATAGATTCAGCCAGAGAAACTTGATCTGGGTCATCATAAATAAGTCCTAGGGCTCTGAAAAAATCCTCCACCGACCGGAGGGATTGGGATCCGGTCAGCAAAAGAAAAGGCCCAGGATTAAGTGTCACCTTTCAATAAAGAAATAACGATCCCCAACTTTTGACTCTCGTCACCAGAGGAGTGAAGGCATAAGCGAAAATAAAGTTTACAAGCCTCCCTGAACCGAACAAAGTTGTCAGTTCCTCCGGAAAATTGTTCCGGGAGGGTGAGCTTAGGTTCAGAGCAGGTCTGGACCCCACTGGTGGAGACAGACGCCTGACACCTTACAACAGATTCACGGAGGTCAGCTACCTCCAGCGACAACCCCTGGATGCGATCCCCCAGTGCAGAGACTGGATCCATGACAACACAGAACAGGGGAAACAGTAACGGTATATGGCTGCTAATAATGTTACGGGTAGTACGGGAAGGAAGGACAACCAAAGGGAACCACAACAAAACAGACTAGGCCCCAAACCTAGGGAAAAGAGGTCACCTCCTAGCAATCCCTGAACATCTCTACCTAAGCTGCTAACAACATGTGCAAATCTCAAAGGTAGAAATGCATATGCATCGGAACCTGAGACTGCTGAAACACTGCACCAAACCCTCAGCTTGGGGAACAGGGAAAGAGGAAACTGGCTCCTTCCAAACTGAAGGAGCTAGTGTCTCCATGAGGCCAAGTCAGAACAGACACAACAGGAAAGAAAAAAATACTTAGCTTTAGAGGCAACTGGAACAGGAGAAGCACCATACAAGCAGAGCAGTCCACAGAAGAGCTATTAGCCGCAGGGAAACAAGTGAGAGGCGGAAAATATAAAGAGCTGTCCGACTGATAATGAGCAGAATCTGTGAAGAGGTGTACACCTGTCAGCAACAATGAAAACAAAAGAGATCTGTCAGATAGATTCCGGAGTCTTCCATCTATCTGAAATTCTAAGATCTCTCCCAGGGCCGGCAGTGACACAGGCATAAATAGCATCACTAACTAACTAATGAGCAGAACCTGTGAGGGGGTGGGATCTAGCCCAAAGCCACAACAAAGCAATCTGTCAGATAGATTCACATGCAGCAAGTCTGACAGATCTTCTCAGATCACTCACAGGGCAGGGCGCAACTGACATATGAGGTACAAGGTATAATAGATGCAGGTTGTACAGGAATATAGTATATACAGCAGTGCACTGATATGTGAGGTGGGGGTATAATAGATGCAGTGTGTGCAGATATATAGAATATACAGCAGTGTACTGATATGTGAGGCAAAAGCTGTTATTTATACCTCATACCTCACATATCAGTACACTGCTGTATATACTGGCCAGGAACAGGTAGTGGGAGGGGCTATGAATGGGGCTGGGGGCCCAATTGAGGCTACTTTCACACTTGTGTTTGGGGTTCCGCTTGTGAGATCCGTTTGAGGACTCTCACAAGCGGCCACAAACAGATCCGTTCATCCCCAATGCATTCTGGCCACCAATGCTTTTAATACTGGGGAGGGAGGGAGGGGGGGCCGCACTGGCCACCAATAATTTTAATACTGAGGAAGGAGGGGGGTCTGGCCCCTGCTGCCTGGCAGCACCCGATCAGGGGGATGAGATCCGCACAATTAAACCCTCAGGTGCGGCACCTGAGGGGTTAATTGTGTGGATCACAGCCCCCTGTAAGAGTTCGGGTGGTGCCAGGCAGCAGGGGGCAGTTGTGTATACAGTTCTTAGTATATTCTAACTTGAAGTGTCCCCATCACCATGGGAACATCTCTGTGTTAGAATATACTGTCGGATCTGAGTTTTCACGATCTTTTAAACTCAGATCTGAAAAAGCTGTAATTCAGACGGATCCGCACTGATCGAATACCATTGTTTGCATTTATAGGTGCTGATCCGTCTGTGCAGATACCAGACGGATCCGCACCTAGCGCAAGTGTGAAAGTAGCCTTAGATTCTTGCTCTGGGGCCCAGTGACTTTTAAGATACATGATTATCTCTTGCAGGATCCTCAGTGTCTTATGATTAAAGTCAAATTTCACAGTCGTAAAACAATTCAGTCAGAAACTCTGGGTTTCTCCTAACTCCTCAATATGCAAGTTTAAAACAGAAGAGGCTGCTTGTGTGCTCATGAACACAGCAGAGTAATGTTTATTACACCATAAATGGACAGCTCAATTAGTGCCACCGCATGAAGAAAAGGAATTTGATTTACTATAATCAAGCTAGTAGTCTTCTGGCACCCATGTACAATTTAATGCCATTTTTGTACAAAACTTTAGAAATATATTGATAGCCAGTGACACATTTTGCAGCTTTGATATACAACAGTATTCAAGACAAAAGCTTGGACATATCAATCTTCTAAACAACCAAATGCCTATGTTTCCTGGCAGGCAGGAGGAGACCATTTCCGAGCTGTCATTTACTGACAATATGGTACACAGACAGCCGGAAAACCAAAATAACTCTATCAAAAAGGGTATGACAAGCTGGTTAATATGACAAAATGAGACCAAAGAAATATGAGAGAAATGAAGAAAAAGAAATGGAAATGTTAACCATTCTATGCAAGATGTTTTGTCACTGATCTTGTAAAGTATTTTACATTTAAAGGGAAACTCTGCCAAACGGTATTTTTTTCTGCTTAAGAGAAAAAAATATGTTTTGGATGATGCATCCAAAATGTTAGTTTTACATGATTAAATAAATAAAAAAATGAATAATTTTAGGTTCATGCATGCAGTTTCATTTCCTCTTGTGTAATCCAAATTGACTGATTTCATTTGAAGTTGTATGGAGTTTATTTCTCTTAGTCTCCATGAATATCCATGTCCATAGAGATTCTCCTCTAAAAGTGTTTCTTCTAGGGCAGGATACCTTCAAGGAAAAGATGTCCAATGTGGTGACAGAAAAACTGCTGTATATACAAAGCGGGGGATTATTTTTTTTTTTTTAAAGAACAGCTTTAGAAAAAAAATGATATGACCACATCAAAATTCTCACTACAACATACAGTATTAGCACCATGACTAAAGCTTATACATACGTAGGTGTAAAAGCTCCAAAAGTACGCCAGGAAGAATGCATGCCATGATTTTAACACCCTAACCCACAGTGCAGGGACTGTATAGCACAGGCAATAGTGCATCTTGTTTTTTTTTTTACATAAGTAATATCAACTTTATATGCTTCTGGTAAGATGGAAAATATTGTATTTTCTCAAATCCATACACTGTATAATGGCTCAATGAAATTGCAAAGTAATTATCTGATAAACCTTTTTAAGAGAAACTCCTTCATGCGCAAACCTATTTTGGCTCTGATACGTATAAAAATCCAAAAGTATTAAAGACAGCTTTTGGTATATGGGATTATCTTTTCAGAATCATTACATTCTAATAAAAGTTTTTACAGAGTCCAAAGGTTGCAAGTTCATGGAGAATATTACCACATTATCTCTTAAAATCGTATTACAGCCACATTTTGTATGCAATATTTATTAAAAGCAGAATATATACATATAGAAATAGTTATAAGGCTGATCCAGAAAGGAATAGGGAAGGAGAGATTCCAAGATGATAAAATGTTGGAAAACTAGTGAGAAAATTGTGTGTATAGATGGGGGGGGGGGGTATATACGGCCATAAAAATATCTCACTACTTCAAATTAAAAAGACTTAAAAATAAACAAGGAAATATAATAATCAAGAGTGTAATTATAGGCATTGTAGAGGTAGCAGCCATATCAGCCATGGTGCCCAAAGGTCCCCCCTCCTATATAGGAGGATATTAATATTATCAATTTCACATGGTAAACATATTTTCAATTGGTGACCAAGTGTGACCAAGGTTGTGCCTGATAATTATATCCATGCAGAAAAGTGTAAAGTGCATTTTTTGACCAAATGTCATAAAATGACTTTGACTTTTGGCAAGCAGCATAGGGCTTGTTTCTATTTCCCTCTTTTTTCGTTGGAAGAACACTGTGGTAGAATAACAAATTGGACTAGACTACTGAGCGATCACACATAGACACATATCTACTGTAGTAAAGACATCTCATAATGCAGTATTCCAAAATCATGCGTCTTTTAAAAAGCTGGTGATCTTACACCAAACATCGTTGGGTATGCTGATTTTAGAAGAGAGGTAAGGAAGGATGCATCTGTATATGCAGTGATATATAACCTTTCAGGTTTGTCAAACCTGAAAGGAATGGTCATAACAGGAAATAACACACCTCAACATTGAAATTGCAGCACCAAGAAGGAACAATTGTGGAATTATGGAAATCACAGAATCAATAGACATGTTAATGATATGCAAATGATGAAAACATGGAAACAAAATATTCAAAAGGTCTAATTTATTCATTAACAAATATGAGCTCCAAGAGCAGAAACACACACAAACACACACAACCATTAATAACCTCTCAGTGAGGTTATTAATGGTTGCCTGATGAATTTTCTGCCACACTGAATACACTTAAGAATGTAAATCATCAAGATCTGCTGATGGCATCTGCCTTTGCAATTGCCGACCAGTGACATCCCAGATGTGCTCTAAGGAAGATAATTCCAGAGACGCTGCAGGCCGGAGTAGGTCAGGCATTTAGGTCAGGCAGGCTGCTCACAGAAGAACAACTCACACATGGCCTGACGTTGTCCTGCTGAAAAATGGCTATTGTGTCAGTTTGAAGAAATGGCCATACCACTGAATCAATGACCGAATCAATGTAACACGCAACTGGTACTGTAATGACAATAAAGAAGAAAAGAGTCCAGCTACATTCTGCCACCCCAACCATAATCCCAAAACTATGAAAAATGTGACTTTGGCTTTCGAAGGCCTCTTCATGGCATTGTCCACCTAGTCTCCAGACCAATCTACGCCTATCGTTGAGTTCAAGACAAATGCGGTATTCCCATCTTGGTGTACACCATGATAGCCCTTGAGAGCAGTGACAAGAGGTCATAAAAAACCTGTAGCTGAATGACTGGCTCGTGGCTCAATATCATGTAAACGCCTTGGATGGTTTGTGTAGATACTGTTTGCCACAGTAAGCTTGGGATGTGATGTCCAACATAACTTGTAGTACAGAATGGATCACTACTCAACATTCTTCTAATCAGACGATCTATCCATGCAATAGTTCACCTCAATGCACCACTTGCTGTCATTCCTGTTCATTATTTTTCTCCCAAAAAGCGGACATGCAACGTTAACCAGTGCTGACATCTCATCCTAGGTATGTAGGTGTTCCTCACAATTTGAAACATGTCAACAAATTGGATGCATTGCACAATCATCCAACATGACTTGATATTTGAAGTTTCATGTGGATAAAAAAATTAAAAAAAAAAACACATACACCTTACTTTCAATCTGGCTTTTATTCCCATTCCACAGGTTTGGAGCTAGGTGCTTGAAAATGTAATCATAGTAACATAGTAACATATTTTATAAGGCAGAAAAAAGACAACTGTTCATCTAGTTCAGCCAGTTATCCTGCAAGTTGGTCCAGAGGAAGGCAAAAAAAAATTGGGAGGTAAAAGCCAATTTCCCTCACTTTAGGGGAAAAACAACCCTTCCCGACGCCAATCAGGCAATCAGAAAAACTCCCTGGATCAACGACCCATGTCTAGTAACTATAAGCTGTAATATTATTACACTCCAGAAATACATCCAGGCCCCTCTTGAACTCTTTTAGTGAATTCACCATCACCACCTACTGAGGCAGAGAGTTCCATAGTCTCACTGCTTTTACCGTAAAGAATCCTCTTCTATGTTACAAACCTTCTTTCCTCTAGTTGCAGAGAATGTCCCCTCATCACTGTCACAGTTCTGGGCAGTGGCGTAGCTATAGGGGTCGCAGCGGTCGCAATTGCGACCGGGCCCCTAAGTCAGGGGGGCCCACGGGGCCCCCGCCTCAAGCCAGGAGAACGCGGCCCGCAGGCGCAGCTGATAACTGTCTGAAATCAGATTCACAGGACAGGGGGCGGAGCGGAGGCTGAGAGCCGAGCCCTGTGTGACGCACACTGTGCAGGGCAGGGCCAGGCGAAGTGAGGAGGGGGAGCGGCTTCAGCCTTCAGTTGCGGTCGGAAGAGGAAGCTGCTGTGTGCAGCGCGCGGCAAGTGAGTGACTCACTGACTGTAGAGGCTTTTCTATTACAGATGCATATGTAAGGTGTAACCAGAAGCTCCGTGGCCCCAGTGCAAAATCTACAATGTGCCACTTCTATTACTGGTGTCTGTTAGTTGTCAGGAGGCTTCTGGGCCCCCACGTCCCCGGAAAGCATAGGGGAAGTTAGACAGTAGGGAACATATGCTACTTTTGAGCTGGCCTGTGGCCGGGTGGCCCTAATGCCTGCAGGGCCCCTATGCAGCTGCACCAGTTGCAGCTATGGTATATGTCTGCCCCGGAGCACTAATGTCACTTCATTAAAGCCTTGTCAGTTTGCTAGACAATGGGTCAGAATTATCAAGGTGCTGCCATATGTAAGGGGCCCTTCAGGTAAATGACTTTACATCTGTCATTCAGCTTGGATGGGCCCCTTTGTGTGGCCCCTTATTCTTCAGCAGCTGGTTTGCGTAATCTGATTTCTCTTTGGGTGCCCTGATCTATTAGCAGACAAACTCAATTATATAGGGAGCAATTACAAAGTCACCCCAGTGCCTCCTAACAGTTCCCATCAGATGTGAGAGCAGCAGCGATCGATCAGCCAGGATTAATGTGCACAGTGGGAGGCCCCTCCTTAAGGGCCGCTTCACACGAGCGGATGCCGTGCGTGGCATCCGCTCCGTGAAAGAGTGCCAAGACCCGATGCAGACTGCAGAGGCACGGAGCATTAACATGACTGATAATGCTCCGTGCCTCTCTGTGATCTCTTTACTACGAAATCACAGTGACAACTGTGATTTCGTAGTAAAGAGATCACAGAGAGGCACGGAGCATTAACAGTCATGTTACTGCTCCGTGCCTCTGCAGTCTGCAGCGGGTCTTGGCACTCTTTCACGGAGCGGATGCCACGCACGGCATCCGCTCGTGTGAAGCGGCCCTTAGGCAATTGACAAACTGCCCCCCCCCCCTCATTCTTAGGCAAGTGACAAACTCAGCTCTGCTACATCTACAATGAGCAACTACAACAAATGTAATGCCAAACTGCAGTTCCTTGTGATGCCTTGGATAGCTTCCACTGGACCCACACAGCCTGTGGGTCCAGTGGAAGCTATCCAAGGCATCACATAGAGGAACTGCAGTTTGGCATTACATTTGTTGTAGTTGCTCATTGTAGATGTAGCAGAGCTGAGTTTGTCACTTGCCTAAGAATGAGGGGGGGGGGGCAGTTTGTCAATTGCCTAAGGAGGGGCCTCCCACTGTGCACATTAATCCTGGCTGATCGATCGCTGCTGCTCTCACATCTGATGAGAGATTTCCTAGGGACGGGCTGGTGGATGAGGGCAGCCACCCGGTCCTGCTTATGGATCACCCAGTTTGCACTTAGCTATGCCCAGGCCCCATGCCAGGGGGTCCCTGATGTATTAACTGACCAATAACATGGAGTTCCTCGTGCCAGCTGCCTTGCTGGTGGACGATAGGCATGGGGCTCTTATCTGAGGTCTGATTGGGGGTCATTCATATTGGGGTCTGAGCTGAGGTGTGATCTGAGGTCTGATTAACATTGAGGGTCTGATTGGTGGTCTGACCTGAGGTGTAATGAAAAATATTTTTTTTCCGGAGCAGCTTGTAGAAAAAAGGCCTCACAGTCTCCCACACTCCTTCTGCCAAGCCAGCCAGCACCCCTGAGGCCATGCCAGCCAGCACCCCTGAGGCCAAGCCTGCCAGCACCCCTGAGGCCAAGCCTGCCAGCACCCCTGAGACCAAGCCAGTCAGCACCCCTGAGTCTTCAGAACTGTAAGTAAATTATATATAAGGGAAGCATGTAATATGAAAGAGACGAATTATGTCTGAACAGACATATAGCGCAAATTCCAGTTTTTGTTTATGTTGCACTGAATTTTCTGCAAAATATATATATATTTTTTTTTTTTGGGGGGGGGGGGGGGGTCGGGGTGGCAGTGGATCTTGGGTGAGTTCCCACACTTTTTTCCCAGGACTTGACCCCTGGAGTGGTCCCGCAGTCTGGGCGGCAGTTCTGACTAGTCCTACTTTAATACACAGACATTTAGATTCATACACTTCCTACACTGGCACAAATGCGTTGCCAGTGACCAACTGTCTATGCTCAGTCCTACGCGTAACTGTCGCAAGTGCATGAGGAGTTGCGGATGTGGCGGCGAGGTCCGAGAGGTAATGTGGGGGTGGGAGATCCGGGAGGGGGGGGGGGGGCCCATAAATTTTTTTTGCTATGGGGCCCAGTCATTTCTAGCTACGCCCCTGGTTCTGGGGATACATAGATAATTGGAGGGATCTCTGTACTGACCCTGTTATATTTATACATAGTTATTAGATCTCCCCTTGGTAGTCTTTTTTCTAAAGTGAATAAATCTAATTTTGATAATCAGCTGCCTGACACTGGTTTCTACAGCTTAGTTTGCTGTTCACTAAAATTCCTAGGTCCTTTTCCATGTCAGTGTTACCCAGTGTTTTACCATTTAGTATGTACTGGTGACTTGCATTATTCCTTTCCATGTGCATTGCCTTACATTTTTCAGTGTTAAACCTCATCTGCCACTTCTCTGCCCAAGCCTACAATCTAGCCCGATCCTTCTGTAGCAGTCTACTTTCCTCCTCCGTCTTAATTGCTCTAACCAGTTTAGTGTCATCTGCAAAAATTATATTTTACTGTGCAAGCCTTCTACAAGATCATTAAAAAATATATTGAAGAGAATAGGGCCCAATACTGACCCCTGTGGTGCCCCACTAATGACAGTGACCCAATCTGAGTGTGTACCATTAATAACCATCCTCTGTTTTCTATCACTGAGCCAGTTACTTTACCACGTACAGACATTTTCTCCCAGTCCAAGCATTCTCATTTTATGTACTAACCTTTTATGCAGTACAGTGTCAAATGCTTTAGAGAAGCCAAGATATACGCCATCCATTGAATTGCCACCGCCAAGTCTAGAACTTACCTTCTCATAGAAACTGATACATACTGAGGGGTGTGATATACTTATGATATACTTTCTAACATAGTATATTATCGTGTATTTGTATTGTGCAGAAGGCAGGGGCAGGGGTGTGATATACCTATAATATACTTTGTATATAGTGCATTTGTATTGTGCAGCATTTATGTGTGGTTCTGCCGAGATACCACAGCTATACAGAGACACCGACGCTATTGGAACAACAAATTTCAACTGGTGTGATATACCAGTTGCCCCCCCAAAAAATGATTAAGGTAGAGGTGTGATATACCTATAATATACTTCCTATATAGTGCATTTGTATTGTGCAGCATTTGTGTGCGGTTCTGCTGACATACCGCAGATATACAGAGGGACAAACGCTATTGGAACAACTAATTGCAACTGGGGTGATAAACCAGTTGTCCTAAATAAAACTGATTAAGGGGTTTATATACCTGCTTCCAGCAAATACTCATTAAGATGTTCTATATACCTGCTTACACAAATACTGCCCTTCTATAGGCACTTTGTGACAGGGTAATTTTGAAAATGATAGGCAAAGGAAGAGGCAGGCCATTCTGCAGGGGTAGTTTGGGTCAGGCAGGTGCACCAGGCCGGAGCCTAAATGGGAAGTTGGAGAAGGTGCATGCGATTAAGTCAAAGGACGCACCAGAGTTGGTTGAGTGGCTTACTCAGCCTTCTGCTTCTGCACCCTCTTCATCCTCTGTATCAGCACCCTCATCACTCTCTGCTGTGTGCATCCTCAAAGACACCACCACCACCATATCCCCTCCACTTGAGTCAGAGGAATTATTTTCCCATCGATTTCCAGACGTTAACGATGCGCAGCCATTCTTGGCATCTGTTGAGGAAGAGTATGTAGCAAGAGCCGCCATCCAGCAGTCTGATGACAGTACCCAGATCAGCCCAAGAAGGGTGGTCCCCACTGTTGCTGCCTACTCCAAGATCTCAAACGTCAGTGGTGGTGAAGGTGACAATGATGACGTGTCGATGGACGTCACGTGGGTGCCCACAAGACAGAAAGAGGAGGGGAGTTCAGAGGGAGAGACCTAGCAGCAGATAGGGAGGAGAAAGAGGATAAGCAGGCAGAACTCGCACTGCATAGGAAGCAAAAAGCAAACTGCAAATGTATCTAGAGCGAGCCATCCACCATACAATCCACCATACACAGTCACATCTGGCGCTCCCAGGACGCCGACACATGGCTCCGCAGTGTGGGCTTTTTTTAACGTGTCAGGTGCTGACAATTATGTTGCCATATGCAGCCTGTGCTGTCAACGCATAAGTTGCGGTAAGGCCAACACTCACCTAGGGACAACTGCCTTAAGAAGGCACCGGGCCTCCCATCACAGAGCCGAGTGGGAGCAATGCCGTCAGAACCCACAAAGCCACACTCCCGGCGATTCATGCCCTGCCTCTTCTCCTTCTCCTCCCATTTGTCCTCCACTTCACCTTCCACCGTGCCGTCGTCACTTTCATCTGGAAAAAGGCAGGCTTCCGAGGCCCAAATCTTTGAACGCAAAAAGATGACCCTGTTGCCCAACAGCTGACCGCCGGCTTGTCGGAACTGCTAGCCCGCCAACTACTGCCATTTAAACTGGTGGACTAGGGAAGGTACATAACTTTTACTGTCCACTGGGTTAACTTTCTGACGGCTGTCAAGCATGCAAGCATGCAACCCGTGGCACCCGTGTGGATTTGTTGTTACCGTCACGAATTGCATGCAGGCCTGCCTCTTCTTCTCCTCCTCCTACTCCATCCTTTGTCTCCTCCTTTTCCACTGCTACCGACTGTTCAGCTGCACTCCCTCTAGCTCCCCAGAACCTATTTGACGTGCCAGGTGAGACATTTCCATGCTGTGCGGCGGCTGTTGTACCTGGAAGCCAAGAGCCACACCGTTCCTGCACTGCTTTTAGCTCTGTGGTCATAGGCCAATCAGTGTCTAACCCCGCTCAATTTGACAGTTGGAAAAGTGGTGTGCGACAATGGTGCCAATCTGCTGCGTGCCCTGAAACAGGAGGAAAATCACACACATCCTGAACTTAGTCATTCATCAATTCGTTATCAGATACCCCGGGGTCCAGGACATCTTGTGGCAGGCCAAGAAAATCTCTGGCCATTTTAGAAGATCTTACACGGCCATGGTTCACCTAGCTGAAGTTCAGCGGGGTCAACATTTGCCCGTCATAAGTCTGATTTGTGACTGCCCGACACGCTGGAACTCCACCTTGTATATGCTTGATAGGCTGCTCCAGCAAAAATGTGCCATTAACAACTACCTGTACAAACTCTTCGGCAGGACAGGTTCTGGGGAGCTTGGTGCCTGGGGGGAGGAGTAGGAGCAAGAATAGCATGCTTTAAACTTTTCTGGGATCCCTGGTGTTGTCCATGGCTGGGGGGAAGAGAAGGAGGACAACATTATCCTGGATGATGAGCAGCAGCCAGGCCATTCCACTGCTTCCAGTTTAGAGAAAATGGGGGCCTTGATGCTCCAGTGTTTGAAGAAGGACACCCGTATAAAAAGCATAAAGGGCAAGGACCAGTACTGGGTGGCAACATACTTAGACCCCCGGTACAAACACAAAATGGCGGAAATGTTACCACCATCACAGAGGGTTGTCAGAATGCAGCATTTCTAGGCCTTGCTTCAAGAAATGCTGCATTCTACTTTTGCGGGCGCTGGCAGAGGAATTTCCACTCACAGAAAAACAGCTGCAGGTATCAATCCAGGTTTGAAGATGTTTTGGTGACTTCAGATATGAGATCATTCTGGCAGCCAACCCATCAACAGCCGTCCACGGATCCAGCCTCAGGGAACACCTAGACTGACAGGTGTCCGACTACATTGGGTTAACTGCTGATGTGGACGCTCTGAGAAGCAATGAACCCCTGGATTACTGGGTGTACAGGCTTGACCTGTAGCCAGAGCTGGCACAATTTGCCATAGAACTGTTGGCTTGCCCCTCGTCCAGTGTCCTGTCCGAAAGGACGTTCAGCGTAGCAGGGGGAATCGTGACCAATAAGCTCACTCGCCTAGCTCACGACAGTGTGGACTACCTCACATTTCTAAAAATTAATGAGGCATAGATCTCAGAGGAATTCAACACCTATGACGACAATGTTTAATTGAATTTCCTCATGCCAGCCCACACATATCCGCCACTACAAGAACAAATAATGGTCCCTGTCTTATGTAAATACAGTGGCATAAAAGGCCTTTTATGTACGGTGAATGCCTAATGTGTGGGATCTCTGACGAATTCAACACCTGTGATGACCACGTGTTTTCAAGAGGTGGGAATTCGCTAGCCATGTTTTTAATCCAATTTTATATTTTTTGTTCTTTCAAACATATATATTTGACATGTATTTGTACTGACCTACAGTAAAATTGATATCCAATGACCATCTAATATACCTCCAGCCACATAATAACTTGATGTTTTCTGCCGCTGAATGAATAATTTTTGTGGCCTATAGTTCACTGGCCTGCAGTAAAATTGATATCCATTGACTGTCTAATATACCTCCAGCCACATAATCACTTGATCTTTTATGTACGGTGAATGCATAATTTTTGGGGTCTGCAGTCCACTGGCCTGCAGAAAAAATGATATCCGTTGACCGTCTAATATACCTCTGGCCACATAATCACTTGATCTTTTATGTACAGTGAATCCATAATTTTTGCGGCCTGTAATCTAACTGGCCAACAGTAAAATTGTTACACTGTGACCCCCTAATGTACCTTCAGCCACGTTATCATTTGTTCTTTCCTGTACGGTGAATTAATAATTTTTGGGGCCTGTAGTCCACTGGCCTGCAGTAAAATTGATATGCATTGACCGTCTAATATACCTCCAGCCACATAATCACTTGATCTTTTCTGTACGGTAAATGCCTAATTGTTGGGGTCTCGGAGGAATTCAACACCTGTGACGACCACGTGTTATTGAATTTCACCTATTATTATTTGGTGTTTATTCAAGAGGGGGGAATTAGCCATGTTTTTAATCAAATTTTATATTTTTAGTTCTTTTAAACATGTATTTGACATTTATTTGTACTGGCCTGCAGTAAAATTCATATCCAATGACAGTCTAATATACCTCCAGCCACATAATCACTTGATGTTTTCTGTCCGGTATATGACTAATGTATGGGGCCTGTACTTCCGTGTCCTACTTCCGTGGCCTAAAATAAAACATTTCTAGGCTCCAGCAGGCCACATTGATGTTTTAAGACCCTAGCAACACCCCTGCTATACAGTAACAGTAACTGTAAAATAACAGTAGTATTAGACCGCTTTTTTACCCCATTTTTTATTACTGTCATTATGTTAAGGAGAATAAAAAAAATGTGGGTGGGGGTTTGGAGGGGGAATCAGAAAAAAAGAAAAAAAAGCATGTGCAACATTTTTTAATTAAGCTCCAGCTGGTTGCAATGTGTCTACTCAGCTTAACAGTTTCTTTCTGCTGACCAATGGTTCTCTGTGTGTCATTGATAAAGGGAATTTTGGAATTGGAGATTTGTGTCTAGCTCTGTGTTCCGTTCCTTTTATTCTGTTGCTAGACTGTTGTCTTTGTTTCCTATGTAATCCTTCTTATTCTGTGTATTATTACACCTCTTCCAGTCCTTCATACACCCCAGGAGTAACATACAACCCTCACAGATATGTATAAACATTGTTCACTGATGACATAGAGGAGACAAAGCAATGGACATTACAAGAAGATACAAATAACACAATCCATAGAGGACACCACCACACACAGCTGCCTCCATTCCTGCCCTCCCTGGATGCTAAGCATTGTGGCTAATAATGTGTATGTATATAAAGTATATCCAGAGTCCACCAATATACAGTATACTGGATCTATTCTTCTAACCAACTCACATCCAGTACCTGACCATTAGTACATGTGCATATAGAGACTCATGCATAAGCAGCATTTATATATATATATATATATATATATATATATATCTCAAAACTATTAATTAACACAGGTGGAATTATATACATAACAAAAAAGTGTGAAACAACTGAAAATATGTCATATTCTAGGTTCTTCAAAGTTGCCACCTTTTGCTTTGATTACTGCTTTGCACACTCTTGGCATTCTCTTGATGAGCTTCAAGAGGTAGTCACCTGAAATGGTTTTCACTTCACAGGTGTGCTCTGTCAGGTTTAATAAGTGTTATTTCTTGCCTTATAAATGGGGTTGGGACCATCAGTTGCGTTGTGGAGAAGTCAGGTGGATACACAGCTGATAGTCCTACTGAATAGACTGTTCGAATTTGTATTATGGCAAGAAAAAAGCAACTAAGTAAAGAAAAACGAGTGGCCATCATCATGAAGGTCAGTCAGTCCGAAAAATTGTCCCCAAGTGCAGTCACAAAAACCATTAAGCGCTACAAAGAAACTGGCTCACATGCGGACTGCCCCAGGAAAGGAAGACCAAGAGTCACCTCTGCTGCGGAGGATAAGTTCATCCGAGTCACCAGCCTCAGAAATCGCAGGTTAACAGCAGCTCAGATTAGAGACCAGGTCAATGCCACACATTAGCAGCAGACACATCTCTAGAACAACTGTTAAGAGGAGACTGTGTGAATCAGACCTTCATGGTAGAATATCTGCTAGGAAACCACTGCTAAGGACAGGTAACAAGCAGAAGAGACTTGTTTGGGCTAAAGAACACAAGGAATGGACATTAGACCAATGGAAAGCTGTGCTTTGGTCTGATGAGTCTAAATTTGAGATCTTTGGTTCCAACCACCGTGTCTTTGTGTGACGCAGAAAAGGTGAACGGATGGACTCTACATGCCTGGTTCCCACCGTGAAGCATGGAGGAGGAGGTGTGATGGTGTGGGGGTGATTTGCTGGTGACACTGTTGGGGATTTTTTCAAAATTGAGGGCATACTAACCCAGCATGGCTACCACAGCATCTTGCAGCGGCATGCTATTCCATCCGGTTTGCGTTTAGTTGGACCATCATTTATTTTTCAACAGGATAATTACCCCAAACACACCTCCAGGCTGTGTAAGGGCTATTTGACCATGAAGAAGAGTGATGGGGTGCTGCGCCAGATGACCTGGCCTCCACAGTCACCGGACCTGAACCCAATCAAGATGGTTTGGGGTGAGCTGGACTGCAGAGTGAAGGCACAAGGGCCAACAAGTGCTAAGTATCTCTGGGAACTCCTTCAAGACTGTTGGAAGACCATTTCAGGTGACTACCTCTTGAAGCTCATCAAGAGAATGCCAAGAGTGTGCAAAGCAGTAATCAAAGCAAAAGGTGGCAACTTTGAAGAACCTAGAATATGACATATTTTCAGTTGTTTCACACTTTTTTGTTATGTATACAGACGTGGACAAAATTGTTGGTACCCTTTGGTCAATGAAAGAAAAAGTCACAATGGTCACAGAAATAACTTTAATCTGACAAAAGTAATAATAAATTAAAATTCTATAAATGTTAACCAATGAAAGTCAGACATTGTTTTTCAACCATGCTTCAACAGAATTATGTAAAAAAATAAACTCATGAAACAGGCATGGACAAAAATGATGGTACCCCTAACTTAATATTTTGTTGCGCAACCTTTTGAGGCAATCACTGCAATCAAACGCTTCCTGTAACTGTCAATGAGACATCTGCACCTCTCAGCAGGTATTTTGGCCCACTCCTCATGAGCAAACTGCTCCAGTTGTGTCCGGTTTGAAGGGTGCCTTTTCCAGACTGCATGTTTCAGCTCCTTCCAAAGATGCTCAATAGGATTGAGGTCAGGGCTCATAGAAGGCCACTTTAGAATAGTCCAATTTTTTCCTCTTAGCCATTCTTGGGTGTTTTTAGCGGTGTGTTTTAGGTCATTGTCCTGTTGCAAGACCCATGACCTGCGACTGAGACCAAGCTTTCTGACACTGGCTAGTACATTTCTCTCTAGAATTCCTTGATAGTCTTGAGATTTCATTGTACCCTGCACAGATTCAAGACACCCTGTGCCAGACGCAGCAAAGCAGCCCCAGAACATAACAGAGCCTCCTCCATGTTTCACAGTAGGGACAGTGTTCTTTTCTTGATATGCTTCATTTTTTCGTCTGTGAACATACAGCTGATGTGCCTTGGCAAAAACTTTGATTTTTGTCTCATCTGTCCACAGGACATTCTCCCAGAAGCTTTGTGGCTTGTCAACATGTAGTTTGGCATATTCCAGTCTTGCTTTTTTATGATTCGTTTTCAACAATGGTGTCCTCCTTGGTCGTCTCCCATGTAGTCCACTTTGGCTCAAACAACGACGGATGGTGCGATCTGACACTGATGTTCCTTGAGCATGAAGTTCACCTTGAATCTCTTTAGAAGTCTTTCTAGGCTCTTTTGTTACCATTCGGATTATCCGTCTCTTAGATTTGTCATCAATTTTCCTCCTGCGGCCACGTCCAGGGAGGTTGGCTACAGTCCCATGGATCTTAAACTTATGAATAATATGTGCAACTGTACTCACAGGAACATCTAGTTGCTTGGAGATGGTCTTATAGCCTTTACCTTTAACATGCTTGTCTATAATTTTCTTTCTGATCTCTTGAGACAGCTCTTTCCTTTGCTTCCTCTGGTCCATGTCGAGTGTGGTACACACCATATCACCAAACAACACAGTGATTACCTGGAGCCATATATATAGGCCCAATGGCTGATTACAAGGTTGTAGACACCTGTGATGCTAATTAGTGGACACACCTTGAATTAACATGTCCCTTTGGTCACATTATGTTCTGTGTTTTCTAGGGGTACCATCATTTTTGTCCATGCCTGTTTCATGAGTTTATTTTTTTACATAATTCTGTTGAAGCATGGTTGAAAAACAATGTCTGACTTTCATTGGTTAACATTTATAGAATTTTAATTTATTATTACTTTTGTCAGATTAAAGTTATTTCTGTGACCATTGTGACTTTTTCTTTCATTGACCAAAGGGTACCAACAATTTTGTCCACGTCTGTATAATTCCACATGTGTTAATTCATAGTTTTGAGGCCTTCAGGGTGAATCTACAATTTTCATAGTCATGAAAATAAAGAAAACTCTTTGAATGAGAAGGTGTGTCCAAACTTTTGGTCTGTACTGTATATAATCTACACATCTACACTGACCAAAAATATAAATGCAACACCTTCGGTTTTGCTCCCATTTTGCATGAGCTGAACTCAAAGATCTGAAACATTTTCTACCTACACAAAAGACCCATTACTTTCAAATATTGTTCACAAATCTGTCTAAATCTGTGTTAGTGAGCACTTCTCCTTTGCCGAGATCATTCATCCCACCTCACAGGTGTGGCGTATCAAGGTGCTGATTAGACAGCATGAATATTGCACAGGTGTGCATTAGACTGCCCACAATAAAAGGACACTATAAAATGTGCCCAGTTTTGCCTTACTGGGGGGGTCAGAAAACCAGTCAGTATCTGGTGTGGCGACCACTTGCCTCACGCAGTGCAACACATCTCTGTCACATAGAGTTGATCAGATTGTTGATTGTGGCCTGTGGAATGTTGGTCCACTCTTCTTTAATAGCTGTGCGAAGTTGCAGAATATTGGCAGGAGATGGAACACACTTTATACACGCCGATGCAGACCATCCCAAACATGCTCAATGGGTGACATGTCTGGTAAGTATGCTGGCCATGCAAGAACTGGGATGTTTTCAGCTTCCAGGAATTGTGTACAGATCCTTTAAATATGGGGCTGTGCATTATCATGCTGCAACATGAGGTGATGGTCATGGATGAATGGCACAACAATGGGCCTCAGGATCTCGTCACGGTATCTCTGTGCATTCAAAATGCCATCAATAAAATACACCTGTGTTCGTTGTCCATAACATACGCCTGCCCATACCATAACCCCACCTCCACCATGGCCCACTCGATCCACAACATTGACGTCAGCAAACCGCTTACCCACACAACGCCAAACATGCTGTCTGGCATCTGCCCTGAACAGTGAAAACCAGGACTTATCCGTGAACAGAACTCTTCTCCAATGTGCCAGACGCCGTTAAATGTGAGCATTTGCCCACTCGAGTCGGTTTTGACGACGAACTGCAGTCAGGCCCAGACCCCGATGAGGACGACGAGCATGCAGATAAGCTTCCCTGAGACATTTTCTGACAGTTCGTGCAGAAATTCTTTGGTTATGTAAACGGATTGTTGCTGCAGCTGTCCAGGTGGCTGGTCTCAGACGATCATTGTGGTAAACATACTGGATGTGGAGGTCCTGGGCTGGTGTGGTTACACGTGGTCTGCGGTTGTGAGGCCGGTTTGATGTACTGCCAAATTCTCTGAAACGCCTTTGGAGACAGCTTATGGTAGAGAAATGAACATTCATTGCACGAGCAACAGCTCTGATAGACATTCCTGTAGTCA
This sequence comes from Bufo gargarizans, assembly GCF_014858855.1. NCBI lineage: Eukaryota > Metazoa > Chordata > Amphibia > Anura > Bufonidae > Bufo > Bufo gargarizans. The sequence goes on from NC_058085.1 coordinate 3,836,946, forward strand.
GCATGCCAATTGCACGCTCCCTCAAACGTTGCGACATCCGTGGCATTGTGCTGTGTGATCAAACTGCACATTTCAGAGTGGTCTTTTATTGTGGGAAGTCTAAGGCACAACTGTGCAATATTCATGCTGTCTAATCCGCACCTTGTTATGCCACACCTGGGAGGTGGGATGGATTATCTCGACAAAGGAGAAGTGCTCACTAACACAGATTTAGACAGATTTGTGAACAATATTTGAGAGTAATGGGTCTTTTGTGTTTGTAGAAAATTTTTCAGATCTTCGAGTTTGGCTCATGCAAAATGGGAACAAAACCAAAAGTGTGTGTGTTTATATTTTTGGTCAGTGTATAAACAGGTATAATGGAATACAATCACAGACTACAAATATCTATATGTAAACATATAAAGTCTACTGGGATATTATACTTATATAAATACACACATATAACTTTGCTTGCCCCTCAAGTGTTGTTGGTCCACGGGGTGGCAGGAAGAGAGAGAGACTACCAAGTTTCATGTCACCTATATGTTCCTGTGTCCCAGCCCCCACCATTGACTCCACCCTATGACCACCCAAATATCTTCCCAATCTGTTGGCCAAGAGAATGTTGTCCAACTGCTTTTACAATGTGCCCTTCCTACCTTTGATATGCTAACAAGGGACACAATGACCAAATGGCTTCTGGCCATACTGATATCATTCAATGGGTGAATCTCACTGAATAATATCAGTATATACAATATATTTGTGTGGTCTTGGACTGAGGCTCTGGCTGTTAACCATATTTTCCTTTAAAAGTCATTATCCACCCTCATTGTGCTCCCTAGACTAGGTTTAATAGGTGTGGAAAGGGTAGCCATACAGCTTACATTACGAGTGCATGTTCTTGAGAGCCCCTACAAAATTAAATATTTGGTACTTAAATGGGTTGTGTCACTTTAGCAAGTGGCATTCATCATGCAGAGAACGATAATAGAAGGCACTTACTAATGTATTGTTATTTTCCGTATTGCTTCCTTTACTGGTTTGATTCATTTTTCCATTGCATTTTACACTTCGTTTCCATGGTTATGACCACCCTGCAACCCATCAGCCGTGACCATGCTTACACACTGTAGGAAAAAGTGTCGACCTCTCTGGTGGCCGGGACCGTTGGAGCTCGCATAGGCTGGTGCTTTTTTCTACAGTATAGTGTGCAAGCACGGCCATCACTGATAGATTACAGAGTGGTCGTAAGCATGGAAACGAGCAGTGTATAATGTGATGAAAAAATGAGTCCAGCCAGAAAAGGAGGCAATATGGACAATAACAGTGTGTTAGTAGGTGAAAGTATTAACTTTCTCTACATAATAAATGATATTTGTTGAAGTGACAAAATCACTTTAAAGTTTATGAAGAATTATACATTAGATGAATTATTAAAAAAACTACTTCTAATATAATAATTTCTTGAAAGGTTCTGTGTATGTGACATAGAAACAGTAGTAGCACACCTTTTGCTTCTTATTGTACATTTCTTCTATTGCGTCTGTGTTTTGTAATATACAGTATTTTCTGCACACTGGTAATAACTCCTTTATGGCAACTATTTTTTGGCTTACTTTGGGGCAAAATTGTATGTTAGATCACACACACTTCTCTTTTAAGCTATTCTCCTTGACTAGTTAAACACAGTAGATTTTTCTGAAACAATTTGCAGTACATTTTGCTAGTTTGTGCAAAAATTTTTGCGCTACTTACAACTAGGTCTAGGTGTACTCGCATTAGAAAATCTGCCCCGTTGTTTTATATATTCACAGAATGGTCTTCAATAGTCAGCAATTGCTGACATGTAGGGAGAGTGCTTTTTGCTTTTAGGAAAATAACTCTTGGGAATTTAGATGTTCCGCAATTTTTAAGTTTTATTGTAAAATCACTGGAGTAAGCAGCAGGTGTTTTACTTGGCCACTCAAATTTTAAGATTCAGTTAGGTCTGTAAATTGTTGAAAAAAAATATAATTCACATGATATATTATTGTACGCAATTTATGCAAGTGTATGGATTGGATAGCTATCTGCTCTATCTACATATTCAAAATACAATTATGTGTAGCCATACAACTGAATGAGAAATTTTAAATTTAATGATGTGTAATCTTCTTTCCCCAGATTGCAGCTTTCCCCAGGTGAAATGGGGCCCTGGGGCGAAAGACAATAAGGCCTCCCCCCCATGACACTTGCTGACTTTATTGTCCCGTATTGACTCTGGAGATTTAATTTGTGGATGTTCATACATAAGAAACTGTATATTGTGTCACACAGTGTAGGCTATATGTGTATAACAAACATATTTCACATGAAAACTTACAGTTACTTGACTTGGCCCTTGGGGATCTCGGACACCACTTCAACACTTTGGCCGGGTGCTCGCTGGATCTGATGTGTTTTATCCTAATGAGAAAGATTTCATAATAAGGATTTGGAGAAAGGGCAGAGGGAAAGCAGAGCAGGGAGAAGCTGGTGCTGCTACTAGGGGCTCATACCATGGGGGAGTAATCAATCCCACCATAATGCCCCCCCAGTAGAAATAGTTCTCCTTATAATGTGACAGTAGAAAAAATACCCCCCAGTTGAGCTAATGTTTCAAATAGTGCACCCATAATGTGCTAGTATAAAATACCCCTATATAGTGCCACCAGTAAATGCCCCCATAGTGCTCCTCTCCCCCTCTCTCCTAGTGCCCCCATAATGTGCCAGTATAAAATGCCCCATATATAGTGCCCCAGTAGAAGCACTCAGTGTCCCCCATAATTTGTAAGTATAAAATACCCTTTCTTAGTGCCCCCGTAGATGACTACATAGTACTCCTCTCCCACCTTCCCCATAGTACCCACCATAATGTGTCACAGTATAAAATGCTACTGTACAGGGCCCCTCATATAAAATACCCCTTCTTTGTGGCCTCAGTAGATGCCCCTATAGTGCCCACCAATAACATGCCAGTAAGAAGTGCCCCATAGATATCCCCCAATAATGTGCCAGTAAAATGTGCCCCCCAATCATGTGCCAGTAGCCAGAGCCCCCCTCCATCTTGTGCCAGTAACAAGAGCCCCCCATATCATGTGCCATTAGCTAGAGCCCCCCCATATTATGTGCCAGTAGACATTAGCAAGAGCCCCCCCATATTATGTGCCAGTAGACATTAGCAAGAGCCCCCCATCATGTGCCAGTAGCCAGAGCCCCCCCATATCATGTGTCAGTAGCCAGAGCCCCCATATCATGTGCCAGTAGCCAGAGCCCCCCATATCATGTGCCAGTAGCCAGTGCCCCCCATATCATGTGCCAGTAGCCAGAGCCCCCATATCATGTGCCAGTAGCCAGAGCCCCTTTTTTATGTGCCAGTAGCCAGAGCCCCCATATCATGTGCAGGTATCCATAGCCCCCCATATCATCTGCCAGTAGCCAGAGCCCCATGTGCCAGTAGCCAGAGGCTCTCACCTTCATGTGACAGTAGCCAGAGCCCTCCCCCCATATCATGTGCCAGTAGCCAGAGGCCCCCCATCATGTGCCAGTAGCCAGAGCCACACCCCCATATCATGTGCCATCAGCCAGAGCCCCTCCCATATGATGTGCCAGTAGCCAGAGCCACACCCCCATATCATGTGCCAGTAGCCAGAGCCCCCCTCATATCATGTGCCAGTAGCCAGAGCCCCCCTCATATCATGTGCCAGTAGCCAGAGCCCCCCCCCCCCTCATATCAGTAGCCGCCAGTATTGTACACAAAAAAAAACCAAAAGACACTTATACTTACCTCCATGTCAGCGATGCGATGCAGGCCTCTCCCGGCCTGTGTCCAGCACTGTACGGCTCAGGCGGCGCGATGACGTCATCACGCCACCTGCGCCGGCCTCTGTTAGGCTGCTGGCCTAGTGCCGGCAGCCTATCAGAGGAACAGGGGAGGGACACACCTCTCCCTCCCCTGCCCCACAGCACAGCCATCTGTATCGCTGTCCTGAGGACGGCGATACAGATGACTATGGAGATGAGCGCTTCCACAATAGAAGCACTCATCTCCCTGTGTGACTGTCCTGCTGCCGCTGCCCCCACTTCCTGCCACGGGGCCCACAAAAATATATTTAGTTGCAGGCCGGCGGGGGCCCCTAAGGACTTGGGGGCCCGGGGACAATTGCGCCCCTTGCCTTAATGGAAGCACCGGCCCTGGCTTTCCCAAACAGATATATGCCTAGGATTCAAATTAAAATCTGTCACAGGATCCCCCTTCCATGGGTACTACCATGTGCCATTCAAAATACTACTACGTAATTATGTAGTAAAGGGGCCTTAACGTCTCCTCAGGCATCATGATCCATGTTCTACTGCTATCGTTGCCCCTGCTATTGCTAGGCTGTTTTCAACAAAATGTTTGATGGGACTTAATCTTTATAAGCATGCATACAGGCAAGGCTTATTAGACCTTATGTAATAATCTGTTTGGCCCGTGAGTGGTATACATGGCTTCCCACTTAAGGGTGATGGAACAAAACAAGTGGACACGAATGTGAAAGAACCAACAGCCTTTACTGTTCACACTTAAAACAATAATCTTTGTAGTGACATCAGTTTTACAAGAGGTACAAGATATAAAAGAACAGGCTTAGTTGTCATAGACTCACATGGAGCAACAAGCATATTGGTACAAAAGTCTCCAAATGAAATCACTTAGAGGAAACAGATTAATCCATTCAGTACGAGCCACTTTTTACCTTAAATCCCAGGCTGATTTTTGCAAATGGAAATAACTTTGGAATGCTTTTACTTATCCAAGCCATTCTGAGATTTTCTCATGACACATTGTACATCATGACAGTGGTAAATTAGAGTCAATATATTTCACCTTTATTTATAAAATAATGCCAAATTTACCAAACATTTTGAAAAATTCACAATTTTCAAAGTTTGAATTTCTCTACTTTTAAGACATATGGTAATACCTCAAAATGGTTATCAATCAACATTCTCCATATGTCTGATTTATGTTGTCATAATTTTCTAAATGTCATTTTATTTTTTTAGGACGTTAGAAGACAACATTTTCAACAAAATTTCCAAAAACAACGTTTTTGAGCTCCAATTCAGTTATAAAGTGATTTTGAGGGGCTTATGTAATGGAAACCATTCATAAATGACCCCACTTTAGAAACTAAACCCCACAAGAAATCAATAAAGATGGAGGTGAAATTTCAAAATTTAACTTTTTGGTATTTTTTTTTTATGTTAATCAATTTTTTCTTGCAACACAGCAAGGGTTAACAGCAAAATAAACCTCAATATATATTACTCTGATTCTGCAGTTTGCCGAAATACCCCATAGGTGGTGGTAAACTGCCCTATGGGCACATGCAGTGGTCAGAAGGAAAGGAGCGCTATATGGATATTAGAGGCAGATTTTGCTACAATGGTTTTTAGATCACTTACCGAACGGTAATAGAAAAAAACAAAACTTTATTATAAATACTTATTAAAACTTGGCTGATCCCTCTCTAGATATAGAGGAATAGGCAGTTGAGATATCACTTGTATGAGGGTTCAAATAGGTTTATATAACCCTCGTGCGAAAGCTATGGGCTGATAATACTTTGCTTATGGATGTCCACAGTGATCACACAGCCATCCATACATATATCCCACACTGCTAGGGTTGACAATGTGCTGTGTTTTTTTTATAACTTTATGTTATAAAAGCCACAGTAATGCCACCACCTAACGCCAATACCAAACCTAGACCTTAGAGTTAATAGGTTGATATCGGACATTAACAGATGCAGGAGCCCCTGTCAGTCAGACCTCAAGGACGACCCCGCTGGTGCCTATGTAATAATTAAGAGACACCCCGGTGGTCAACTAGAGACTCCCTGCTATCTCAATAGTAGAGCTACCTAAAGATACCCAGCCTTCACTAAATGCGTTTCTGGCTACCCGGTGTCAGACGCCTTGTCAGGATCGATAGGCACAGGGACGCTGAGTAATTGGTAGGCTGCCTACTAACTGGCGGTGAACGCTGCATGTGTATAGTGCAGCCGTATCGGCGCTGGTATGACCGTATGCGGGCGCCAGTATGCGCTGAATATGAAGGGATGAGCTGGGGGGACGGGCAGAGGAGCTGTCTCAGGCGGCCAATCAGCTGAGAGGGGCATCTGAAGTCCCAGGTCCTGATGCGCCATCTTTACACACAGGTATGCACTTCTGTTCCCATACGATGTATATACGAACAGGAGACCCTTAGGCGGCTAAAATGCTATCAATGGAGAACATAATGTCAATAAAAATGAACACTGATAATGGGGATGTCAAAAATCTTTGACTTTGAAGGGGCTAAAAATAAAAACCTGTAGGTGCTTTATTTAGGCCCATGCACGGTACAATCCCCCCTAAAACCTATATACCCAAACTGACAAGATGCTCTAAATCATCTGCAGTAGGGCGGAGCTTGGCTGCAGAGCGAGACGCACATGTCTGTGTGAGCTCCGCTTCTGGCTAAGTTCACACAAGCTTAATCAGCTGCAATCGGAGCCTGGAAATGGGTAAAGTTGGCAAAGAAAGGACCAAAGACACCCCAGGCACGCGTGGGAACCTTTCTACCCACGGAGAGATGGAGAAATACATTAGAAGAGGAGTCGGGCCTACAAGAGCCGAATCTAAGATGGCGCCGGATAGAGAAGCCTCTGAGCATGGAGAGCAGACGGATGCCTCGATCGACTCTGACGGAGGTAGGGACAGCAAAACATGCACCAGACGTTCCAGAGACAACCTCCCAGTATCCAGGGACTTTATTACTCAAGCTTTAGGAGCTGCGTTAGCTCCGCTGAGACAGGACCTGCAAGATATTAAATCGGACCTGAAACAGGTTGGAGACAGGGTGGAATGCCTGGAAGCAGGCTGGGAAGGAGCTATCGCCTTTAATTCAGCGGTGGCGAACAGTTTCGATCATGCCCAGGCCCACATTAATCAATTATATAATCTGATAGAGGATCAGGACAATCGTGGGCGTAGGAATAACCTGCGCATAAAAGGAGTACCGGAGTCGCTTCCTGCAGACGCCATTATGGCTTCAATGGTGGAACTCTTTCACAAAATCCTAGGTCCAGAGGCCACAGATGATTTTACTATGGACAGGGCCCACAGAGCACTTCGTCCTCTCCCTAAACCTCAAGAGGCACCAAGGGACATAATTTGTCGCTTAACTAGCTTCACTACAAAGGAGAAGCTGCTTAAAGCAGCGAGGGACAAACATCCACTAGCCTGTTTTGGCTCCACAGTCACTTTGTTCCAGGATCTGTCGCCTATGACCCTGCAGAAACGACGTGCTTTGAAGCCGCTCCTGGAAATCCTACAAAATAGGAAAATTATCTACCGATGGCTTCACCCGTTTGGCCTTTTGGTGAATACACCGGGACGCAAAGTTGCTATTAGATCACCTGCAGACCTGATCCAGATCTACAATATCCTGGAGATAGAGCCATTAGATATCCAGGACTGGACAACTGTGAGAAATCTTACGGATCTCCCTGCTGTTCCGACGCTGACTGCCTGGACCCCGGCCTCAGTATCCAGGTCCCAAAGACAAAAGAAGAATATGCCTAAAATGACACCTAGGCGGCTGACACTGCATCCAGATTGAATTTTGAATTCTTATGCTTAATTGTATTACTGAGCTATGCATTTATGTTAAGGTTCAGTGAGGAGATTTAGCTTATCTAGAGAGCAAGATGTTATTATTTAGGTTAACTAAAAATGACCCTTTGGTGTTCTACGGTTTTACAGGGATCATATGAGTGGTACTTCCTCTCTCCGGTCTGGCTTTCTTGTGTTTTTCTCCCTGCCATTTGCCCCCCCCCCCCTTCCCCCCCTTCTCTTAGAGATGTTGCAGACCATAAGCCACTTTGGGAAGGATGGAGGGTATAGCGGAGTGAGGTGGATTAAGGATTAAGGGTTATGCTCCTCTTTGTTAAGTTGTTAGGGGCGATTTTCTCCCTGCATAATTAGGTCGATATTGCTAGACATGCCAATAATGTGCAGACCTGTATGCATGTGTTTATTAGATTATCTCTGGTTGTGACATGAGGAATTTCTATATGCTTGTGTGCACGGATTAGCCGTGTTCTCGGTCCATTCTCTCCCCCCTAGATAGTCTCCTTGTGCTGGGGACTTAGACACTATGATGTTTATCTTAACCAAATCTCTTTTTATTGGTCATATCATGTGCAAACAAAAATGTACTGATACAAGAACCCTTTTACATCAATACACAGACAGGGAGCTGCAAAAACAGCAAAAGTAAAATACATCTTTTCAGGCACTTTCAGCAAGCTGCACAGGGCAAAGATGAACAAATATACCCTCAAAGAGTGTAACACAGTAGACAGAAGTGAAGACAAACGAAAATGAAAAGGACTAGAAGACAGACAAAGGGGAAGAGGGGGGGGGGGAGGGGGGGGGGGAAATGTAATGCTCTATCCGGCAGGATGTTTAAAGTTTACCCAGGGGCTCCATGTTTTCAGGAATTACACAATAACACGTGGAAGAGCATGGAAGGAGGACAAGAGGAAAGGAGACAGACGAACAGACTGGGGGAGACAACAAACAGATGATAAAGCAAATTAAAGACAAATAGACAAGCAAAGGAACCGAGCAATCAAGCTCGCATTGTGGGAGTCCCATGAGACATCTGATGCTGGCTAGACCCTTTTTCAGTGCGACAATAAGCCGGGATCTAACATCAGAGGGGGGCTTCCATGGGACAACTGAAAGCCGCTGAGAGGCTGTCAGGAGGGGGATGAACCTCATGCGGTGAGGAGCCGGTGAAACCCCATAACTGAACTAACTGGGGTAGAACAAAACATAGCCGCACAAACCGTCCGAGCCAGGGCATGGCTGCACGGATACAAGTGGACGAAAGGCCACACAGTTAGCTGTGATCTTCAGCCAGCGAGCTCGGCCACTTTGCACCGCAGGGCAGGATAGCGTCCATAACTCAGAGCAAAACTTCTCCAGTCAAAAACGGACAAAGGAGCTGGAGACAAGGGCATACAGCCCAATATCAAGCTGCACAGCAGCCTCTGCTGTACGAGGAGAGATGAAAAACCTCATGCGGATAGCAAGAGGCTAAGACTTGCAGATCAGGTAACGTGGCGGCTTTTCTTGCTTCTCTCCGCTTTCCCTGGGGAGACTTCCGACCAGGTCTCAACGCTTGGAGGGGCAGGTATGGGATCCCCCTGGTCAGCGGGCATCCAAGACGGGACATCAATAGGCGTCAGGCCCAGCGGACCCCAGATGGTCTTCAGATCCGCCGGTGTGCGGACCGTGAGCTGCCTGCCATTCTTCAAAATGGCTAGGCCAAATGGGTATAGCCACCGGAACTGTGTGGCAGATGCTTTCAAGGCCTCTAGTAGTGGCTTGAGTATGCGCCGCTTAGCCAGCGTGGTGGGCGCTAGGTCTTGGAAGAACAATATGGCAGAATCCGCATACCTCAGGTCTTCAGCTTCCCTGCCGGATCGGAGTATGTCCGCGGTATCCACAAAACTTAGCAGACCGCAGATCACATCGCGCGGTGGGTCCGATGGTTTCGGCTTAGGCCGTAGAGCGCGGTGGATGCGCTCCACCACCACTGTGGCGGCCCGGTCCGGGCCTAGTAGCTGGGCGAAAAGTTCAAACGCCACCTTGCGAAGGGCCTCGTGCGCAATGGATTCCGGCAGGCCTCTGATTCTCAGGTTCCTGCGTCTGCTCCGGTTTTCCTGGTCTTCTATCCGAAGTAAGGCCTCGTTAATCATATCTCGGTGCGCCTGTAGAGCCTGGCAGGTCTTTCCTTCATGCAGGAGGATCGCTTCTTGTGAGGTCTCCAGCGCCAACACTCTGTGGCCTAGGCCCCGGAGGTCCTCTTTAATGTCCTCTAAATCCCTCTTCAGGGGAGCCAGAGCCGCGTCCAGTAGCTCCTTAAGAACCTCCTTAGATAAATTTGAACGCCTCCGCGGCAGTCTGCAAACCGATGCCTCCGATGCGCTTCCCGCTTCAGACGGGTCTTCAGCGTCTGATGGCTGCGGCGCTCGCGGCGCCATTTTGGAGCTTTCGGCGGGACGCAGTTTCGCCTGCTTTGTGAGGTACTGCTCCATATCAGGTTGCTTCGAACGAGCGGGTGTCAGCTCCAGATGTTCCCTGGGTCGGTCTTTGCCTGTTTTCCCCATTAGTGAGCGCTTTTATAGCATATAAAGGGGTTTAATCACCAGCAGAAGTGAGGAGCTCAGGAAGCTGCTGCCATTCAGCTTCAAGGTCCTATGATGTTTATCTTAATACCATATATTATATACATTATATGGATAGAGATTTCCATGATTTCATGTACTAATGATGTTTTCTTTACTCTTTTTGAAATATGTTTTTCAATTCCCTTCCCTTCCCCCCCCTATCCCTCCTTTTTCCCTGCAGCGGGCGTTTCCACATTCCACCTCTATAGGCCTCCATCGCTTCCTACAAGAAGTCATGAAATGGCTACCATAAAGATCTGTTCTTTCAATGTCAGAGGGTTAAACTCACCAGCAAAAAGAAGTCAGATAATTCAACTTATGCGCAAGCAGAAGGTGAGCGTCTTGATGTTGCAGGAGACACACTTTAAGAAGGGACATGTGCCGAGATTGCACCATCATACTTATAATAGGTGGTATCACAGTACATGGCCCTCCTCAGCCTCAAAGGGGGTTTCAATAGCCCTACACAAAAATTTCCCTCTGAATGTGAGCTCTACCTTAGAAGACCCAGAGGGTAGATTTCTTTTTATCAAAGGAACAATAGGCAATAGTACATATACACTTGGCAACTTATATGCACCAAACACTCTGCAAACCAAGTGGATATGTACTACCCTGAACCTCCTAAGAGACTTCACGGAAGGTACTTTAGTTCTAGGTGGAGATCTTAATATCACACTACATCCGCTTATAGACTCATCTACGGGTATATCGTCTACCTCGCATATAGCCTTGAAGAGAGTTCATTCTGCCATAGGCTCTATGGGGTTGGTAGACGTGTGGAGGACACTAAATCCGACTGTGAAGGATTACTCTCATTATTCGGTAGCCCACAGATCATATCAGAGACTTGATTATCTGTTTGCCCCTACTTGTAAACTGACCTCTTGTATTAACGCAACCATTGGTACTATGTTGCTGTCGGATCACGCCCCGGTGTTTCTAGAGATGGGTTTTGAGTCATTGCCTAAACCTATGTCAAGCTGGAGACTAAATGAGACATTATTAGATTCACCGGAGCATGTTCAGAAGGCTACAGAAAAGTTAGAGGAATATTTCCAACTAAACGTTACTCCAGATGTTGCACAAGGAGTGATTTGGGAAGCCCATAAAGCTGTAATAAGGGGTCACTTTATTAGTCTAGGTTCATTCCTTAAAAAAAAACGGGAGGAACAGGTGGTATCCCTAACACAGAAAATACAGTCTTTGGAAAGTTCTCATAAAAGTACCCGATCTGGGAGTGATCTGACACAGTTGAATTTGGCACGCTCATCCCTCAAAAATATTCTGAATCAAAAGACGGCAAAGCTTTTTCTCTCTGCGCGATTTAAATATTATGCGCATGGGGATAAGGCTTCGAAATTCTTACTCGCACAGATTAAGAAGAGGAAAGCTAAATCATTTATACAAAAGATACGCACAACGACGTCCTCATTGGCTAGAAATATGGAAGAAATAGCGATTCGGTTCAAGGAATTTTATGAAGCACTTTATAATCTCCAGTTAGGGGATACACCACCGGAAAGAGATCAGAGATCAAAAAAGATTGATGACTGGTTAGCTTCTCTGGAACTTCCTACATTGGGGAACCAACAGATAGCCTCTCTACTTAAACCCATTACATTACAAGAGATAATAGAAGTAGTCAATTCCATCCCAATGCATAAAAGTCCGGGCCCTGATGGCCTTCCAATGATTTATTACCGCAAATTCCAAAAAGTTCTGTTACCTCAATTTTTGACACTATGCAATGACACTTTTAGAGGGTGTCCGTTGCCGGAACAGATGCTGATGGCTCACATCACTATTATCCCTAAAGAGGGAAAAGATGAAACGAATTGCGCAAGTTATAGGCCTATATCCCTGTTAAATAATGATTTAAAAATATTTGCAAAAATTTTGGCTCTCAGGTTGAAACCATTCCTACCAAATCTTATAAACAGTGAACAAGTGGGGTTTGTAGCGGGGAGAGAGGGTAGAATGAATACCACTCGCCTTATCAACATCATTCAATACGCACGTAGCCGATCTGTACCTCTGTTACTTTTGGGGACAGACGCCGAAAAAGCGTTTGACCGGATTGATTGGTTATTCATGCAAAAGGCCTTGACGAAGTTTAATATTCCTGCAGACTTTATCAACGCTATAATGGCCATGTACTCCAAGCCATCTGCTAAGGTGATGGTGAATGATACACTCTCTCCCCCTCTGCGAATTTCCAATGGAACGAGACAGGGATGTCCATTATCGCCCTTATTATTTGTTTTAACGGTTGAGTGCTTATTTCAGGCTATTAGACAGGACGGTAGAATACGTGGTGTTGAGCTTCAAGGGGTTCACCATCAGCTAGCAGCATTTGCTGATGACCTTTTGGTACTAATTACTAATCCTAATGAAGCTTTTACGGCGATTCAGTCATTATTTGAACTTTTTGGGGAGCTATCTAACTTCTTGATCAATCCCACAAAGTCTCAAGTCTTAAATGTGACATTGGATACTCGAACCCAGAAAGGATTGGAGCTCAACACCCCGTATCAATGGTCGACCACTAGCATGAAGTTTCTAGGTGTTAAACTGACTTCAGACCCCACTCGGTTATACGATGAGAACTATAAAGAACTAGCTGAAAATATTAGACATACACTAGACTCTTGGGAAATACCATTTACTTCATGGTTTGGCAGACGCTCTTTAATTAAAACCATTATACTACCTAAGATTTTGTATCTCCTCCAGACCCTCCCCATTCCCCTCCCTCGATTCTTTTTCACCAAATTAGAATTAATACTGTCCAAGTTCCTGTGGAATAAAAAAAGACCTAGACTTACAAAAAAATACACTACTATACCTGTTAAACAAGGAGGAATGGGAGTTCCGGACTTTTATGGTTATTACCTGGCGGTTCACGGTATGAGATGCTTGGAATGGCTTCGCTACAAAGCTGACAGGTTGTATATTCAGACGGAGTTTGCCGTTAGCCATACAGCATTAAGGCCTCTTCTATTGCATGGAAGGTACGCGTCTGAGACATGTATTGGTAATCCCATTAGCAAAAATACATTGTGGCTATGGAGACAAAAACTGAGTTCTCACTTTCTCACTGCTAAAATTTCCCCTTTGACACAGTTAAGAGATATCTTGCAAGATGCTACCCTTCAATTTATTCATACTTTGCCTGAAAAGGCTAAAGCTATTACTACACCAGTGGTAGACTTATTAGATTCCTGGGGGGTATTAGAGAAAGATTGGTACATTGGGGATAATTTTACTTCTTTGTCTTTTTTACAAAGATCATATATAAGTGACTACTTAAAACCACTGACTCCATTGCATAGGACAGACCCAACTAGGTTTGAGGAAATTGCCCTTCAGAAGCAGGAACCAGTTAAAAAAATCTCTAAATTATACTCCATGATTCTTACCTTTACAAGCCCAGAAATTAACCATTATCTGGAGAAATGGGAATCAGACTTGAGCTTGGATAGAGGAGATAAATCATTAATTAGGTGTCTCTCAATGACTCCAAAGATCTCGACTTGCGTGAGATTACAGGAAAACTATTTTAAAATACTGACCAGATGGTATTATATGCCTGATATCTTACATAAAATGTACCCTGAAGTTAGTGAGACATGCTGGAGATGCAAAAGAAATACGGGCTCCTTTTTTCATATCTGGTGGGACTGCGAGATAATTGGAGACTACTGGAAACAAATATGCTCAACTATCTCAAGGATATGTAAGGTTCCTGTACAACCATCTCCACAGATATGTCTAATGAACTTATTTGACAAAATAAAGAGTTCAGGTCCGATTAAACGTCTCATAACATATTTGCTGGCAGCAGCGAGAGTCTTAGTGGCAACCAAATGGCGAGATACATCCCCTCCTGCGTTGGGTGCTTGGGAACTTAGATGCGATGATATATATAGGATGGAACAAATAGCAGGCTGGGAAAACAGATCCACCCAGAAATTCCCAAAAATTTGGAACCCTTGGATATTATACAGAGACTTCCAAGTTACTTAGGATTTTAAGTATTACCTGCTTTATCCTTTTTCAAAAGCTTGTGAGACCTGTAGAGTTTCATTATTTCATTCTTTGAGAAGTGGAAACGCACGCTGCAACAACCCTCCCCCCCCCCCCTCGGCCTTTCCCTTCCTCCCTCCCTCCCTCCCTCCCTTTTTCCTGTTATATATAATGTACTTTCGACAGCACAATTCTTATACATTGGTTTATCAGCTCTATACTTGGATTTAACAGTGATATAGCTACCTTGTATTGTATAAGATGTCATTATCACCTTTATTGTCATTCATACAATGATCTTTAACACTTTTTGTACTTATGAGATAAATACGTACAATAAAATTTGTTTGAACATAAATCATCTGCAGTTGTGGCTGTACTCATTCTTTATAAATAGCCCTGCACTGGATTACCATTTGCAAGTGTACTCAGTATGTTAGCGATTATGATGCGCAATGTATACATGTTAGCGTGACATGTTCCTGTCATACGTCATACACACTCCTTGAGGACATTACCGTTCTCAGTGTTCCTTTATATTGACATTCAGTTCTCCATTGATAGCATTTTAGCCGCCTAAGGGTCTCCTATTCGTATATACACCATATGGGAGCAGAGGCACATACATGTGTGTAAAGACGGCACATCAGGGGATGTCAGATGTCCCTCTCCGCTGATTGGCCGCCTAAGACAGCTCCTCTGCCCGTCTCTCCGGCTCATCCCTTCATATTGAGCGCATACTGGCGCCCGCGTACGGCCATACCAGCGCCGATACGGCTGCACTATACACATGCAGCATTCACCGCCAGTTAGTAGGCAGCCTACAAATTACTCAGCGTCCCGGTGCCTATCGCTCCTGACAAGGCGTCTGACACCGGGTAGCCAGAAACGCATTTAGTGAAGGCTGGGTATCTTTAGGTAGCTCTACTATTAAGATAGCAGGGAGTCTCTAGTTGACCACCGGGGTGTCTCTTAATTATTACATAGGCACCAGCGGGGTCGTCCTTGAGGTCTGACTGACAGGGACTCCTGCATCTGTTAATGTCCGATATCAACCTATAATCTCTAAGGTTTAGGGTTGGTATTGGCGTTAGGTGGTGGCATTACTGTGGTTTTATCACATAAAATTATTATTTTTTTAAAGCACAGCAAAACAGTGTGGGATATATGTATGGATGGCTGTGTGATCACTGTGGACATCCATAAGCAGAGTATTATTAGCCCATAGCCTTTGCACAAAGGTTATATAAACCCATTTGAACCCTCATACAAGTGATATCTCAACTGCATAGTCAAGTTTTAATAAGTATTGTGACACAGTGAGAGGTTTAGTCTTGGAAAACATGTATTTTACTCCCAGAATGTGCTGCTGGGCTGATTTACAGCCAGGTGAGGTTAAATACTGGACCGGATTTGAAATGCCGATCCGGGTTTTGGCAGCACCTGGCTGTCCTTAAATAGGCAGCTAGGTTTAGAAGCCATGTCTCTGTGTTGGGATCTGGGAGCCTTGTCTGAATGAAGGCTTTCTACCTGTTTGGCGTGAAAACAGGTTGGTGCTGCTATGAGCAAGGACTCTTTGAGGCAGAATTGCCACATGGTGTAAATTACCACCAACACCGCAAGGTGACTTTTTGCTTGAATATGAGTGCTTGTTTTGTGTCACTTGCCTAAAGTGTAAATAAAGCACTGAACAGTTTGATCCAAAGAACTTGATGTTGCCTCTATACTGCGTCCGCTAATCCTGTCTACCAAAGTGAGACCCCACAATTGGTGGTGGATGCGGGCAAAAGCAGTGAGTCCACTGGATCGGTCATGTGTCTGCTGGCAATGCACTTGAGATGGTGGACCTGGTGGAACGCTATGAAGCTATTAAGAATCTAAAGGAGGGTTCTCCAGGCCTGGAGATTTGAGCCGACAAAACCCGCCCGGGATGTACCCACAGTGGACCTGGCTCCGATAGTCTGCTGGCTGTGTCAGGAGCCTAGCCATGTAAGGGCTGACTGTCCCCATCGGGTTGAGCCCATGGACACTAACTCTGGCTACCGCTATATGCCAGGAGGCTATGTGCAACAGATACTCCAGAGTCTCTAGATCACTTGAGCCAGGTGGAAGTGTGAGACACTCCTGCTGAGGCTCTTCTGGACTCAGGGAGTCTGGTGACCCTAGTAAGGGCTACCCTGGTGCGGTCCACTGAGGATACTGCCAGGAAAGTTGGGGTGATGTGCATCCATGGAGACTTAAAAGACTACCCCACTGCGGTGGTGTCTGTACCAAGGTGGCTGGTAGATGGACCCACGAGGTGGCTGTCGCCACAAATCTACATTATGAACTTATAATAGGGAAGGGGTTCCCAGGCTTCCCGGCACTGTGGCCTGCTATGAGAGTGACTGATACCCATGAGACAGGGGTAACCCTAGCAGAGTAGCCCGGCTCAGGGGGGAGACCAGAACCCTGGGAACCATAGACCGAAGGGCCAGTGGTAGGGGTGACCGCCACTTCGGTGGAAGAGGGGGAGACAACCCCGCTAAGTGTTATGGTGGGAGACGTGGAGGACTTGCCACCGGGTCCTGAATTGGCAGACCTCAATGTCTCCGGGGATAATTTTGGTACCACCCAACAACGAGACCCAACCCTATCCCGCGCCTGGGAAAATGTGTTAATAGTAGATAGTGAACCACAACAACCTGGGGCAGAGTCAATGTTTCCCCGTTTTGTGGTTCATCAAGATATGTTGTATTGGGTAAACCAACTACGGGGTGAGCCTATTGAACAGTTGGTGGTCCCCAAGGCTTATCGCAAGCTTTTGTTAGATCTAGCCCACCAACACATTCTCGGGGGTAACCTGGGGCTGCAGAAAACTCAGGATCGTATTCTACAGTGGTTTTACTGGCCCATCATATTCAAAGAAGTGGAAGAGTTTTGTAAGTCTTGCCCGACCTGCCAGATAACTAGCTCCCAGACACATTTCTGTAGTCCCCTAGTACCTCTCATGAATTTTGAAGTACCATTTGACCGAATAGCTATGGACCTCATAGGCCCAGTACCGAAGTCCGCCAGTGGGCATCAACACATCTTAGTCATTCTAGACTAAGCAACTCCGTACTCGGAGGCGGTGCCACTGCGACATACCTCGGCCAAACTCATAGCTAAGGAGTTAATAGAGATGTTTTCCCGAGTAGGACTACCTAAAGAGGTTCTGACAAAAAGGCTTGGGAACAGCAACCCACTCCACATGAAAATGTCATTGAGTACGTTACCCAGATGCAAGATCGGATAGAGACAGTGTTGCCTCTTGTTAGGGAGCATATGGGGGCAGCTCAGCGAGCCCAGAGTCGGGTCTATAATAGGCAGGCTCAGGTCCGGATCTTTAACCCGGGTGATCGGGTTTTGGTTCTGGTGCCGACCATGGACAGTAAGTTCCTGGATAGGTGGCAGGGGCCCTACGAGGTACTCGAGAAAATTGGAGATGTAAACTACAAGGCACACCAGCCAGGGCGGTGGAAGCCGGAGCAGGTTTACCATGTGAATTTACTCAAACCGTGGAAAAATGGGAAAACCTGTACAGAAAACAGCCCGCGGCTGGGTTTTCTAGGAGAAGAGGTACCGGCCCCTCTGTCTGATGCAAGAGAGACGGCTGCCACAGTAAAAGTTTCTGGCAGCCTCTTATCTAAACAGACTCAGGAGGCCAGGGAGTTTGTTAGTCAGAACACAGATGTGTTCTCGGACCTCCCTGGACGCACTTCCATAATCCAGAATGACATTGTCACTGAGCCGCAGGAAAAAGTCCTGGTACCAGGTACCCGAGGCTCGGTGACAAGCCAGATCGGAGGATGTGCAGCTAATGTTGCAGCTAGACGTCATTGAGGAGTCAAGAAGTGAGTAGGCCAGTCCTATAGTATTCATACCCAAGCCGGACGGGACATTGCGGTTTTGTAAATTTGATGCGTATCCCATGCCCCAGGTGGAAGAGCTCATCGAGAGGTTAGGACAAGCCCTGTATTTTTCTGTTTTGGACCTCATGAAAGGGTACTGGCAGGTGCCTAACAGAGGCTGCCAAAGAGAAAACTTCCTTCATCACGCCTGAGGGGCTGTATCAATATCTTACCCTTTGGTCTGCATGGGGCCCCCCGCCACTTTTCAGCGACTAATGGACATTGTGCTTCGTTCACATCGTCGGTATGCTTCGGCTTACCTGGACGATATTGTCATCCACAGTACCGACTGGGAAAGTCACCTGCCCAAAGTGCAGGCTGTGGTGGACTCCCTTCGGAAAGCTGGCCTAACCACTAACTGTCACGATGGGTAGGATACAAGATACAATAACCACACAGAAAACCTCAAAACAAGCATCTAGGCCAGAAGCTGAGGATAAAGGTCACCTCCTGACAATTCCCTACCAGCTCTCTCTGGACTTCTGTGCCCATGTTAAGACCCTAAAGGTGGAAATCAACGTGCCCCCGTGCCTAAGGCTGAGGATTCCATAAAGTCCCTGAGATGGTGGAAAGTGGGAAAGAGGCAGCCTGCTTCCTCAGGTCCTGGAGGAGGCAGGTGTCTCGTTAACAGATTAGACACAATAAAAAAAGGAAACCAAAACCAACTTATCTTATAGCAAATCCACCTTTCCACAGAGCAAGACACAAGCTATAACCCGCACAGGACACTGGGAAGGTGCTCCTGAAGGGAGGCGGATACAGCTCCACTCCAAACCCAAAACAAACAAAAAACTACACATGTGCTGCTAACCTGGCAGACCTCCGCACATAACCTGAGCAGGGAATGACACTAACCCCCAAAAATGTGCGATAGGGTTAGAAGAGACTAAGTACCTGGGGTATATCATTGGGCACAGAGTCATCAAACTCCAAATGAACAAAATAGAGGCGATAACGGAATTGGCCCCGACCTGTCACCACTAGGCAAATAAAGTCATTCCTGGGAATGGTAGGCTATTAAATGAGGTTTCTTCCCCACTTTGCTACTTTAGCCACACCCTTGAAAGGACTCTTGAAGGGACAAAATTCAATGATGGTTTGCTGGGATGATTGGGTGGAAGAGGCTTCCTCCACTTTGAAATCAGCCCTGTGTGGGTCCTCGGTTTTGGTGATGCCTGACTTCAAAAGGGAGTTTATAGTACAAATCGATGCCTCCGAAGTAGGCCTTGGTGCTGTACCGTCTCAGGAAGTCAACGGGGGGAGCATTCCATTGTCTTCCTCAGCCGTAAGCTCACCCCAGCTGAGACCCGGTATAGAATAGTGGAGAGAGAGTGCCTAGCTATCAAGTAGGTCCTAGAATCTCTCCGCTATTATTTATTGGGGAGGAAATTCTGCCTGGAATTTAAGTTTTCAGTGGAACACAGGGCAGGCCAGTTACAGGGAAATGCGGATGCCCTGTCCCAGGTACACTGTCTGGCATGTGTTCACCCCCTCAGGGTTGAACAAAGTGGAGGGGTATGTGACACAGTGAGAGGTTTGGTCTGGGAAAACAGGTATTTTACTCCCAGCATGTGCTGCTGGGCTGATTTACAGCCTGTGAAGTCAAATACCGGACCGGATTTTAAATGCCGCCTGGGTTTTGGCAGCACCTGGCTGTCCTTAAATAGGCAGCTGGGCTCAGAAGCCATGTCTCTGTGTTGGGATCTGGGAGTCTTGTGTCTGGATGAAGGCTTTCTACCTGTTTGGCGTGAAAACAGGTTGGTGCTGCTATGAGCAAGGACTCTTTGAGACAGAATTGCCGCATGGTGTGAATTATCACCAACACCGCAAGGTGACTTTTTGTTTGAAAATGACTGCTTGTTTTGT
Source organism: Bufo gargarizans (assembly GCF_014858855.1). Lineage (NCBI taxonomy): Eukaryota > Metazoa > Chordata > Amphibia > Anura > Bufonidae > Bufo > Bufo gargarizans. Next base: position 3,857,050 of record NC_058085.1, read on the forward strand.
CACTTGCCTAAAGTGTGAATAAAACACTGAACTGTTTGATCCAAAGAAGTTGTTGTTGCCTGTATACTGTGTCCGCTAATCCTGTCTACCAAAGCGAGTCCCCACAATATTTATAATAAAGTTTTGTTATTTTCTATTACCGTCCTATTAGGTAGTGATTTATTTTAGGTAGAGAGACGGAAACATTTGTACTTTTATTATTCTATGACTAGAATGGTTTTTAGACACCATTTTGTATTTTAAGAGACCCTGACATACACCTACAGTGGAAACTCTCAAAAGGTGACCCCATTTTGGAAACTACACCCTTTAAAGAATATATTAAGGAGGGCACTGACCACTTTGACCTCCTAAGCGTTTTGGCATATATATATATATATATATATATATATATATATATTTTTTTTTTTTTTTTTTTTTACAGCATTCACCTAATGGGGCATATAATGTGATATTTTAATAGAGCAGGTTGTTACGGATACGGCAATACCTAATGTGTCTATTATTTTTATTTTTGTTAAGTTTTACACAGTGAAAGCCTTTTTGAACATAATAAAATCTTGTTTTTGCGTTGCCATTTTCTGAGAGCCATATTTTTGTCTTAGGGTCTCATTTTTTGCGGGATGAGATTACTGTTTTATTGGTACCATTTTGGGCTAAATACACCTTTTGATCGTTTGGTGTTACACGGGCTGCCATCCAAGCCATCTGGTCCCTGTCACAGCATCCCGAAGGACACGGGGACCTGTCAGGATACCGCACGTCCCGCGGTCAGCGCTGACCGCAGCAGTGCAAGGGTTCATTCGCCGGTATCAGTGTTTTCACCAATACTGGCGCATACAGCATGGGTCCGGCTATCAGTGACTGCTGAACCCCTGCAGCTGATCTGGTGGGCACAGCTTCTGTAGCTATACGGCGCTGGTATTTCTGACCCAGTTCCCATCGCCGTACATATACGGTGCTGGTATCCTATGGGTTAAATCTGGGAACAGGCTCTATAAGAGACACTAGCTGTCAGGAATCATCCTGCTATGTCTGTTTAGTTCAGATTGTCTTGCCCTCAAGTTTTCCCTCAGTTAAGATGGTGGATTGTGTCTAAGCTGGATGCCATATTACTTCCTGTTTCACTTTTAAACCTCTCAAGCCTGTTACTAATTGCTTAAGTATTGTGTTTGAGCTCCTGCTTGTGCAATCCTATCGCTTGCAACTTGCTCTCCAGTTTGTTCCTCCTCCTTGCGGTTTACCCTTCTACCTCTTGTTGCCGACCCGGATTGCCTGACTTCGTTCCTGTGCCGCCTGCCCTGACCCATTGCTTGTCTGACCTCGGCTCTGCTTCATTCTTCAATCCTGCATCATTGCTACTGGTAACGGCTCCGCCTGCATGGCTCTGCTTCATCCTTCAATCCTGCATCATAGGTACTGGTAACGGCTCCCCCTGTCTGGCTCTGCTTCATCCTTCAATCCTGCATCGTTGCTACTGGTAAAGGCTCCACCTGCCTGGCTCTGCTTCATCCTTTACCCTGCTACCTCCTGTTCAAGACTCCGGTGCTTCCTGTGTTCAGGCCTTGTCTCTGCCATAGGATTCCTGCAGTATTCCACTAGTATTGTGACACTATCTTACTTAACCACCTCCCGACCGCCTAACACAGGGATGCGTCCTGCGGGCGACCGGGTTATTCCTCCTAGATGCATCGGCGCGCCCTCTTGCAAGAGGCGAGATTTTGCGTGAACGCGCGTGCATTCACAGCAACGCTAAGCTGAGATGTTGATCTACAGCCTGCCAGCAGCAATAATTCGCTGGCAGGCTGTAGGTGCGATTTTTTTAACCCCAAAAAGGTATATTAGACTGTTTTGTTAACAGCGTCTAATATACCTGCTAGCTGGTCCTCTGGTGGTCCCTTTTGCTTGGATCGACCACCAGAGGACACAGGCAGCTCTGTAAGTAGCACCAATCACCACATTACATTACACACCCCTGTCACTTATTAACCCCTTATTAACCCCTGATCACCCCATATAAACTCCCTGATCACCCCCCTGTTATTGATCACCCCCCTGTAAGGCTCCATTCAAAGGTCCGTATGTGTTTTGTGTATGACACCAGCAATGTGCTTTCCGCATTTTGCGGATCCGCACATTGCCAGAATATAGAAAATGACTTTTCTTGTCCGCAATTGCGGACAGGAATAGGACATGTTCTATAGGCTCTACAAAAAAAACGCAGTGTTCGCCCGATCAGGCCTGATCTTGTGCGCACACTTGCGTTCAGTCCGGCCCACCGCAGTGACAGAATTCTTTTTTTCTGATCACTGCAAAAACACTGTAAAATCGCTGCTGCGCTATAAAGATCACATTTGAGGGGCATAGAAGATTTTATTTGGGCACAGGTTAGAGGAAATAGTTTTTTTCTTTTTTTCTTACAAAGTCTCATATTCCACTAACTTGTGACAAAAAATTAAATCTTGCATGAACTCACCATACCCCTCACGGAATCCAAATGCGTAAAAATGCCCTGTGAAATCGTAAAGGTACCCATTGGAATTTGGGCCCCTTTGCTCATCTTGGCTGCAAAAAAGTGACACACTTGGTATCGCCGTGCTCAGGAGAAGTAGAGTGTGACGAAACCAATCTCGCCACTGTGTTTTGGAGGGGGCTGGTTGCCAGCCTCCTGCCTCAGGATTATGGCCCATACTAACTTTAAAGAAGACAGGCCGGCCGCACAGCTTAAATCTGTCTTTGGAATTGTATTTTATTATGTGAGGGTACCCAGATGGCTAGTTTAATTGTATTCGTGTGGTCTGAGTGCCATTCACCTAATGATATGCACTCAGACTTGAGCTATCTGGGGATATGTTAAATGTCTGTGGTTGCTGGGAGGGTGTGACATTGTGTGTTTAACTGGTGATTTCTGTCCTGTTGTCCCCGCATGTGTATTGGCGATCTCCCCTTTGTCCTGAGAGATAATTGGATTATCCCTCGGTTGTCTCTGGGGCAGAGAGGAGGAAACCATGATGCATTGTGGGGATGTGCTGTATCCGTTCGGTGTGTCGCAGTCTCCATTCTGGTCCCCTGGGGGCGTGTACACCAGATGGGGACCTGCATAAATACGGGCGAGTAGCCCTCAATAAAGGGTTCCTGTTTTATCCTTCATCATGTTGAGACTGGTGTTTGGATAACTGATCAAACTGGGGGATTGCTATACGCTGAAGATTTGCTATACTCCCCTGGCATAACTACGAGCTCTTGTAAGAGCTGTTCCTGCTCTCTGGCTGTAGGAGAGGTTCACCCACTGGAGCCTGGAGCCTTGTAGTAGGTCCAGCGTGGGTGGAGGACGGTGAGACCCCAACCAAGCTGCGGCGGTTCGTGGGGTCTGCAGGGCGTATGGTGTCAAGTGGAGTGCTTGGAGTCCTCGGAAAGCACTAGGAGCATCTATCGACGGAGGTACCCGGTCGGGGTGCAAGGAGATCCGTTACATTGGTGGCAAGCAGTGGGATGGCGTCCTAGTGTGAGGAGAAGCAGCTCGGAGACACCGTTCGTGGAGTATATTGAGGGCAACGCTAGTATCCGTACAGCGCCCCTGGCTACAGCAGGATGGAATCGGCTAGTCTTTGAACAGCGTTCCACTACGAGGAGGATGATGACCCGGACTGGAGGGATGAAGACAGAAAGGAAGTCTGGTATGATGCCCTGGAAGATGCCCAGCGGCGGCGAGGTGAGAGTCTCCCCAGTTATGAGCAGCGGCTACAAAAGCGTGTGGCGATGCGGATGGGTCTCTTGGGAGAGCAGCCCCTGGATGACTGGGTAACAGAGCTCCAGAACCTGGTATGTAAGGAGTAGAGTTGAGCGAACACCTGGATGTTCGGGTTCGAGAAGTTCGGCCGAACATCCCGGAAATGTTCGGGTTCGGGATCCGAACCCGATCCGAACTTCGTCCCGAACCCGAACCCCATTGAAGTCAATGGGGACCCGAACTTTTCGGCACTAAAAAGGCTGTAAAACAGCCCAGGAAAGAGCTAGAGGGCTGCAAAAGGCAGCAACATGTAGGTAAATCCCCTGCAAACAAATGTGGATAGGGAAATGAATTAAAATAAAAATTAAATAAATAAAAATTAACCAAAATCAATTGGAGAGAGGTTCCATAGCAGAGAATCTGGCTTCCCGTCACCCACCACTGGAACAGTCCATTCTCAGATATTTAGGCCCCGGCACCCAGGCAGAGGAGAGAGGTCCCGTAACAGAGAATCTGTCTTCATGTCAGCAGAGAATTAGTCTGCATGTCATAGCAGAGAATGAGGCTTCACGTCAGCCACCACTGCAACAGTCCATTGGCATATATTTAGGCCCAGCACCCAGGCAGAGGAGGGAGGTCCCGTAACAGAGAATCTGTCTTCATGTCAGCAGAGAATTAGTCTGCATGTCATAGCAGAGAATGAGGCTTCACGTCAGCCACCACTGCAACAGTCCATTGGCATATATTTAGGCCCAGCACACACACAGGCAGAGGAGAGAGGTCCCGTAACAGAGAATCTGGCTTCATGTCAGCAGAGAATCAGTCTGCATGTCATAGCAGAGAATGAGGCTTCACGTCAGCCACCACTGCAACAGTCCATTGGCATATATTTAGGCCCAGCACACACACAGGCAGAGGAGAGAGGTCCCGTAACAGAGAATCTGGCTTCATGTCAGCAGAGAATCAGTCTGCATGTCATAGCAGAGAATGAGGCTTCACGTCAGCCACCACTGCAACAGTCCATTGGCATATATTTAGGCCCAGCACCCAGGCAGAGGAGGGAGGTCCCGTAACAGAGAATCTGTCTTCATGTCAGCAGAGAATTAGTCTGCATGTCATAGCAGAGAATGAGGCTTCACGTCAGCCACCACTGCAACAGTCCATTGGCATATATTTAGGCCCAGCACACACACAGGCAGAGGAGAGAGGTCCCGTAACAGAGAATCTGGCTTCATGTCAGCAGAGAATCAGTCTGCATGTCATAGCAGAGAATGAGGCTTCACGTCAGCCACCACTGCAACAGTCCATTGGCATATATTTAGGCCCAGCACACACACAGGCAGAGGAGAGAGGTCCCGTAACAGAGAATCTGGCTTCATGTCAGCAGAGAATCAGTCTGCATGTCATAGCAGAGAATGAGGCTTCACGTCAGCCACCACTGCAACAGTCCATTGGCATATATTTAGGCCCAGCACCCAGGCAGAGGAGGGAGGTCCCGTAACAGAGAATCTGTCTTCATGTCAGCAGAGAATTAGTCTGCATGTCATAGCAGAGAATGAGGCTTCACGTCAGCCACCACTGCAACAGTCCATTGGCATATATTTAGGCCCAGCACCCAGGCAGAGGAGGGAGGTCCCGTAACAGAGAATCTGTCTTCATGTCAGCAGAGAATTAGTCTGCATGTCATAGCAGAGAATGAGGCTTCACGTCAGCCACCACTGGAACAGTCCATTCTCAGATATTTAGGCCCCGGCACCCAGGCAGAGGAGAGAGGTCCCGTAACAGAGAATCTGTCTTCATGTCAGCAGAGAATTAGTCTGCATGTCATAGCAGAGAATGAGGCTTCACGTCAGCCACCACTGCAACAGTCCATTGGCATATATTTAGGCCCAGCACCCAGGCAGAGGAGAGAGGTCCCGTAACAGACAATCTGGCTTCATGTCAGCAGAGAATCAGTCTGCATGTCATAGCAGAGAATCAGGCTTCACGTCACCCACCACTGCAACAGTCCATTGTCATAAATTTAGGCCCAGCACTAGTGTTGAGCGGCATGTCCCATATTCGAATTCGCGAAATTTTGTGAATATTCGAAAGAATATTCGTAAAATATTCGCGATTATTCAAATTCGTTATTATTTCGCATATGCGATAATTCGAATTATCGCATAATACATATGCTATGCAAAATTCACATGTGCGCTAATGAAATCGCCTTACGAAGATTCGCAACTCAATTCAATCACTAATGTATGAATGCAATGCCCTTTGCCTCTGTTCTGGGACAAGTGTAGATATTCGCATGTGCGCTAATAAAATCGCCTTACGAAGATTCGCACCTCAATCACTTTCTAGGGAATGTGAGACTTTTGGGAATCAATCGAGATACAGTGGGGGGTGATGACAGTAGTTGACAGAGTACAGATCAATGTAATCTGTAAGGTGGAAAGTAAAATAAAAAATATGAATATTCGTAAATCGAATTTTACGAAGTTCTACGTATTCGCGAATATGGTGCTATACTATATGAATGCACAGGCCTTTGCCTCTCTGTTCTGGGGACAAGTGTAGATATTTGCATTTGCGTTAATAAAATCGCCTTACGAAGATTCGCAGCTCAATTCAATCACTAATGTATGAATGCAAAGCCCTTTGCCTCTGTTCTGGGACGTGCCGATATTCGCATGTGCGCTAATAAAATCGCCTTACGAAGATTCGCGCCTCAATCACTTTCTAGGCAATGTGAGTAAGATCTGAGCTGTTGGACCTTTGGGAAACAATCAATTATATGTGTACTGTAATTTTGTGGGGGGGGGGGGGGAAACAAAAAACGAATATTCGTTTTTACGAATATATAGCACTATATTCGAAATATTCGCGAAATCGCGAAGTTGCGATATTCGCGAAAAAAATTTGCTTTTCGAATATTCGCGCTCAACACTACCCAGCACCCAGGCAGAGGAGAGAGGTCCCGTAACAGAGAATCTGGCTTCATGTCAGCAGAGAATCAGTCTTCATATCATAGCAGAGAATCAGGCTTCACGTCACCCACCACTGTAAGAGTCAATTTTCATAAATTTAGGCCCAGAACCCAGGCAGAGGAGAAAGGTCCCGTAACAGACAATCTGGCTTCATGTCAGCAGAGAATCAGTCTTCATATCATAGCAGAGAATCAGGCTTCACGTCACCCACCACTGCAACAGTCAATTGTCATAAATTTAGGCCCAGCACCCAGGCAGAGGAGAGAGCTCCCGTAACAGAGGATCTGGCTTCATGTCAGCAGAGAATCAGTCTGCATGTCATAGCAGAGAATGAGGCTTCACGTCACCCACCACTGCAACAGTCCATTGGCATATATTTAGGCCTAGCACACAGGCAGAGCAGAGAGGTCCCGTAACAGACAATCTGGCTTCATGTCAGCAGAGAATCAGTCTGCATGTCATAGCAGAGAATGAGGCTTCACGTCACCCACCACTGCAACAGTCCATTGGCATATATTTAGGCCTAGCACACAGGCAGAGCAGAGAGGTCCCGTAACAGACAATCTGGCTTCATGTCAGCAGAGAATCAGTCTGCATGTCATAGCAGAGAATGAGGCTTCACGTCACCCACCACTGCAACAGTCCATTGGCATATATTTAGGCCTAGCACACAGGCAGAGCAGAGAGGTCCCGTAACAGAGGATCTGGCTTCATGTCAGCAGAGAATCAGTCTGCATGTCATAGCAGAGAATGAGGCTTCACGTCACCCACCACTGCAACAGTCCATTGGCATATATTTAGGCCTAGCACACAGGCAGAGCAGAGAGGTCCCGTAACAGACAATCTGGCTTCATGTCAGCAGAGAATCAGTCTGCATGTCATAGCAGAGAATGAGGCTTCACGTCACCCACCACTGCAACAGTCCATTGGCATATATTTAGGCCTAGCACACAGGCAGAGCAGAGAGGTCCCGTAACAGACAATCTGGCTTCATGACAGCAGAGAATCAGTCTGCATGTCATAGCAGAGAATGAGGCTTCACGTCAGCCACCACTGCAACAGTCCATTGGCATATATTTAGGCCTAGCACACAGGCAGAGCAGAGAGGTCCCGTAACAGACAATCTGGCTTCATGACAGCAGAGAATCAGTCTGCATGTCATAGCAGAGAATCAGGCTTCACGTCAGCCACCACTGCAACAGTCCATTGTCATAAATTTAGGCCCAGCACCCAGGCAGAGGAGAGAGGTCCCGTAACAGAGAATCTGGCTTCATGTCAGCAGAGAATCAGTCTTCATATCATAGCAGAGAATCAGGCTTCACGTCACCCACCACTGTAAGAGTCAATTTTCATAAATTTAGGCCCAGCACCCAGGCAGAGGAGAGAGGTCCCGTAACAGACAATCTGGCTTCATGTCAGCAGAGAATCAGTCTTCATATCATAGCAGAGAATCAGGCTTCACGTCACCCACCACTGCAACAGTCAATTTTCATAAATTTAGGCCCAGAACCCAGGCAGAGGAGAAAGGTCCCGTAACAGACAATCTGGCTTCATGTCAGCAGAGAATCAGTCTTCATATCATAGCAGAGAATCAGGCTTCACGTCACCCACCACTGCAACAGTCAATTGTCATAAATTTAGGCCCAGCACCCAGGCAGAGGAGAGAGCTCCCGTAACAGAGGATCTGGCTTCATGTCAGCAGAGAATCAGTCTGCATGTCATAGCAGAGAATGAGGCTTCACGTCACCCACCACTGCAACAGTCCATTGGCATATATTTAGGCCTAGCACACAGGCAGAGGAGAGGTTCATTCAACTTTGGGTAGCCTCGCAATATAATGGTAAAATGAAAATAAAAATAGGATTGAATGAGGAAGTGCCCTGGAGTCCAATAATATATGGTTATGGGGAGGTAGTTAATGTCTAATCTGGACAAGGGACGGACAGGTCCTGTGGGATCCATGCCTGGTTCATTTTTATGAACGTCAGCTTGTCCACATTGGCTGTAGACAGGCGGCTGCGTTTGTCTGTAATGACGCCCCCTGCCGTGCTGAATACACGTTCAGACAAAACGCTGGCTGCCGGGCAGGCCAGCACCTCCAAGGCATAAAAGGCTAGCTCTGGCCACGTGGACAATTTAGAGACCCAGAAGTTGAATGGGGCCGAACCATCAGTCAGTACGTGGAGGGGTGTGCACACGTACTGTTCCACCATGTTAGTGAAATGTTGCCTCCTGCTAACACGTTGCGTATCAGGTGGTGGTGCAGTTAGCTGTGGCGTGTTGACAAAAGTTTTCCACATCTCTGCCATGCTAACCCTGCCCTCAGAGGAGCTGGCCGTGACACAGCTGCCTTGGCGACCTCTTGCTCCTCCTCTGCCTTGGCCTTGGGCTTCCACTTGTTCCCCTGTGACATTTGGGAATGCTCTCAGTAGCGTGTCTACCAACGTGCGCTTGTACTCGCGCATCTTCCTATCACGCTCCAGTGCAGGAAGTAAGGTGGGCACATTGTCTTTGTAGCGTGGATCCAGCAGGGTGGCAACCCAGTAGTCCGCACAGGTTAAAATGTGGGCAACTCTGCTGTCGTTGCGCAGGCACTGCAGCATGTAGTCGCTCATGTGTGCCAGGCTGCCCAGGGATAAGGACAAGCTGTCCTCTGTGGGAGGCGTATCGTCATCGTCCTGCCTTTCCCCCCAGCCACGCACCAGTGATGGACCCGAGCTGCGTTGGGTGCCACCCCGCTGTGACCATGCTTCATCCTCATCCTCCTCCACCTCCTCCTCATCCTCGTCCTCCTCGTCCTCCAGTAGTGGGCCCTGGCTGGCCACATTTGTACCTGGCCTCTGCTGTTGCCAAAAACCTCCCTCTGAGTCACTTCGAAGAGACTGGCCTGAAAGTGCTAAAAATGACCCCTCTTCCTCCTCCTCCTCCTCCTCCTCCTGGGCCACCTCCTCTTCCATCATCGCCCTAAGTGTTTTCTCAAGGAGACATAGAAGTGGTATTGTAACGCTGATAACGGTGTCATCGCCACTGGCCATGTTGGTGGAGTACTCGAAACAGCGCAACAGGGCACACAGGTCTCGCATGGAGGCCCAGTCATTGGTGGTGAAGTGGTGCTGTTCTGTAGTGCGACTGACCCGTGCGTGCTGCAGCTGAAACTCCACTATGGCCTGCTGCTGCTCGCACAGTCTGTCCAGCATGTGCAAGGTGGAGTTCCACCTGGTGGGCACGTCGCATATGAGGCGGTGAGCGGGAAGGCCGAAGTTACGCTGTAGCGCAGACAGGCGAGCAGCAGCAGGATGTGAACGCCGGAAGCGCGAACAGACGGCCCGCACTTTATGCAGCAGCTCTGACATGTCGGGGTAGTTGTGAATGAACTTCTGCACCACCAAATTCAGCACATGCGCCAAGCAAGGGATGTGCGTCAAATTGGCTAGTCCCAGAGCTGCAACGAGATTTCGCCCATTATCACACACCACCAGGCCGGGCTTGAGGCTCACCGGCAGCAACCACTCGTCGGTCTGTTGTTCTATACCCCGCCACAACTCCTGTGCGGTGTGGGGCCTGTCCCCCAAACATATGAGTTTCAGAATGGCCTGCTGACGTTTACCCCGGGCTGTGCTGAAGTTGGTGGTGAAGGTGTGTGGCTGACTGGATGAGCAGGTGGAAGAAGAGGAGGAGGAAGCCGAGAAGGAGGAGGTGGCAACAGGAGGCAAAGAATGTTGCCCTGCGATCCTTGGCGGCGGAAGGACGTGCGCCAAACAGCTCTCCGCCTGGGGCCCAGCTGCCACTACATTTACCCAGTGTGCAGTTAGGGAGATATAGCGTCCCTGGCCGTGCTTACTGGTCCACGTATCTGTGGTTAGGTGGACCTTGCTACAGATGGCGTTGCGCAGTGCACACTTGATTTTATCGGATACTTGGTTGTGCAGGGAAGGCACGGCTCTCTTGGAGAAGTAGTGCCGGCTGGGAACAACATACTGTGGGACAGCAAGCGACATGAGCTGTTTGAAGCTGTCTGTGTCCACCAGCCTAAATGACAGCATTTCATAGGCCAGTAGTTTAGAAATGCTGGCATTCAGGGCCAGGGATCGAGGGTGGCTAGGTGGGAATTTACGCTTTCTATCAAATGTTTGTGAGATGGAGAGCTGAACGCTGGCGTGTGACATGGTTGAGACGCTTGGTGACGGAGGTGGTGGTGGTGGTGTTGGTGGTACATCCCCTGTTTGCTGGGCGGCAGGTGCCAACGTTCCTCCAGAGGCGGAGGAAGAGGCCGAGGCGGCAGCAGCAGAATAGGCCGAGGCGGCAGCAGCAGAAGAGGTAGCAGGGGGAGCCTGAGTGACTTCCTTGGTTTTAAGGTGTTTACTCCACTGCAGTTCATGCTTTGCATGCAGGTGCCTGGTCATGCAGGTTGTGCTCAGGTTCAGAACGTTAATGCCTCGCTTCAGGCTCTGATGGCACAGCGTGCAAACCACTCGGGTCTTGTCGTCAGCACATTGTTTGAAGAAGTGCCATGCCAGGGAACTCCTTGAAGCTGCCTTTGGGGTGCTCGGTCCCAGATGGCGGCGGTCAGTAGCAGGCGGAGTCTCTTGGCGGCGGGTGTTCTGCTTTTGCCCACTGCTCCCTCTTTTGCTACGCTGTTGGCTCGGTCTCACCACTGCCTCTTCCTCCGAACTGTGAAAGTCAGTGGCACGACCTTCATTCCATGTGGGGTCTAGGACCTCATCGTCCCCTGCATCGTCTTCCACCCAGTCTTGATCCCTGACCTCCTGTTCAGTCTGCACACTGCAGAAAGACGCAGCAGTTGGCACCTGTGTTTCGTCATCATCAGAGACATGCTGAGGTGGTATTCCCATGTCCTCATCATCAGGAAACATAAGTGGTTGTGCGTCAGTGCATTCTATGTCTTTCACCGCTGGGGAAGGGCTAGGTGGATGCCCTTGGGAAACCCTGCCAGCGGAGTCTTCAAACAGCATAAGAGACTGCTGCATAACTTGAGGCTGAGACAGTTTCCCTGGTATGCATGGGGGTGATGTGACAGACTGATGGGGTTGGTTTTCAGGCGCCATCTGTGCGCTTTCTGCAGAAGACTGGGTGGGAGATAATGTGAACGTGCTGGATCCACTGTCGGCCACCCAATTGACTAATGCCTGTACCTGCTCAGGCCTTACCATCCTTAGAACGGCATTGGGCCCCACCATATATCGCTGTAAATTCTGGCGGCTACTGGGACCTGAGGTAGTTGGTACACTAGGACGTGTGGATGTGGCAGAACGGCCACGTCCTCTCCCAGCACCAGAGGGTCCACTAACACCACCACGACCATGTCCACGTCCGCGTCCCTTACTAGATGTTTTTCTCATTGTTATGGTTCACCACAACAACAAATATATTATTTGGCCCAATGTATTGTATTCAAATTCAGCGGGATATAAATTTGAGGCCTAGTATTTAGGCGCTGGGTGACCGGTATGGATTTAGTGACAGAATTAGACTTGGAAATGCACAGAAGCGTGTGTGTGTGAAGTTATTCTGAATGACCCAATGTGCACCTTGAATATTATATACCCTTTTAGGGATAGATTTCAAATAGCTCTGATATAGCAGAAACCACTAAATTATGAAATTGCTAAATTGGGAATTGTACTTCAACCCAGAACAAAAAATGTGCTTTGACGGACACTAAATATCTTGCCCAGCAACAACAGTACAACGGTGGGTAACGAGAGATTTAGAGGGAATTAAATTTGAGGCCTAGTATTTAGGCGCTGGGTCACCGGTATGGATTTAGTGACAGAATTAGACTTGGAAATACACAGTAGCGGGTGTGTGTGAAGTTATTCTGAATGACCCTATGTGCACCTTCAATATTATATACCCTTTTAGGGATAGATTTCAAATAGCTCTGATATAGCAGAAACCACTAAATTATGAAATTGCTAAATTGGGAATTGTACTTCAACCCAGAACAAAAAATGTGCTTTGACGGACACTAAATATCTTGCCCAGCAACAACAGTACAGCGGTGGGTAACGAGAGATTTAGAGGGAATTAAATTTGAGGCCTAGTATTTAGGCGCTGGGTCACCGGTATGGATTTAGTGACAGAATTAGACTTGGAAATGCACAGAAGCGTGTGTGTGAAGTTATTCTGAATGACCCAATGTGCACCTTCAATATTATATACCCTTTTTGGGATAGATTTCAAATAGCTCTGATATAGCAGGAACCACTAAATTATGAAATTGCTAAATTGGGAATTGTACTTCAACCCAGAACAAAAAATGTGCTTTGACGGGCACTAAATAACTTTCCCAGCTACAACAGGACAACGGTAACGAGAGATTTAGAGGGATTTAAATTTGAGGCCTAGTATTTAGGCGCTGGGTGACAGGTATGGGTTTAGTGACAGAATTAGACTTGGAAATACACAGTAGCGGGTGTGTGTGAAGTTATTCTGAATGACCCTATGTGCACCTTCAATATTATATACCCTTTTAGGGATAGATTTCAAATAGCTCTGATATAGCAGAAACCACTAAATTATGAAATTGCTAAATTGGGAATTGTACTTCAACCCAGAACAAAAAATGTGCTTTGACGGACACTAAATATCTTGCCCAGCAACAACAGTACAGCGGTGGGTAACGAGAGATTTAGAGGGAATTAAATTTGAGGCCTAGTATTTAGGCGCTGGGTCACCGGTATGGATTTAGTGACAGAATTAGACTTGGAAATACACAGTAGCGGGTGTGTGTGAAGTTATTCTGAATGACCCTATGTGCACCTTCAATATTATATACCCTTTTTGGGATAGATTTCAAATAGCTCTGATATAGCAGGAACCACTAAATTATGAAATTGCTAAATTGGGAATTGTACTTCAACCCAGAACAAAAAATGTGCTTTGACGGGCACTAAATAACTTTCCCAGCTACAACAGGACAACGGTAACGAGAGATTTAGAGGGATTTAAATTTGAGGCCTAGTATTTAGGCGCTGGGTGACAGGTATGGGTTTAGTGACAGAATTAGACTTGGAAATACACAGTAGCGGGTGTGTGTGAAGTTATTCTGAATGACCCTATGTGCACCTTCAATATTATATACCCTTTTTGGGATAGATTTCAAATAGCTCTGATATAGCAGAAACCACTAAATTATGAAATTGCTAAATTGGGAATTGTACTTCAACCCAGAACAAAAAATGTGCTTTGACGGACACTAAATATCTTGCCCAGCAACAACAGTACAGCGGTGGGTAACGAGAGATTTAGAGGGAATTAAATTTGAGGCCTAGTATTTAGGCGCTGGGTCACCGGTATGGATTTAGTGACAGAATTAGACTTGGAAATACACAGTAGCGGGTGTGTGTGAAGTTACTCTGAATGACCCTATGTGCACCTTCAATATTATATACCCTTTTTGGGATAGATTTCAAAGAGCTCTGATATAGCAGGAACCACTAAATTATGAAATTGCTAAATTGGGAATTGTATTTCAACCCAGAACAAGAAATGTGCTTGAACGGACACTAAATAACTCGCCCAGCTACAGCACTAGGGACAGATTTAGCTGGATATAAATTTGAGGCCTAGTATTTAGGCGCTGGGTGACCGGTATGGATTTAGTGACAGAATTAGACTGGGATATGGCCAAAAAATGAACAGACTATTGCTGGTTAAATGCACTTGGTGTGACAGCTTCACCCTGATGTAGGCTTTAGCCAAAAAACAACCACACCATTGAGGGTTAAATGCACTTGGTGACAGGCGCAGCTTGCCCCTGATTTTGTATATGGCCAAAAAATGAACAGACTATTGCTGGTTAAATGCACTTGGTGTGACAGCTTCACCCTGATGTAGGCTTTAGCCAAAAAACAACCACACCATTGAGGGTTAAATGCACTTGGTGACAGGCGCAGCTTGCCCCTGATTTTGTATATGGCCAAAAAATGAACAGACTATTGCTGGTTAAATGCACTTGGTGTGACAGCTTCACCCTGATGTAGGCTTTAGCCAAAAAACAACCACACCATTGAGGGTTAAATGCACTTGGTGACAGGCGCAGCTTGCCCCTGATTTTGTATATGGCCAAAAAATGAACAGACTATTGCTGGTTAAATGCACTTGGTGTCACAGCTTCACCCTGATGTAGGCTTTAGCCAAAAAACAACCACACCATTGAGGGTTAAATGCACTTGGTCGCAGCTTGTGCTGGCGCACCACAAGACACAAAATGGCCGCCGATCACCCCAGAAAAATGAGACTGACAAACGGTCTGTGCAGCCTAAAAACAGTGAGCAATTGAGGATCAGCAGCTCAATGATCCACAGCTGCAGATCGATCAGTTAATCAAGTCCTTTGGAGGAGTTAATCTGCCTAATCTCGCCCTACTGTCGCAGCCGCAACCTCTCCCTACGCTAATCAGAGCAGAGTGACGGGCGGCGCTATGTGACTCCAGCTTAAATAGAGGCTGGGTCACATGGTGCTCTGGCCAATCACAGCCATGCCAATAGTAGGCATGGCTGTGATGGCCTCTTGGGGCAAGTAGTATGACGCTTGTTGATTGGCTGCTTTGCAGCCTTTCAAAAAGCGCCAAGAAAGCGTCACAAAAGCGCGAAGAAAGCGACGAACACCGAACCCGAACCCGGACTTTTACGAAAATGTCCGGGTTCGGGTCCGTGTCACGGACACCCCAAAATTCGGTACGAACCCGAACTATACAGTTCGAGTTCGCTCATCCCTAGTAAGGAGCTTTGGCTAGAGGACGCTTACCAGGCCCTAAGGTGGCATGTCATTCAACATTCCCCCTGGATGGCTGAGCACGACAGACCCGAGGGTGAGGATTATGATGGACCTGGGTTACTATGGGATGCCTTGGAGGAGGACATTGATCTTGGCAGCACGGAGGAGTCTAGGTTTTGGGACATCTACGACTACCGGATGGGCATGCATGATTATGCTGACGAAAGGGAGGTGAGCAAAGACATGATCCACCTGGTAACAAGGGAGTGGGAGCTGGAGCAGACCTACCAACACCTGCTCAGCTCTGTTCATCCCCAACCTACTCGAAAAGTAGAGCCAGATCTGCCCTCCTACAACTGGGAAGACTTGCCGGCGATACCCCCTGCTTCCCTACCAACTCCCAAAGTAGGGAACTTCATTGACTGGTTCTGGGAAGACGTCCCGACGGCAGGTAGAGATGGGACCGAAGTCTCTCCACCGGCCCTACAGGGATGCTGGGTAGCCGGCCCAGATCCCCAACTACAGCCAGCATTACCTGGAGTCCAGACAGTCGGTCTGACTTCCCATCGACAGCTTAACCTACAGGGAGAGATGACAACCGGTCTCTCTCCCCAGCGGCAGACAGGATCACAGGGAGAGGAGATTGTCAGTCCCCCTGTCCCTGCAGCAACCAGCATTACTAGGAGTGGAGATGGTCGCACCCACTACCCAGCACCGGGCAGCGTTACAGAGAGTTGAGACAGTCGGTCTGACTTCCCAGCAGCAGTGTGTTGTAAAGAGAGAAGAGACAACCGGTCTCTATCCCCAACCACAGGGGGACAGCACCCCTAACTTCGATGGTGCAGATGGGACCGCGGTCTCTGCACCAGGCCTACCAGGATACTGGACGGCCGGTTCAGATCCCCCACCAACCCTGCAGGAATGCCTGGAGGAGGAGGTAAGCGATTCCTCCTCTCCACAGCCGATCTGCAACAAGGTCCTGGGGATAGGATTTCCTGACCCCATCCCAGCGGAAGAGCTGGCATCTGGGCAGAGCGCAGTCGGCCTCTGCCCTCCCCTATCCTCTACTCCAGAGCCGGACTTCCCACAGGCTACCCCAGCGGAAGAGCTGGCATCTGGGCAGAGCGCAGTCATCCTCTGCCCTCCCCTATCCTCTTCTTCAGAGCCGGACTCCCCACAAGCGACCCCAGTGGAAGAGCTGGCATCTGGGCAGAGCGCAGTCGGCCTCTGCCCTCCCCTATCCTCTTCTTCAGAGCCGGACTCCCCACAAGCGACCCCAGCAGAAGAGCTGGCATATGGGCAGAGTGCAGTCTGCCTCTGCCCACCAAGTACCTACAGCTCCAAGCTGGAGAACCACAAGGCAGCAAGGAGTCGCAGATGCCCACTCAAGAGCCAGGCCCCAAAATTCAACAGGTCCAGTATGGGGTTGTGGTTGGACTGCCAGACTAACTCAGGTACTGACCGTGAGGTCAGGTATCTGGTTAGTCTTCCCTGGAAGGGGGAGATGTGTGACGAAACCAATCTCGCCACTGTGTTTTGGAGGGGGCTGGTTGCCAGCCTCCTGCCTCAGGATTATGGCCCATACTAACTTTAAAGAAGACAGGCCGGCCGCACAGCTTAAATCTGTCTTTGGAATTGTATTTTATTATGTGAGGGTACCCAGATGGCTAGTTTAATTGTATTCGTGTGGTCTGAGTGCCATTCACCTAATGATATGCACTCAGACTTGAGCTATCTGGGGATATGTTAAATGTCTGTGGTTGCTGGGAGGGTGTGACATTGTGTGTTTAACTGGTGATTTCTGTCCTGTTGTCCCCGCATGTGTATTGGCGATCTCCCCTTTGTCCTGAGAGATAATTGGATTATCCCTCGGTTGTCTCTGGGGCAGAGAGGAGGAAACCATGATGCATTGTGGGGATGTGCTGTATCCGTTCGGTGTGTCGCAGTCTCCATTCTGGTCCCCTGGGGGCGTGTACACCAGATGGGGACCTGCATAAATACGGGCGAGTAGCCTCAATAAAGGGTTCCTGTTTTATCCTTCATCATGTTGAGACTGGTGTTTGGATAACTGATCAAACTGGGGGATTGCTATACGCTGAAGATTTGCTATACTCCCCCTGCATAACTACTAGCTCTTGTAAGAGCTGTTCCTGCTCTCTGGCTGTAGGAGAGGTTCACCCACTGGAGCCTGGAGCCTTGTCATAGGTCCAGCGTGGGTGGAGGACGGTGAGACCCCAACCAAGCTGCGGCGGTTCGTGGGGTCTGCAGTGCGTACAGTGCCAAGTGGAGTGCTTGGAGTCCTCGGAAAGCACTAGGAGCATCTATCGACGGAGGTACCCGGTCGGGGTGCCAGGAGATCCGTTACATAGGGCATTGTGTTTTGGGGGTATTTTAACATATACCCATGCTGGGTGAGAGAAATATCTCAGTAAATTGTCAATTTTGTATAAAGAAAATTAAAAAGTTGTTATTTACAGAGATATTTCTCACACACACTATGGGTATATGTAAAAATACACCCCAAAACACATTGCCCTACTTCTCCTGAGTACGGCGATACCACGTGTGACACTTTTTTGCAGCCTAGTTGCGCAAAGGGGCCCAAATTCCAATGAGTACCTTTTAGGAGGGCATTTTTAGACATTTGGATTCCAGACTTCTCATGCTTTAGGGCCCCTAAAATGCCAGGGCAGTATAAATACCCCACATGTGACCCCATTTTGGAAAGAAGACACCCCAAGGTATTCCGTGAGGGGCATGGCAAGTTCATGTAACATTTTATTTTTTGTCAGTGGAATATGTGACTTTGTAAGAAAAAATAAATAAATCATTTTCTGCTAACTTGTGCCCAAAAAAATAAAAACTTCTATGAACTCACCATGCCACTCACAGAATACCTTGGGGTGTCTTCTTTCCAAAATGAGGTCACTTGTGGGGTATTTATACTGTCCTGGCATTTTAGGGGCCCTAAAGCGTGAGAAGTTGTTTGGAATCCAAATGCCTAAAAATGCCCTCCTAAAAGGTACTCATTGGACTTTGGGCCCCTTTGCACATCTTGGCTGCAAAAAAGTGTCACACATGTAGTATCACCATACTCAGCAGCAGAAATAGGGCAATGTGGTTTGGGGTGTATTTTTTACATATACCCATGCTGGGTGAGAGAAATATCTCTGTAAATTGACAACTTTGTATAAAATAAATAAAAAAGTTGCCATTTACAGAGATATTTCTCACACAGTATGGGTATATGTAAAAATGCATCCCAAACACATTGCCCTACTTCTCCTGAGTACGGCAATACCATATGTGTGACACTTTTTTGCAGCCTAGGTGCACAAAGGGGCCCAAATTTCAATGCCCTTTTAGGAGGGCATTTTTAGATATTTTTGGATTCCAAACTACGTCTCACGCTTTTGGGCCCCTAAAATGCAAGGGCAGTATAAATACCCCACATGTGACCCCATTTTGGAAAGAAGACACCCCAAGGTATTCCGTTAGGGGTATGGTGAGGTCATGTAACTTTTTATTTTTTGTCATAAGTTAGTGGAATATAAGACTTTGTAAGAAAAAAAATATATAAAAATATAATTTTCCGCTAACTTCTGACAAAAAATAAAAACTTCCATGAACTCACTATGCCCCTCAGCAAATACCTTAGGGTGTCTACTTTCCGAAATGGGGTCATTTGTGTGGTGTTTCTACTGTCTGGGCATTGTAGAACCTCAGGAAACATGACAGGTGCTCAGAAAGTCAAAGTGCGTAAATTAATCTTTTTGCACCATAGTTTGTAAACACTATAACTTTTACCCAAACCAATAAATATACACTTATTGCCTTTTTTTTTATCAAAGACATGTAGAACAATACATTTTGAGAAAAATGTATATAGAAATGTAGTTTTATTTGAAAAATTTTACAACAGAAAGTGAAAAATTTCATTTATTTGCAAAAATTTTGGTCAATTTTGATTAATATAAAAAAAATGTAAAAATGTCAGCAGCAATGAAATACCACCAAATGAAAGCTCTATTAGTGAGAAGAAAAGGAGGTAAAATTCATTTGGGTGGTAAGTTGTATGACCGAGCAATAAACCATGAAAGTAGTGTAGTGCAGAATTGTAAAAAGTGGTCTGGTCATTAAGGGGGTTTAAGCTAGGGGGGCTGAGGGGGTTAAAAGAAGAAAAATACCAGCTCACAGAGGTGTACATAGAAATCAGTGGGCCCCATAGCAAGTATCTGATTTGGGCCCCCAAGACCCTGCCCATCCCTGGTCCCTCCCACTACTTGTGACCTGGCCCCTCCCCTGCCCCACCTATGAACTGTGCGTGCTCTTGCTTAATATATAGTCTACCATCCCCCATAAACTGTCTGTTGCTGTGTATTATATAGTGTGCCGCAACCCCCTCTCCCCCCAAAGAACTGTGCATGTTGATGCATATTAGCGTGCTGCACTCCTCATTTACTAAGCCTGCTACTGCATATTATAAAGTCTACCATACTGTCACACTTTGGTGTGGGAGGGAAACACCACACCGAGCATAAAAGGGAAGCGGTGGAACAGGGAATCAGGCCTGAGAACAAAGGAAGGAAGATGGACACCTCCTAGTGAAACCCTAACCAAAATCCTGACTATCAGTATGAACAGAGCCCAGGGGTAGGTGTGTTCATACACATGAATACTTAAAGTCCAATCTAGCCCTATAGGACCCTGGTACTAATAGCAGGGACGAGACAACCTGTTCCTCCAAAAGTAAGGAAAAACAGGAGTCTCCCTCAGGCCTTATACAAACAACAGGGAAATGCAACACACAGAACCCAAACAAAACACAAAAGAGAAAAGAAATACTTAACTTTAAAGGAGCAATGCAGCAGCAGGAACTCCACTGAGATCCACACACCAGCAATCCAAAACTGAAACTGAAGCTATGAACCGCACAGCATTGTGGGAGAAGCAACAAATAAATAAGGAAGGTTAAATGACCACATTAGCAACACCTGAGGGGTGTAGCCATTACCAGAAACAACACAGACACCTATTGATCCACAAGAATAACCTGCCAGATTAAATAACGTGTTGCCAGTCTCACGATCTCCTGCCACCTGTCGCGGGAACGTCCGTTACACATACCCCCCATGAACTGTGCCTCCTACTACATATTATACAGTGTCCCATACACCTTATAAAAAGTGTATTCTGCTGTGTATTATTTAAAGGGGTGTCCAATCTTAAAAAATGTCAGCCCATATGGCTTCCTGGCTTCCGCTCCCTGTGCCGCTCCTGGTCTCCACACCGCTGTTGCTGCTTCTCATGGATGAAAAGATCCAGTGTTGGGGGGGGGGGGGGGGAGAGCAGCCAATGGCAGCCGGGGGCGAGCGTTCCTAGCATCGTTGGTGACCCTAGGCAGGCATCTTGCCTGCTGAAGTCGATTTGCTCATCCTTACTAAAGACTGTGCCTTCTTCTGCATTTAATAAAGTATGCCATACCCTTCACTGCCCCATGAACTGTTCCTTCTGTTGTTGCTGATTTTTATATAGTGTGTCCGTGCGCCCCCCTCCCTCTTCTCAATAAAGTGTGCATGCTGGATTCTCCATCGAAGCACCGCAATCTCCATAACACACACCAGCCCCCAGGAACTTTTGTCATCAGTCTCGACTAATGACTTACAGCAGAACACAGATCGTTCTCTTGTGTGTGCAGAGTGCAGCAGTCAGGGCCCGGGGCACACTGCAGATCGCTGAGCTGGAGGTCACACTAGGCCAGGTCAGGTCACAGATGTGGTGTAAAGGCAGACAAGTGGCAGGTCTGCAGATCTTACTGCAGCATAAGTTTCTAATAGACTGGTTAAGGAGGGGAGCCCGAGATCAGGGAGTAAGGAGCCAGAAGGGGGCAGGGCCATTCATCCACGGGGGGGGGGCCTTCGACCACAGGCCCCATAGCAGGACTGCCTCTATTAGAGGTACGCCACTGCCAGCTCATCAAAAAAACTGTGAGGCTGATATAGCCTCACATGCACATACTTCACTTTTGGCTTAGTCTGCAGGGACACTTGAAAAACTGGTGTCCAACAAAAGTTTAATAAAGACCTATTGTAGAAAACACTAAAAATAAGTTGATGTAAGGCATAACTCTTTTGCATTTTGACTAAAAACACAATACTATTAATTACCCCTTCTACCCCAGGCCAGTTTTCACCCTCCTGCCCAGGCCATTTTTTTTTTGCAAATCTGACGTGCAACTTTATGTGGTAATAACTTTGAAACACTTTTATTTATCCGAGCCATTCTAAGATTGTTTTCTCGTGACACATTGTACTTCATGATAGTCATAAATTTGAGTCAATATATTTCACCTTTATTTATGGAAAAATACAAAATTTTCTCTGCTTTTAAAACAGAAAGTGATACCCCATTAAATATTTATTAGTTAACATTCCCCATATATCTACTTTATGTTGGCTTACGTTAGAAGGCTTAGAATTTTAGAACCAATTCTTAAAATCTTTAAGAAAATTTCCAAAACCCACTTTTTAAGGATTAGTTCAGGTCTGAAGTTAGTTTGTGGGGCTTACATAGCTGACACCCCCCCCCCATAAATTACCCCAGTGTAGAAACTACACCCCTCAAATTAATCAAAACTGATTTTACAAACTTTGTTAACCCTTTAGTTGTTCCACAAGAATTAAAGGAAAATAGAGATCAAATTTCTAAATTTCACTTTTTTGGAAGATTTTCCATTTTAATCAATTTTTTCAGCCAAACAAAACTCAATATTTATTACCCCCATTCTGCAGTTTACAGAAACACCCCACATGTGGTCGTAAACTGACTCAAGGGCACACGGCAGGGTGCAGAAGAAAAGCAGCGCAATATGGTTTTTGGAAGGCAGTAGTGTTGGGCGAGCATGTTTGGCCAAACACTAGTTTGGATCAAGAATCACGATGCTCGGCACATCGCGGTGTTCGGCCGAATACTGCCTGTGCTCGAGCGCAATGCTCGAGTCTCCTCCCCGCATGTTTGTTGGCTGCTACACAGCCAATAAACATGCAGGTAAGTACTGCCATTCACTGTAATGTCATAGCCATGT
Source organism: Bufo gargarizans (assembly GCF_014858855.1). Taxonomy (NCBI): domain Eukaryota; kingdom Metazoa; phylum Chordata; class Amphibia; order Anura; family Bufonidae; genus Bufo; species Bufo gargarizans. The sequence goes on from NC_058085.1 coordinate 3,879,584, forward strand.
TGGCTGCTGGCATTACAGTGATTGGCTGGCCGGAACGCGTCATGGGGTGCTATATAGCACCCGATGACATGTGTTCGGCTGAGTATTAGTCAGGGAGAGCTGGAGAGCAGAAGGGAGAGATAGTGTAGGGATTGAAATATCAATATTTTAGTTTTTATACTTGTTATAGACCCAAAAGTCATTTTGAGGATTCCTTGCAATTTTTGGCAGCTCTTTCACTTAGTGCATAGGCTTTATGAGTGTAGGAGTCCCACTAAACAATTGAACCACAATGTGAATGAGGTCCTCCTTTATGTGATATACAGGTTGTATCGGAGTGCCTCTTCCTTGTAATTTTTGGCAGTACTTGCACTTTATATACAATTAAATATACAGGAAAGAATGTTTCCTAAAAATTTTTACTCTAAAATCAATTTTATCTTTGGTTTGGTGCGCATTATTGTCAGTCTGTAAAAGTGGCGTACTACTCGGACAACATCGTTCCCAGCAGTGACCTGGGAGTCCAAGATGCATCCAGACATCCTCCCCATGGTGTTCCCGAACCATTTCAGTGGTGTTGCCATCAATTTCTGACCTTTTCCTGTGAACCAGACACCCTCCCCTCTTTAGAGCAGGGGGTGCCTGGTTTAATGCTCGGGTTCTCCCATTGACTTCCATTATGCTCGGGTGCTCAGTAGAGCTCCCGAGCATCCCGAGGTGTTCTACTCGAGCACCCAAGCACTTTGGTGCTCGACCAACACTAGAAGGCAGTTTTTGCTGCACTGGTTTTTAGATGCCACGTCCCATTTGAAGCCCCCCTGATGCACCTTTTTTTATTTTATTTCACTTTATCACAATAATAGCAGTTTTGAAGCCCAAAAAAAAATAATAATCATATTTTAGTGTCTCCATTGTCTGAGAGTCATAGTATTTTTTTTTTTTTTTTTTTTTTTTACCAATTGTATGAGATAGGGTTTCTTTTTGCAGGATGAGGTGATGGTTTTATTGGTACTATTTTGGGGGGCATACACCTTTTTAATGGCTTGGTTTTGCAATTTTTGTGATGTAAGATGATAAAAAAATGGCTTTTTTTGGTCCTGTTTTTATTTTTAGTTTTTTTTACGGTGTTCAGCTAAGGGGTTAGGTCATGTGATATTTTTATAGCGCTGGTTGTTACAAACGCGGCGATACCAAATATGTATAGTTTTTTATTTGTTTCACTTTAACACAATAATAGCATAGTTGAAACAAAAATAAATTATATGTTTTAATGTCTCCATGTTCTGAGAGATATAGATTTTTTATGTAGGGGCTCATTTTTGCGGGATGAGGTGATGGTTTTATTGGTACCATTTTGTGGGAACTATTTGATCACTTGGTTTTGCACTTTTTGTGATGTAAGGTGACACTTTTTTTTTTTTTTTACAGTTTTTATTTATTTTTTATGGTGTTTATCGGATGGGGTGGATCATGTGATATTTATAGAGGCGGTCGTTATGGTGCGGTGATACCAAATATGTGGGTTTTTTCTATTTTGTATTATAAAATCAGGGGAAAGGGGCGTTTTTTTTTTTTACTTGAAACTTAATTTTTTATTAAAAACACTTTTTTTGCTTTTTTATAAACTTTATTTCTGTCCCACTGCAAGAAATTCAACTTTTTAGGGTCTGATTCCATCTGCAATGCATTACAATACATCTGTATTTTAATTGATTGTTTGTTAGTGTATTAAACTGAGTAATAGACTAAAAAGTTGCCTAGGAGACACAGCCTGGGGTGCTGACCGCGGCATTGAAGGGGTTGATCCATCAGCATCGGCTTTTACAGTGATGCCGGTGGATACAGCAGGGGCCTGGCTATCAGGGACTGCCGGGCCCCTGCAGTGATTGGGGACGCACCGCTCCGGTGCCTGCCCGATCACCATGATGTAATACTATGTCAAAATTTGGCAAGTCACTTGCCGCCATAACGTACTATTACATCATATGTTGGGAAAGGGTTAAGAATGATATTGTCGTAAGCATTATGGGGTCATTTATCAAACTGGTGTAAAGTAGAACTGGCTTAGTTGCTTATAGCAACCAATCAGATTTCACATTTCATTTTTAACAGCTCCTTTGGAAAGTGAAAAGTGGATTCTGATTGGTTGCTATGGGCAACTAAGCCAGTTCTACTTCACACCCGTTTTTATAAACTCTCCCCTCTGCCTCATGTCCAGTTCTTTGGAGTTCTATATTTTTTCTACAAGAAAAGTCTATTTTGATCCTATTTCTAGACAACAATTTTTCAGCTTATTCTACGTTGCTGGACTTTGGACCTAATCTCCTTGGTCCTCTTTTTCTCATCAGTCCCGGTATCCCTCTTCTCATGAGACACAGACCATTGTGGCTAGTCAAAAGGCTTCTCCACAGGTTTTTAGCTTTTGTTAGGCTGCAGGGCTAGGTAGTACAAGTCAGCTAACTCTTTTCAGGCTACCTCACATTCTGGTGCTCAGCTGCTCTGTGGTGCTTTCTATGCCCTGAGCACCTAATAGCAGGGGTGCTGTACCCCTAGGTCTTACCACCTGGAGGTACTGTGTTGCGGCAATGGTAGTCATTATATGGCACTGCGTGACATTAGAGTAGGGACCCACTCATAGGAGGCTACATTGACATGGTAAGTCGGCATATGCATTTAGATAAAAACATATTGAGATTTTTTAAATTCTGCTGAGAAGCAATAGATAAATGGATGTGAATGTGTGATTCATGTCTATTTTTTTTTCCTACAAATTGGAGTTAGCCATCAGTGAGTCATAACTCACTGTTGGAACTATTCCTTATAATTGTCTGTGCTAGAGGGAGGGCTTCAGGTAAGGCAATTATGGGGGGGGGGGGGCGCGCTATCTGATTGCCAGCTCAGATCATGTAATAATTTTCTGTGTTGTGATCTGTAGTGGCCGTAATTTTCTGCAATTTGTGTGCAAAGAAGTCTAGACGTTTCGGATTCGTTGAAATCTAAAAACATTTGGGAAATTGGTAGCGAATCTGATCCATGCTGAATCATTTTGCACTTCTGGAACCATGACCATTTGCAATGTAACTACATTTACCTTGAAAAATGGATATTAAGTGATCTTTACAGGTCATTGATCTTTTTAATTCAAGTGTTATGCGAGGATTGGATATACTGTACTTGAAAGTTTAAGAAAGATAATTTCAGGGAGTACATGCCACACGTTACTGTTACTTTAGTAATGGCATTTAGTAATATCCCTAATATTGGAAAGTAAAATACAAATCTATCCATCCAACCATCTCATATCTATCCATCTCTCATATTTATCCGTATATCTAGCTACATCTCTGTCCTCTATCTTTCTTCTCCCTCTCCTTTTCTCTTGCCCTCTATATATACACAAACACATTTTGAAGTGAATATGTTTCACTCTACCACCTCTGCTCCAATACCACACAATAACATTTTGCTCTCTTATGAACTGATTTTTTTATATTGTTATACTGTCTTGACTTTCACATTTACCAAAGCAATTGAAAAATTGAATCCATGCATTACAATTCAGTGAAACTGAGAACAATCACAGATCAGAGCACAAAGCAATTTCCACTAGACACTTTATATGAATCATTTAAGATTGACATTGCCTTCTGTGCGACTAGGAGCTTTCATTTCTGAATTACAAGGCTCAATTTCAAAAATGATTTGTGCCGTTCCTTGCCTTCAAAAAAAGTTGTAATCAAGTATTGAAATTAAATTTCTAAAGTGTACTTTGGCTTATATGCAAAAATCCATACTTGGAAGGTTTAAATTATGGAACATATCACGTCTTATATGACATATGATAAAGATAAAGAAAATGAATCGAAAATGTACAGTAACTCATTCTGCTTTGAACCCAACCATAAAGAGATTGTCCCCATTCTAGTCTATCCCACTCCATACTTACCTAATGTTTACTACCCAAGTGGTGCACCTCTATAAGATCCAGAGCTATTAGGCGTTAGGCCCCTTGCAGACGAGCGTGAGCGGATTAGGTCTGGATGCGTTGTGGATGCGTTCAGTGAAAAATGCGTGATTTCGCAAGCAAGTTCGTTCAGTTTTTATCGCATGGTGCAATGCGATTTAATGCGTTTTGCACGAGTGATAAAAAACTGAAGGCATACAAACAACATCTCTTAGCAACCATCTGTGAAAAACGCAGCCCCATTCACTTCTATTGGGCCAGCGTTGCGTGAAAAACGCTGAATATAGAACATGCTGCGATTTTCACGCAACGCACAAGTGAGGAGTGAAAAACAACTCTCTTGTACACAGACCCATTGAAATGAACGGGTCCGGATTCAGTGCGGGTGCAATGCGTTCGCATCACGCATTGCACCCGCGCGGAACACTCGCTCGTGTGAAAGGGGCCTTAGGCAGATGCTACGTGGCGATCTTGGCTGCAACAGAATATTGCACTTTCACTATGCTACTTCACAGCATAGTAAAAGTGAATGGAGTCACATTAAAACTCATAAGTTGATCTGAGCATCAAAATACAGTTGCAAGAAATGCAGAACTGAAGGATTGGCAAATTGAAAAATGTCCCCCCATCTTTTTGTTTTCCTAGGTGTTAAACCATCAAAAAAGGTGCCTAGCAGCAACTTTCAGCTCTTTCCCCATTGAAAACACATACATGCTTGGCAAGAGTAAAATAATATTTGCCATTTTCCTATGTTTCAATGTAGGTAAAGTTTTGGGTAACTTTTGCAAGCCTTACAAACATTATTTTTTTTATAAATTCTTACCTTTTCACAAGTTATGTGCAATGTTGAAAACATTTATATACAGCATTTTAAAGGGCAAAATCTTGTCAAGTTCATCAATATCAAATATGAGTGTATTTGCAAATGAGAGTGGAGAAACGAGAGCGCTTCTTTGGTGTGATACCTCCGATACCAAGTAACTCATCTCTAACAAGGCAAGCACCTTACCAGATGGTGTTGTGCAATCCTGCGCACAACACCATATCAAGGCGAAATCACTCTGAAGGCCTCTTTCACACTACCGTTTTTTTTTTTCTGTTTTGCGGTCCGTTTTTTGCGTTCCGTATATGGTCCGTATACGGAACCATTCATTTCAATGGTTCCGCAAAAAAAACTGAATGTGTTCCGTTTCCGCATTTCCGTTTTTCCGTTCTGTTGAAAGATAGAACATGTCCTATTATTGCCCGCAAATCACGGTCCGTGGCTCCATTCAAGTCAATGGGTCCTGCAAAAAAAAGGAACAAAACCGGAAATGCATCCGTATGTCTTCCGTTTCCGTTCCGTTTTTTCGGAACCATCTATTGAAAATGTTATGCCCAGCCCAATTTTTTATATGTAATTACTGTATATGCCATACGGAACAACAGAACGGAAACGGAAACACAATGGAAGCAAAAAAACGGAACAATGGATCAGTTAAAAACGGAACACAAAACACTGAATTCAACATACTGTAGTGTGAAAGAGTCCTTAGGGTAATGGCACACAGTGCAGTTCTGACATGCAGTTAGGATTTTTTATTGTAGCAAGCTGAAATTAATTCAATCATTCCCACAATGAAGAACACCAGGGTTTTATGGGGCTGCTCAACTGGCTAAATTGAAAACTGCATCCTGAATGCACTGCACTGTGTGCACATGAGCGTGACAGATTGGCTCCGAATGCGTTCAGAGTGCGTTCAGTGAAACTTATACCCTTTTGCAAGCAAGTTCAGTTTTATTTGCGATTGCGTTCAGTTGTTCAGTTTTTTTCGACGCGGGTGCAATGAATTTTGATGCGTTTTTCACACACGTAATAAAAAACTGAAGGTTTACAAACAACATCTCCTAGAAACCATCAGTAAAAACCACATTGTATCTGCACTTGCTTGCGGATGCAATGCGTTTTTCACTGATGCCCCATTCACTTCTATGGGGTCAGGGCTGCGTGAAAAACACAGAATATAGAACATGCTGCGATTTTCATGCAATGCAGAACTGATGCGTGAAAAACAACGCTCATGTACACAGACCCATTGAAATGAATGGGTCAGGATTCAGTGCGGGTGCAATGCGTTCACATCACGCATTGCACCCGCGCGGAAAACTCGCTAGTGTGAAAGGGGCCTTAGATAGAAGAGGAACCAGGCTGCTGCACCTTCCTGCAGGACGCATCCACTGGAGGCCAGAAATAGAAATAGATGGAGAATACACAAACATCTACAGTAGATGAACAGGGCGCTGGACTAGATATTGTTATTAAAGGTTCTATTAAAATAAATTACAGGCTACACATTTAAGCAGCAGCCTACTGCCTTCTTCAGGCTTGACTAAATTAATGTAAACCAGGTTTTAATCCAGGGACTTTGACTTTGTACATGATTGTCTTCACTTTTATTTTCATTTTCTTTAGGCCTCTTTCACACTACAGTTTTTTGCGTTCCGTATACGGTCCGTTTTTTGCGTTCCGTATACGGTCCGTATACGGAACCATTCATTTCAATGGTTCCGCAAAAAAACGGAATGTGTTCCGTATGCATTCCGTTTCCGTATTTCCGTTTTTCCGTTCCGTTGAAAAGATAGAACATGTCCTATATTTGGCTGCAAATCACAGTCCGTGGCTCCATTCAAGTCAATGGGTCCGCAAAAAAAACGGAACACATACGGAAATGCATCCGTATGTCTTCCGTTTCCGTTCCGTTTTTTGCGGAACCATCTATTGAAAATGTTATGCCCAGCCCAATTTTTTATATGAAATTACTGTATACTGTATTTGCCATACGGAAAAACGGAACGGAACAACGGAACGGAAACGGAACCACAACGGAAGCAAAAAACGGAACAACGGATCCGTGAAAAACGGAACGCAAAACACTGAATTCAACATACTGTAGTGTGAAAGAGGCCTTATTAGTTGTTGGGCAGCCAAACATACGTCAGTCACATCCTTTAATTTCTTATTTTGGATCCTAGTCATTCTCCAATCATTTTCCTCTGTTTAGGTTTGCAATTTTATTATTTAGTCTACATTTTGATAAGTATGTCATTAAAAAAAATATATATTCTGTAATTTAAATTTTTGTATGCAGTTGTGGGCAGCACGGTGGCTCAGTGGTTAGCACTGGTGCCTTGCAGCGCTGGGGTCCTAGATTCAAATCTGCAGGTTCAAATCCAACCAAGGACAACATCTGCATGGAGTTTGTATGTTCTCCCTGTGCTTGTGTGGGTTCCTTCAGGTACTCCAGTTTTCTCCCACACTCCAAAGACATACTGATAGGGAATTTAGATTGTGAGCCCCATTGGGGACAGTGTGATGTTAATGTCTGTAAAGCGCTGTGGAATATAGTAGCATATAAGTGCATAAAATAAATAATAAATAGTTGTTCATCTGTCCATTTCCGGTCTATGGGAGTATATATTTGACCATCTTACATTGATTTAGTGAAGGCTGAAACTTGCAGTTTGTGTTTTTTATGTTTTTCATGTAATTTCATCTTGAATTTTGTGTACAGAAACAGAATCAGTATATCCTGCATCGTAGACCAAAAAAAAAACACACAGGTGCATATAGTCATAGTGAGAGTCACACAGAGCAGATTTTTTTTAAACTTACTGTGCATGATCTATATACAAACTAATATATCATCTAATTTACAATCAAAAGTTCTTAGCAGATACATTTTTCAAAAAGTATCTGGGCCCATCCACCAGCAGCAAGGTGATTTTCATATGGATGGGGACCTAACTCTAAACAGATTTTTGAGTACTTTCCATCTAAATATGAGTATATTGTGAATATATATGCACTATAATCACTGGAACAGTTCCAAAATAAATTAATGTAAAATATACTTTCAATTGTGTTCTGGAAAACTCAGTAACTATGTATTTATACTGTGGAAAAAAATTAACTGAGCTCTAATGAGATTGTCCTCTACATAAGAAGTGGTGCCAGCACAGTGGGTGGCTGTGTCAAGCATCTATTGATATTAGTTATCAGCCTTGATGATCTATTCAGTTTTTCAATTCACCATGGGCAGATCTGAAAAATGCTCACATAACAAGCTTAATGCCTCATTCACACGTCAGTGTTCGGTCAGTGATTCCCATCAGTGATTTTGAGTAGGGATGAGCGAACTCGAACTGTATAGTTCGGGTTCGTACCGAATTTTGGGGTGTCCGTGACACGGACCCGAACCCGGACATTTTCGTAAAAGTCCGGGTTCGGGTTCGGTGTTCGTCGCTTTCTTGGCGCTTTTGTGACGCTTTCTTGGCGCTTTTTGAAAGGCTGCAAAGCAGCCAATCAACAAGCGTCATACTACTTGCCCCAAGAGGCCATCACAGCCATGCCTACTATTGGCATGGCTGTGATTGGCCAGAGCACCATGTGACCCAGCCTCTATTTAAGCTGGAGTCACATAGCGCCGCCCGTCACTCTGCTCTGATTAGCGTAGGGAGAGGTTGCGGCTGCGACAGTAGGGCGAGATTAGGCAGATTAACTCCTCCAAAGGACTTGATTAACTGATCGATCTGCAGCTGTGGATCATTGAGCTGCTGATCCTCAATTGCTCACTGTTTTTAGGCTGCCCAGACCGTTTGTCAGTCACATTTTTCTGGGGTGATCGGCGGCCATTTTGTGTCTTGTGGTGCGCCAGCACAAGCTGCGACCAAGTGCATTTAACCCTCAATGGTGTGGTTGTTTTTTGGCTAAAGCCTACATCAGGGTGAAGCTGTCACACCAAGTGCATTTAACCAGCAATAGTCTGTTCATTTTTTGGCCATATACAAAATCAGGGGCAAGCTGCGCCTGTCACCAAGTGCATTTAACCCTCAATGGTGTGGTTGTTTTTTGGCTAAAGCCTACATCAGGGTGAAGCTGTCACACCAAGTGCATTTAACCAGCAATAGTCTGTTCATTTTTTGGCCATATACAAAATCAGGGGCAAGCTGCGCCTGTCACCAAGTGCATTTAACCCTCAATGGTGTGGTTGTTTTTTGGCTAAAGCCTACATCAGGGTGAAGCTGTCACACCAAGTGCATTTAACCAGCAATAGTCTGTTCATTTTTTGGCCATATACAAAATCAGGGGCAAGCTGCGCCTGTCACCAAGTGCATTTAACCCTCAATGGTGTGGTTGTTTTTTGGCTAAAGCCTACATCAGGGTGAAGCTGTCACACCAAGTGCATTTAACCAGCAATAGTCTGTTCATTTTTTGGCCATATACAAAATCAGGGGCAAGCTGCGCCTGTCACCAAGTGCATTTAACCCTCAATGGTGTGGTTGTTTTCTGGCTAAAGCCTACATCAGGGTGAAGCTGTCACACCAAGTGCATTTAACCAGCAATAGTCTGTTTATTTTTTGGCCATATACTACATCAGGGGCAAGCTGCGCCCGTCACCAAGTGCATTTAACCCTCAGTAGTGTGGTTGGTCAAGCTGTGACACCAAGTGCATTTAACCAGCAATAGTCTGTTCATTTTTTGGCCATATACTACATCAGGGGCAAGCTGCGCCCGTCACCAAGTGCATTTAACCAGCAATAGTGTGGTTATTTTTTGGCCATATCCCAGTCTAATTCTGTCACTAAATCCATACCGGTCACCCAGCGCCTAAATACTAGGCCTCAAATTTATATCCCGCTAAATCTCTCGTTACCGCTGTCCTGTTGTAGCTGGGAAAGTTATTTAGTGTCCGTCAAAGCACATTTTTTGTTCTGGGTTGAAGTACAATTCCCAATTTAGCAATTTCATAATTTAGTGGTTTCTGCTATATCAGAGCTATTTGAAATCTATCCCTAAAAGGGTATATAATATTCAAGGTGCACATTGGGTCATTCAGAATAACTTCACACACACCCGCTACTGTGTATTTTCAAGTCTAATTCTGTCACTAAACCCATACCTGTCACCCAGCGCCTAAATACTAGGCCTCAAATTTATATCCTGCTAAATCTCTCGTTACCGCTGTCCTGTTGTAGCTGGGAAAGTTATTTAGTGTCCGTCAAAGCACATTTTTTGTTCTGGGTTGAAGTACAATTCCCAATTTAGCAATTTCATAATTTAGTGGTTTCTGCTATATCAGAGCTATTTGAAATCTATCCCTAAAAGGGTATATAATATTCAAGGTGCACATTGGGTCATTCAGAATAACTTCACACACACCCGCTACTGTGTATTTCCAAGTCTAATTCTGTCACTAAACCCATACCTGTCACCCAGCGCCTAAATACTAGGCCTCAAATTTATATCCTGCTAAATCTCTCGTTACCGCTGTCCTGTTGTAGCTGGGAAAGTTATTTAGTGTCCGTCAAAGCACATTTTTTGTTCTGGGTTGAAGTACAATTCCCAATTTAGCAATTTCATAATTTAGTGGTTTCTGCTATATCAGAGCTATTTGAAATCTATCCCTAAAAGGGTATATAATATTCAAGGTGCACATTGGGTCATTCAGAATAACTTCACACACACCCGCTACTGTGTATTTCCAAGTCTAATTCTGTCACTAAACCCATACCTGTCACCCAGCGCCTAAATACTAGGCCTCAAATTTATATCCTGCTAAATCTCTCGTTACCGCTGTCCTGTTGTAGCTGGGAAAGTTATTTAGTGTCCGTCAAAGCACATTTTTTGTTCTGGGTTGAAATACAATTCCCAATTTAGCAATTTCATAATTTAGTGGTTTCTGCTATATCAGAGCTATTTGAAATCTATCCCTAAAAGGGTATATAATATTCAAGGTGCACATTGGGTCATTCAGAATAACTTCACACACACCCTCTACTGTGTATTTCCAAGTCTAATTCTGTCACTAAACCCATACCTGTCACCCAGCGCCTAAATACTAGGCCTCAAATTTATATCCTGCTAAATCTCTCGTTACCGCTGTACTGTTGTTGCTGGGCAAGATATTTAGTGTCCGTCAAAGCACATTTTTTGTTCTGGGTTGAAATACAATTCCCAATTTAGCAATTTCATAATTTAGTGGTTCCTGCTATATCAGAGCTATTTGAAATCTATCCCAAAAAGGGTATATAATATTCAAGGTGCACATAGGGTCATTCAGAATAACTTCACACACACGCTTCTGTGCATTTCCAAGTCTAATTCTGTCACTAAATCCATACCGGTCACCCAGCGCCTAAATACTAGGCCTCAAATTTATATCCCGCTGAATTTGAATACAATACATTGGGCCAAATAATATATTTGTTGTTGTGGTGAACCATAACAATGAGAAAAACATCTAGTAAGGGACGCGGACGTGGACATGGTCGTGGTGGTGTTAGTGGACCCTCTGGTGCTGGGAGAGGACGTGGCCGTTCTGCCACATCCACACGTCCTAGTGTACCAACTACCTCAGGTCCCAGTAGCCGCCAGAATTTACAGCGATATATGGTGGGGCCCAATGCCGTTCTAAGGATGGTAAGGCCTGAGCAGGTACAGGCATTAGTCAATTGGGTGGCCGACAGTGGATCCAGCACGTTCACATTATCTCCCACCCAGTCTTCTGCAGAAAGCGCACAGATGGCGCCTGAAAACCAACCCCATCAGTCTGTCACATCACCCCCATGCATACCAGGGAAACTGTCTCAGCCTCAAGTTATGCAGCAGTCTCTTATGCTGTTTGAAGACTCCGCTGGCAGGGTTTCCCAAGGGCATCCACCTAGCCCTTCCCCAGCGGTGAAAGACATAGAATGCACTGACGCACAACCACTTATGTTTCCTGATGATGAGGACATGGGAATACCACCTCAGCATGTCTCTGATGATGACGAAACACAGGTGCCAACTGCTGCGTCTTTCTGCAGTGTGCAGACTGAACAGGAGGTCAGGGATCAAGACTGGGTGGAAGACGATGCAGGGGACGATGAGGTCCTAGACCCCACATGGAATGAAGGTCGTGCCACTGACTTTCACAGTTCGGAGGAAGAGGCAGTGGTGAGACCGAGCCAACAGCGTAGCAAAAGAGGGAGCAGTGGGCAAAAGCAGAACACCCGCCGCCAAGAGACTCCGCCTGCTACTGACCGCCGCCATCTGGGACCGAGCACCCCAAAGGCAGCTTCAAGGAGTTCCCTGGCATGGCACTTCTTCAAACAATGTGCTGACGACAAGACCCGAGTGGTTTGCACGCTGTGCCATCAGAGCCTGAAGCGAGGCATTAACGTTCTGAACCTGAGCACAACCTGCATGACCAGGCACCTGCATGCAAAGCATGAACTGCAGTGGAGTAAACACCTTAAAACCAAGGAAGTCACTCAGGCTCCCCCTGCTACCTCTTCTGCTGCTGCCGCCTCGGCCTATTCTGCTGCTGCCGCCTCGGCCTCTTCCTCCGCCTCTGGAGGAACGTTGGCACCTGCCGCCCAGCAAACAGGGGATGTACCACCAACACCACCACCACCACCTCCGTCACCAAGCGTCTCAACCATGTCACACGCCAGCGTTCAGCTCTCCATCTCACAAACATTTGATAGAAAGCGTAAATTCCCACCTAGCCACCCTCGATCCCTGGCCCTGAATGCCAGCATTTCTAAACTACTGGCCTATGAAATGCTGTCATTTAGGCTGGTGGACACAGACAGCTTCAAACAGCTCATGTCGCTTGCTGTCCCACAGTATGTTGTTCCCAGCCGGCACTACTTCTCCAAGAGAGCCGTGCCTTCCCTGCACAACCAAGTATCCGATAAAATCAAGTGTGCACTGCGCAACGCCATCTGTAGCAAGGTCCACCTAACCACAGATACGTGGACCAGTAAGCACGGCCAGGGACGCTATATCTCCCTAACTGCACACTGGGTAAATGTAGTGGCAGCTGGGCCCCAGGCGGAGAGCTGTTTGGCGCACGTCCTTCCGCCGCCAAGGATCGCAGGGCAACATTCTTTGCCTCCTGTTGCCACCTCCTCCTTCTCGGCTTCCTCCTCCTCTTCTTCCACCTGCTCATCCAGTCAGCCACACACCTTCACCACCAACTTCAGCACAGCCCGGGGTAAACGTCAGCAGGCCATTCTGAAACTCATATGTTTGGGGGACAGGCCCCACACCGCACAGGAGTTGTGGCGGGGTATTGAACAACAGACCGACGAGTGGTTGCTGCCGGTGAGCCTCAAGCCCGGCCTGGTGGTGTGTGATAATGGGCGAAATCTCGTTGCAGCTCTGGGACTAGCCAATTTGACGCACATCCCTTGCTTGGCGCATGTGCTGAATTTGGTGGTGCAGAAGTTCATTCACAACTACCCCGACATGTCAGAGCTGCTGCATAAAGTGCGGGCCGTCTGTTCGCGCTTCCGGCGTTCACATCCTGCCGCTGCTCGCCTGTCTGCGCTACAGCGTAACTTCGGCCTTCCCGCTCACCGCCTCATATGCGACGTGCCCACCAGGTGGAACTCCACCTTGCACATGCTGGACAGACTGTGCGAGCAGCAGCAGGCCATAGTGGAGTTTCAGCTGCAGCACGCACGGGTCAGTCGCACTACAGAACAGCACCACTTCACCACCAATGACTGGGCCTCCATGCGAGACCTGTGTGCCCTGTTGCGCTGTTTCGAGTACTCCACCAACATGGCCAGTGGCGATGACACCGTTATCAGCGTTACAATACCACTTCTATGTCTCCTTGAGAAAACACTTAGGGCGATGATGGAAGAGGAGGTGGCCCAGGAGGAGGAGGAGGAGGAGGAAGAGGGGTCATTTTTAGCACTTTCAGGCCAGTCTCTTCGAAGTGACTCAGAGGGAGGTTTTTGGCAACAGCAGAGGCCAGGTACAAATGTGGCCAGCCAGGGCCCACTACTGGAGGACGAGGAGGACGAGGATGAGGAGGAGGTGGAGGAGGATGAGGATGAAGCATGGTCACAGCGGGGTGGCACCCAACGCAGCTCGGGTCCATCACTGGTGCGTGGCTGGGGGGAAAGGCAGGACGATGACGATACGCCTCCCACAGAGGACAGCTTGTCCTTACCCCTGGGCAGCCTGGCACACATGAGCGACTACATGCTGCAGTGCCTGCGCAACGACAGCAGAGTTGCCCACATTTTAACCTGTGCGGACTACTGGGTTGCCACCCTGCTGGATCCACGCTACAAAGACAATGTGCCCACCTTACTTCCTGCACTGGAGCGTGATAGGAAGATGCGCGAGTACAAGCGCACGTTGGTAGACGCGCTACTGAGAGCATTCCCAAATGTCACAGGGGAACAAGTGGAAGCCCAAGGCCAAGGCAGAGGAGGAGCAAGAGGTCGCCAAGGCAGCTGTGTCACGGCCAGCTCCTCTGAGGGCAGGGTTAGCATGGCAGAGATGTGGAAAACTTTTGTCAACACGCCACAGCTAACTGCACCACCACCTGATACGCAACGTGTTAGCAGGAGGCAACATTTCACTAACATGGTGGAACAGTACGTGTGCACACCCCTCCACGTACTGACTGATGGTTCGGCCCCATTCAACTTCTGGGTCTCTAAATTGTCCACGTGGCCAGAGCTAGCCTTTTATGCCTTGGAGGTGCTGGCCTGCCCGGCAGCCAGCGTTTTGTCTGAACGTGTATTCAGCACGGCAGGGGGCGTCATTACAGACAAACGCAGCCGCCTGTCTACAGCCAATGTGGACAAGCTGACGTTCATAAAAATGAACCAGGCATGGATCCCACAGGACCTGTCCGTCCCTTGTCCAGATTAGACATTAACTACCTCCCCATAACCATATATTATTGGACTCCAGGGCACTTCCTCATTCAATCCTATTTTTATTTTCATTTTACCATTATATTGCAAGGCTACCCAAAGTTGAATGAACCTCTCCTCTGCCTGTGTGCTAGGCCTAAATATATGCCAATGGATTGTTGCAGTGGTGGCTGACGTGAAGCCTCATTCTCTGCTATGACATGCAGACTGATTCTCTGGTGACATGAAGCCAGATTGTCTGTTACGGGACCTCTCTCCTCTGCCTGGGTGCTGGGCCTGAATTTATGACAATGGACTGTTGCAGTGGTGGCTGACGTGAAGCCTGATTCTCTGCTATGACATGCAGACTGATTCTCTGCTGACATGAAGCCAGATCCTCTGTTACGGGACCTCTCTCCTCTGCCTGGGTGCTGGGCCTAAATTTATGAAAATGGACTGTTGCAGTGGTGGGTGACGTGAAGCCTCATTCTCTGCTATGACATGCAGACTGATTCTCTGCTGACATGAAGCCAGATTGTCTGTTACGGGACCTCTCTCCTCTGCCTGGGTGCTGGGCCTAAATATCTGACAATGGACTGTTGCATTGGTGGCTGACGTGAAGCCTGATTCTCTGCTATGATATGAAGACTGATTCTCTGCTGACATGAAGCCAGATTGTCTGTTACGGGACCTCTCTCCTCTGCCTGTGTGCTAGGCCTAAATATATGCCAATGGATTGTTGCAGTGGTGGCTGACGTGAAGCCTGATTCTCTGCTATGACATGCAGACTGATTCTCTGGTGACATGAAGCCAGATCCTCTGTTACGGGACCTCTCTCCTCTGCCTGGGTGCTGGGCCTAAATTTATGAAAATGGACTGTTGCAGTGGTGGGTGACGTGAAGCCTGATTCTCTGCTATGACATGCAGACTGATTCTCTGGTGACATGAAGCCAGATCCTCTGTTACGGGACCTCTCTCCTCTGCCTGGGTGCTGGGCCTAAATTTATGAAAATGGACTGTTGCAGTGGTGGGTGACGTGAAGCCTCATTCTCTGCTATGACATGCAGACTGATTCTCTGCTGACATGAAGCCAGATCGTCTGTTACGGGACCTCTCTCCTCTGCCTGGGTGCTGGGCCTAAATTTATGAAAATGGACTCTTACAGTGGTGGGTGACGTGAAGCCTGATTCTCTGCTATGACATGAAGACTGATTCTCTGCTGACATGAAGCCAGATCCTCTGTTACGGGACCTCTCTCCTCTGCCTGGGTGCTGGGCCTAAATATCTGACAATGGACTGTTGCATTGGTGGCTGACGTGAAGCCTGATTCTCTGCTATGATATGAAGACTGATTCTCTGCTGACATGAAGCCAGATCCTCTGTTACGGGACCTCTCTCCTCTGCCTGGGTGCTGGGCCTAAATATCTGACAATGGACTGTTGCATTGGTGGCTGACGTGAAGCCTGATTCTCTGCTATGATATGAAGACTGATTCTCTGCTGACATGAAGCCAGATTGTCTGTTACGGGACCTCTCTCCTCTGCCTGTGTGCTAGGCCTAAATATATGCCAATGGATTGTTGCAGTGGTGGCTGACGTGAAGCCTGATTCTCTGCTATGACATGCAGACTGATTCTCTGGTGACATGAAGCCAGATCCTCTGTTACGGGACCTCTCTCCTCTGCCTGGGTGCTGGGCCTAAATTTATGAAAATGGACTGTTGCAGTGGTGGGTGACGTGAAGCCTCATTCTCTGCTATGACATGCAGACTGATTCTCTGCTGACATGAAGCCAGATTGTCTGTTACGGGACCTCTCTCCTCTGCCTGGGTGCTGGGCCTGAATTTATGACAATGGACTGTTGCAGTGGTGGCTGACGTGAAGCCTGATTCTCTGCTATGATATGAAGACTGATTCTCTGCTGACATGAAGCCAGATTGTCTGTTACGGGACCTCTCTCCTCTGCCTGGGTGCCGGGGCCTAAATATCTGAGAATGGACTGTTCCAGTGGTGGGTAACGGGAAGCCAGATTCTCTGCTATGATATGAAGACTGATTCTCTGCTGACATGAAGCCAGATTGTCTGTTACGGGACCTCTCTCCTCTGCCTGGGTGCTGGGCCTAAATTTATGAAAATGGACTCTTACAGTGGTGGGTGACGTGAAGCCTGATTCTCTGCTATGACATGAAGACTGATTCTCTGCTGACATGAAGCCAGATTGTCTGTTACGGGACCTCTCTCCTCTGCCTGGGTGCCGGGGCCTAAATATCTGAGAATGGACTGTTCCAGTGGTGGGTGACGGGAAGCCAGATTCTCTGCTATGGAACCTCTCTCCAATTGATTTTGGTTAATTTTTATTTATTTAATTTTTATTTTAATTAATTTCCCTATCCACATTTGTTTGCAGGGGATTTACCTACATGTTGCTGCCTTTTGCAGCCCTCTAGCCCTTTCCTGGGCTGTTTTACAGCCGTTTTAGTGCCGAAAAGTTCGGGTCCCCATTGACTTCAATGGGGTTCGGGTTCGGGACGAAGTTCGGATCGGGTTCGGATCCCGAACCCGAACATTTCCGGGATGTTCGGCCGAACTTCTCGAACCCGAACATCCAGGTGTTCGCTCAACTCTAATTTTGAGCCAAAACCAGGTGCAGCTCTAAACACAGAACAGGTGCAGATCTTTTCCTTATACCTTATGTCTGTGGAGGCTCCAATCCTGGTTTTGGCTCACAATCACTAAAATAAATCACTGACCAAAACACTGAAGTGTGAATGAGGCTTAGGGCTCATGCCCACGAACGTAAGTACTTCGTGCCCGTGCTGCGGACTACTTACAGCGGTTCCGCAATACACGGGTCACCAGCCATGTACATTCTGCATCACGGATGTGGACCCATTCACTTGAATGGGTCTGCAAATCCGGAGATGTGGTACGAAAACATGTTTGGTACCCAACCCCGAACTTCTTCACAGAAGTTCGGGTATGGGTTTGGTGTTGTATAGATGATATTATTTTCCATTATAACATAGTTATATGGGAACATAATAGCATTCTTAATATAGAATGTATAGTACAATAGCGCTGGAGGGGTTAAAAAATAAAAATTAAAAATTAACTGACCTTAATGCACTTGTTCGCGCAGCCCGGCTTCTCTTCTGTCTTCATCTGTGAGGAAAAGGACCTTTGATGACGTCACTGCGCTCATCACATGGTCCATCACATGATCCATCACCATGGTAAAAGATCATGTGATGAGTGCATTGACATCACCACAGGTCCTTTTCCTATGCACAGCAAAGATGAAGACAGAAGAGAAGCCGGGCTGCGTGATCAAGTGGATTATGGTGAGTTAAATGATTTTTATTTATTTTTTTAACCCCTCCAGCCCTATTGTACTATGCATCCCGATAGTCTCCTAGCAAACGTGCGTGAAAATCGCACCGCATCCGCACTTGCTTGCAGATGCTTGCGATTTTCATGCAGCCCTATTCACTTCTATGGGGCCTGCGTTACGTGAAAAATGCACAATATAGAGCTTGCTGTTATTTTCATGCAACGCACAAGTGTTGCATGAAAATCACTGCTTATGTGCACAGCCCCATAGAATTTAATGGGTCCGGATTCAGTGCGGGTGAAATGCGTTCACCTCACGCATTGCACCCGCACGGAATTCTCGCCCGTGTGAAAGGGGCCTAAAACCACAAGGAAGTTCTACAGAAAGTTTATAATGAAACTTTCCAATATAAAGAATAACACTTATTTGCTGAAACTGGTAGAAATTGCTGCTGAATTAAATGTATTCTATATTATTCAATCCTTAAAACTAGAGCACAAAATTACTAAATCATCTAAAAGTAATATCATTTTCTAAGGAAGACAGATCTCATATTACTATACAAATGATGTAGAACACTTTTTCGCAGCTAATAACTATTAGTCATTTCTTGCCATGTATCATTTTGCTTTGCAAAATATGTGACATACATTGATACATTGGTGGCATTAAAGTTAGTGATGCTTTGCCAAATTATTAAAGTGCTTAAGGAGGAGATGTAGACTATGATTGCCTCACAAAATATGCTCCATAGAACGATGCCTGTGGCAGGGTTTCGATTGAGTGGAATATAATAGACAGGAATCACTTTTTAATTTAATAAAAAGGCAGATTGTGCGGTGTGACTTTGTAACTGCTCTAGTAGTTTTAAAATCACCAATTAAAATGAATTCTGACTAAGCTGAACATATAATGCTAGGCATATAGGCCCATACTCCATAGCTTTATAAATCACCATACTTCAAAGGCTAAAAAATTGATGTACACGTAAACAGAGTATGCAGCTCTAGAATATACATTATAGAGATGCATTACAGTTAATAGGATATCATTCTCCGAATTACCATGCCTATAATCAAACAAATAGGGCTCTGTTCACACTTAATTTGTGAATTACATTACAGTGGTTAGATATTGATCACCTATCCTCAAGATAGTTGATCAATATAGGATCAGCGGAGGGGCCCCATTACCGGGAACCCTGCCGCGCAGCAGTATGAAGAGGCCATGGTGCTGCGTGAACACTTAGGCCTCTTCCTAGATGTCACGTTCATCAGTCACATGACGCACGCGCAGCTCAGCCCTACTCAGGTTAATAGGACGGAGCTAAAGTATGAAACACAGTCACTATACAATGTACTGCACTGTGCTTGGGAAACTGTGAGGAGACCACAACGCTCACAGGAGCACTGCATCTTCCTTAAACAGCTGATCACTGGGAGTCAAACCCCTGCCAAATTCATATTGATAACCTATTCTGAGGATAAGTCATCAATATATAAACTCCTGTAAGCATATGCAACAGGAAAGCTCCCAGCATATATACCATATCTAACCTTAAGGGTCCCATTCACTCAATGTGGGCCAAAAAAGGGCCCTTTTGGCATACCCCAGATCTTGTCAGTGGTATACATCTGGAAATCATCTTTCAACTGAGGAGGAAGAAGAGTGAATTCACATGTAACAGAATTGTGGCAGAATTGTTGCAGAAATATATGTGAATGCTCCATTCATCTGAAAGGGGCTTGCAGAAATAACTTCTAAATTTCTCTATACAAACTATGTTTTAAAATCCTTGATTTCTTATTTTTTCCATGCATCATTAAAAAAAAAATCCTATTGTTTTTCTATCTTTATATTTCAACAAAAACAGGGTCATTTACAAGAAGAACATTACTGTACTTTTGCAAAACTAGTCATGTTTATAAGATGACATCCTCTAAAGATAGAAAGGGCTAAGGCTCCGCTCAGAATGCATCAGTCTGGCACCGTCTGTCCTCCGCTCCGCTCAGCAGGCGGACACCCGAACGCTGCTTGCACAGACAATATGGTGCATTTTTCAAACGGATCCGCCCCCCATTGACTTTCAATGTAAAGTCTGGACTGTAAAGTCTGGACGGATCCGTCTGAATACAAATTGCACTTAGACTTTTTTAGTAAAATATAATGCAGACAGTTCCGTCTAAATGGAAACCATCGTTTGCATAATAGGAGCGGATCCGTCTGTACAAATACCAGATGGATCCGCTCCGAACGCAAATGTGAAAGTAGCCTAATTCAATTTTTCCAATTTTTTTTATTTTTTAGGCTATATAAATTGCTGAGAGATGGACACAGGGTGGTCTCAAGACGACCTCCGTCTCTTGCAACTTCTCTGTCTCCCTCTCTCTTCACTTCTTCACCCAAACAAAAATGCAAACAAACCTGGTTAAAATATACCGGATTCACAAGATGCGGTAGTCATCCGCGCAGAGTCCGAGGTTATGTCGTCCCTCAGAAGACTTTCCGTGACTCTGCTGATAACAACTATTTTCCTATCAGGTCGTATATTAATGGTAATTCCACTGGAGTGGTTTTTGTAATTGAATGTGTGGAATGCAGACTCCTATATGTGGGTTGCACAATTCGGAAATTGAAATCCAGATTGTTGGAACATTTGAACTATATCACAAATAGCGCATATGTGAATATTTCAAATGCGGCCAAACACTTTATTACCTCCCACAATAGAAGCCTCCACGCTTTTTCTGCTTATGCAATAGAACAAGTTTTTCTCCAGCAAAGAGGAGGGGATCTAAAAAGATTATTTCACAAAGAGAAGCTTTCTGGATTTTTAGGTTAAACACCAGACACCTTACAGCAGCAGTCAGCAACCTTCGGCACTCCAGTTGTGTTGAAACTACGACTCCCAGCATGCTCCATTCACTTTTATGGGAGTTCTGAAAATAGCTAATCAAGTGTGCATGCTGGGAGTCGTAGTTTCACCACAGCTGGAGTGCCGAAAGTTGCTGATCCCTGCCCTACAGGTTTAAATGTAAGGAAAGAATTTATGTATATTTATTGAGAAGAAAACAATCTCTTAACCTGTATAAGCTATAGCCATGTGTTTATATTTTTGTATTTAAATGCATGTCTATATGAGGTTGATTTGCTATAGATCTAGGTTTTTCTTTGGTTCAGCAATTGAACAAAGGGAATGAATATATGCCGACACAGTGCCTGTGAATATTATTACCTAGTGTAAGCGAAACTACTTTGTCTTTTAATATGTATTAGATACTCTTTTTTGTATTGGAAATAAAGACAGACGGCTGTTCTACCTACTATTAATCCACTCCATTATCTACACCTGAACTTAGTCACCTCCCCAGTAATTGGGGGATGGTAAATTACAAAGCTTATAAGGAAGTGGCGCATTTGAGGTAACACACCAGTCATGATTAAGAACTTTTATTTGTTCGAAACGCGTTGACTGTAACTGGATATGTGAAGATTTGTGTCATTGACGTTGTATTATCCACTACTGGAAATAAAGAAACCATCAATCAAGGATAACAGGTGCTGGAGTTTCCTTTCATCTTTATAAGGCCTCATGCACATGACCGTTGTGTGCATCCGTGGCCGTTGTGCCATTTTCCGTTTTTTTTTTTCACGGACCCATTGACTTTCAATGGGTCCGTGGAAAAATCTGAAAATGCACCGTTTGGCAGCCGCATCCGTGATCCATGTTTCCTGGGCGTGAAAAAAATATGACCTGTCAAGTCAATGGGTCCGTGAAAAATCACGGATGCACACAAGATTGTCATCCGTGTCCGTGATCCGTAAAAAAAAACGGTTGTGTGCATGAGGCCTAACTATGAGGACTTACCTATACCTCCGCATGAATTGCTTGGATTTTAAAGCGGGTATCAGTATGTCTTTGGAGTGTGGGAGAAAACCGGAGTACCCAGAGGAGACCCACGCAAACATAGGGAGAACATACAAACTCCATGCAGATGTTGCCTTTGGTCGGATTCAAACCTAGGACCCAAGCGCTGCTAGGCACCAATATTAACCACTGAGCCACCATGCTGCCCACATCTGGAATGTATTTGATAACACTGACAGCATTATATCAGCATGACACGCTCGCCTGCAAGGGGCCTTAGGTTTAAAGATGCACCAGATTTAACAAACAATGTGAGAATGTTGATACATTTGGTGCAAAGTATGCCACTCCTGTGCATTTTGTTATAATATATATATATATAAAAATATATTTTATTTTTTTTAGCTTGATTAATAATGTTGGGATTGACTTCAATAGTTTGCATGTATTTCAAAATCAATCTGAGCTCAATCCATCAGACAAGCTCTTTGACAGTTCTGTCTGCAACCCCACTTTTACCTCTCCTGAACCTAATCAAAGCTCAAATCCTATTTGATTTAGTTTTTTATTTTTTATTTTTAGATTTGAGCTTCGTTTAGCTTCAGGACAGATCAGAGGGCTCCAAATAAAGCTGTAAAAAAATAATCACATTTTCAGCGGCTTGCTATGTAGTTTAATATATGAAAACTGATGAACCAAATGAAGCAAAAATATTTTTAGCACAAAATATATACAATACAAAAAAAATAAAACTGTGTGTAATGACATTATCTAAATGCATAAATAATATATTGGAAAACTGGTCTGGTAAATAAATAAATAAATAATTCACTTTACTTATCACAATAGTATACCATTTTACAGTACACGAATGCAAAACTAACGTACATAAAAATGTACTTTTGAAATATATTACTTATCTCATACAGATCCAGAGTTGCAGCATTTATTATATCCCGAATCTGTATTTGATTCTATTCGCTTGGGAGCTTAAGGCCACTTTCACATGGGCAATAATTCCGCACGGATGCAATGCGTGAGGTGAACGCATTGCACCCACACTGAATCCGTACCCATTCACTTCAATGGGGCTGTTCAGATGAGCGGTGATTTTCACACATCACTTGTGTATTGCGTGAAAATTGCAGCATGTTCTATATTTATATAAAAAAAATGTAACTTACCTTATCCACTTGATTGAGCAGCCGGGCTCGTCTTCTTTCTTCTTCTTTTTGCAGGACCTGGCTGGAAAAGGACGTTGGTGAGCACGGTGATGTCAGCGCAGGTCCTGCCGAATGAAAATAGAAGATTTCTATCTTCATTCAGCAGGACCTGCGCTGATGTCACCGTACTCACCACTTGGTGAGGGCGATTACATCACCAAATGTCCTTTTGCAGGTCCTGAAAGAAGAAGCAAGAAAAGGATGCCGGCTGCGCGATCAATTGGAACAGGCAAGTTCATTTTTTCTTTTTTTAAATCCTAAATCTACATTTTACTTAGCATTCTACGCGATAAAAACTGAACATCGGAACGCAATCGCAGTCAAAACTGACTGCAATTACGTACCTATTTGCATGAATTTCCCTGATCGCAGACGCAACACATCCGGACCTAATCCGGACATGCTCGTCTGTAAGGGGCTTAAAGTGGTTCTCCGGGCTTTTAATATTGATGACCTATCCTCAGTATAAGTCATTAATATCAGATCGGCGGGGGTCCAGCACCCGGCACCCCCGCCGATCAGCTGTTTGAAAAGGAAGCGCGTGCCGTGCCAGCACTGCCTCCTCTTCACTGTTTACCTTCTGGCCGTCACCTCTGCAGCGGTGAGCAGGTGTAATTACACCCTAGCCGTCACATTCATTTCAATGGGACGGATCGTTCCCATACACTTCTATAGGAGCGATCCGTCCTATTGAAATGAATGGGACGGCTTGGGTGTAACTACACCTGCTCACCGCTGCAGAGGCGACGGCGAGAAGGTAAATAGTGAAGAGGAGGCAGCGCTGGCATGGCGTGCACCTCCTCTTCAAACAGCTGATCGACAGGAATGCCGGGTGTCGGACCCCCACCGATCTGATATTGATGACCTATCCTGAGGATAGGTCATCAATATTAAAAGCCCAGAGAACCCCTTTAAATATTCTTGCATTGCTGTGTCAATGTCTACGCTAAGTCGGCTTTGGATTACCATTTTAAAATGTTTTGAAAGTTGTAGAATCAAAGCCCAAAGTTATTCACCAAAGTCTCGTGAGACTTCAGACTTAAGAAATTTTGCCTCCGAGCAGTGCCTAAATTTTAATGCTGTACAGAGACAGGTCCCTGTACAGCATTAAAGTGAAGTTGGGGAATGAATCGACTTCGGATTTAATGATAATGATGACAACTATCTGCCACGATGACCAATGATCTCAGTGGTGACAGGAGCTATAAAGAACTGGATGCTCTGACACATTTGCCAGAATGGCAAGCTGTATGCTTGCTTGCTTATGTAATGACTAGTGTTGAGTGAATCGAGCTTCAAATCCTAGATCCAAAGTCAATTAGTTCAAAACTTTATTTGAACACTGTACGGAGATTCGTCTCCATACAGCATTCAAATGTATGGGCTACGGCAAGAAAAATGTGTTATTACTGAAGTCTCGTGGAACTTCAGAGAATAATGTCGGGATTAGATTTTTTTCAACTTTCAAACAATTTTAAAACATGAATTTGAAGTCGGCATTCGGATCCATGTTTTAAAATGCTTTTAAAAAAATCTGAGATATTTAAATTATCTGTTAAACAAACTCCAGCTAGGACTGCTGCAATGCCACTGCCACAGAGGAACCCCAGAAATGGCAGATGGGTTACTGTAGGTTCTGGAAGACTTGGAGTGGTGGATAGAAGACATGTCCCACAGTCGGTGATTCTCCAAAATTCATTTGCAGCACTCTCAGAATGTAAGGACAACATGGTTATGGACTCAAGCGTAGAGGGTGAGAAACCATCGACTCCTATGACTAATGTAGGCAAGACTGCAGCCAAGGACAAAAAAGATAAAGTGAAGTCTCAAAGGAAGCAGCTGTTGCTGGGTGATTCAATCATAAGAAGTGTGGAGCTTAAAGAAAATGGTTTTGTGAGATGTCTCCCTGGGGCTACTGCTAGAAGAGATAGAAGACGTATTATTAATATTGTTAAGCAAGCAAAGCAGGAAGGGGACGTGGATGTTCTTGTCCATCTAGGGACAAATGACCTGGCTTGCAATGAAGTGTCAGAGGTGAAAAAATCTTTTATCACACTTGGTAATGACGTACAGGATTTTGCATCCACCATTTCATTTTCTGAAGTTCTGCCTGTACATAATGTTCAGAATGATAGGCAGAGGCGCATAAAGGAGTTTAACATATGGCTTGGTAAATGGTGTCAAGAGCAAGGATTTGGCTTTGTTTCTCATAATAGCTCTACTTGGAACAGAAAGGAACTGTACAAAAAAGATGGTTTGCATCTTTCTCTCAAAGGAACAAATGTACTTAGTGAACAACTCCAAGAATTTGCGAAAGAGTATTTAAACTAGGAAGGGGGGGCAAAAGAGTGAAAATAAAAGAGTCCAATTGCCCCCCGAAACAATGCCAGAACAGGTCAGATGCACAGAGGTTAAGAAATGATAAGCTCAGAGTCCTCTCTACAAATGCTCGCAGTTTAGGTAAAAAAATCAATGAACTTGGGTCAATAATGGCATCTGAGAATGTAGATTTAGTGGCTGTTACGGAGACATGGTTTAATGAAAGAAATGACTGGGACATAACCATACCAGGGTACTCTTTATACAGAAGAGACAGAGAAGGCAAGAAAGGAGGAGGAGTGGCCCTGTATGTGAAAGATAGCATTAAATCTAACCTAATACAAGTTGGTGAGGCCAACATAGAGTCAGTTTGGGTTACGTTGCAGTTTGCTAATCATGCAGTAACTCGTGTAGGTGTGATATATAGACCACCTGATCAAGTTAAAGAACTAGATGATCTACTAGTTGAAGAAATAGCTAAAATGACAATGAAAGGAGAAGTTATCATTATGGGAGATTTCAATCTTCCAGATATAAACTGGAAAACCAAAATAGCAAGTTCTACCAGGAGTACAGATATTCTAAATTCCCTACTGGGGTTATCCCTACAACAAATGGTTGAGGAGCCAACCCGGAGGGAGGCCATTTTGGATTTGATATTCACAAATGGGGATTCGGTATATGATGTCATTGTAGGCGAAACCTTGGGATCTAGTGATCACCAGTCAGTGTGGTTTAATATAAGAACTGTGAAAGAGTCCCACCACACAAAAACAAAAGTTTTAGATTTTAGAAAAACAGACTTTTCAAAAATGAAATTAGTCATAAATGAGTCCTTATCAGACTGGAACGGATTACATGGAGTCCAGGAGAAATGGGACTACTTAAAAGGTGCATTATTGAAGGCAACAGAAAATTCAATTAGACTTGTCAGTAAAAGCAAAAAAAGGAAGAGACCACTGTGGTACTCGGCAGAAGTGGCCCAAATCATTAAAAATAAAAAGCTAGCATTTTGTAATTATAAAAAAAACCAGAGCAATGAAGATAAGGAAATCTACAAGATTAGGCAGAAAGAGGCCAAGCAAGTTATAAGAACTTCTAAAGCGCAGGCAGAAGAAAAACTAGCTCAGTCTATGAAAAAAGGGGATAAGACATTCTTCAGATATATAAATGAAAAAAGGAAATTAAAACAAGGAATAACTAAATTAAAAACAAAGGACGGAAGGTATGTAGAAGAGAATAAAGGGCTAGCCGACTGCCTTAATGAATACTTCTGTTCAGTTTTTACAAAAGAAAAAGAAGGAGAAGGACCTCCACTAGAAAGGATGACTAATAAATCGTTTGATGCATGTGTCTTTACAGAGGAAGATGTTCTAAGTTTGCTGTCTAAAGTGAAGACAAATAAATCACAGGGGCCTGATGAGATACACCCAAAATTATTAAAAGAGCTTAGTGGTGAGCTGGCAAAACCGTTAACAGATTTATTTAACCAATCATTAGTAACAGGAGTCATCCCGGAAGATTGGAAATTGGCAAATGTCGTGCCCATTCACAAGAAAGGTAGTAGGGAGGAATCGAGCAACTATAGACCAGTGAGTCTGACATCAATAGTAGGCAAATTAATGGAAACCCTATTAAAGGATAGGATTGTGGAACATCTAAAATCCCATGGATTGCAAGATGAAAAACAGCATGGGTTTACTTCAGGGAGATCATGTCAAACAAATCTTATAGATTTTTTTGACTGGGTGACTAAAATAATAGACGGTGGAGGTGCAGTAGACATCGCATATCTAGATTTTAGTAAGGCTTTTGACACTGTCCCACATAGAAGACTTATCAATAAACTGCAGTCATTGAGCATGGACTCCCATATTGTTGAGTGGATTAGGCAGTGGCTGAGTGACAGGCAACAGAGGGTTGTAGTCAATGGAGAACATTCAAAACAAGGTCATGTTACCAGTGGGGTTCCACAGGGATCTGTACTGGGACCAATTTTGTTTAATATCTTCATAAGTGATATTGCAAAAGGCCTCGATGGTAAGGTTTGTCTTTTTGCTGATGACACAAAGATATGTAACAGGGTTGATGTTCCTGGAGGGAAACGCCAAATGGAAAAGGACTTAGGAAAACTAGAAGAATGGTCAGAACTCTGGCAACTGAAATTTAATGTGGATAAGTGCAAGATAATGCACCTGGGGCGTAAAAACCCAAGGGCAGAATATAGAATATTCGACACAGTCCTGACCTCAGTATCTGAGGAAAGGGATTTAGGAGTAATTATTTCAGAAGACTTAAAGGTGGGAAGACAATGTAATAAAGCAGCACGAAATGCAAGCAGAATGCTTGGATGTATAGGGAGAGGTATAAGCAGTAGAAAGAGTGAAGTGCTTATTCCGCTGTACAGAACACTGGTGAGACCTCACTTGGAGTATTGTGCGCAGTACTGGAGGCCATATCTCCAGAAGGATATAGATACTCTAGAGAGAGTTCAGAGAAGAGCTACTAAACTGGTCCATGGATTGCAGGATAAAACTTACCAGGAAAGGTTAAAAGACCTTAATATGTATAGCTTGGAAGAAAGAAGAGACCGAGGGGATATGATAGAAACTTTTAAATACATAAAGGGAATCAACTCGGTAAAGGAGGAGAGCATATTTAAAAGAAGAAAAACTACCACAAGAGGACACAGTTTTAAATTAGAGGGGCAAAGGTTTAAAAGTAATATAAGGAAGTATTACTTTACTGAGAGGGTAGTGGATGCATGGAATAGCCTTCCTGCAGAAGTGGTAGCTGCAAATACAGTGAAGGAGTTTAAGCATGCATGGGATAGGCATAAGGCCATCCTTCATATAAGATAGGGCCGGGGCTATTCATAGGATTCAGATATATTGGGCAGACTAGATGGGCCAAATGGTTCTTATCTGCCGACACATTCTATGTTTCTATGTTTCTATGTTTTAAAGTTGAAAAATGTATGGCCTAATTTATTCAAAGTCTCACAAGACTTTGGTGATAACTTTGTTCACCTTGCCGGGACCTATACAATTAAATGCTGTACAAAGACAGATCTATGTACAGCATTAAAATAAAGTTTTGAGCGAAACAGCGTTGGGTGTAGGATCTGAAGCTTGATTCTCTCAACAGTAGAAATCAGCGAACCAGTGGATAATCGGGCTGACTGGGGTGTCTACTTTCCGAAATGGGGTAATTTGTGTGGTGTGTTTACTGTTCATTTTAGGCGGGGCTAAATTATGAGCAACCCTGTAAAGCCTAAAGGTACTCGTTGGACTTTCGGCCCCTTGACGCACCTAGGCTGCTAAAAAGTGTCACACGTGTGGTATCGCCGTACTCAGGAGAAGTAGGGCAATGTGTTTTGGGGTGTATTTTTACATATACCCATGCTGGGTGAGAGAAATATCTCTGTAAAATGACAACTTTATATAAAAAAATAGGAAAAGTTGTCTTTTACAGAGATATTTATCTCACCCAGCATGAGTATATGTATAAATACACCCCAAAACACATTGCCCTTCTTCTGAGTACGGCGATACCACATGTGTGACCCTTTTTTGCAGCCTAGGTGCGCAAAGTGGCCCAAATTCTTTTTAGTAGGGCATTTTTAGGCTACTTTCACACTAGCGTTCGATCGGATCCGTTCTGAACGGATCCGATCATAATAATGCAGACGGAGGCTCCGTTCAGAACGGATCCGTCTGCATTATATTAGCATATAAAAGCTAAGTGTGAAAATAGCCTCGTACGGATCCGTCCAGACTTTCAATGTAAAGTCAATGGGGGACGGATCCGCTTGAAGATTGAGCCATATTGTGGCATCTTCAAACGGATCCGTCCCCATTGACTTACATTGTAAGTCTGGACGGATCCGCACGCCTCCGCGCGGCCAGGGGGACACCCGGACGCTGCAAGCAGCGTTCAGCTGTCCGCCTGTCCGTGCGGAGGCGAGCGGAGCGGAGGCTGAACGCCGCCAGACTGATGCAGTCTGAGCGGATCCGCTCCATTTAGACTGCATCAGGGCTGGACGGCTGCGTTCGGGTCCGCTCGTGAGCCCCTTCAAACGGAGCTCACGAGCGGACACCCGAACGCTAGTGTGAAAGCAGCCTTAGACATTTGGATTCCAAACTTCTTCTCACGCTTTAGGGCCCCTAAAATGCCAGGACAGTATAAATAACTCACAAGTGACCCCATTTTGGAAAGAAGACACCCCAAGATACTACGTGAGGGGCATGGCGAGTTCCTAGAATTTTTTTTAAATTTTTTTTGGCACACGTTAGCGGAAAAAGTTTTTCTTTTTTTTTTCTATTACAAAGTATTATATTCCACTAACTTGTGACAAAAAATTAAATTTTACATGCACTCACCATGCCCCTCACAAAATACCTTCGGGTGTTTTCTTTCCAAAATGGGGTCACTTGTGGGGTATTTATACTGCCAGGGCAGTTTTAGGGGCCCTAAAGCGTGAGAAGAAGTCTGGAATATAAATGTCAAAAAAAATTATGCATTTGGATTCCGTGAGGAGTATTACGAGTTCATGTGAGATTTTATTTTTTGTCACAAGTTAGTGGAATATGAGACTTTGTAAGAAAAAAAATATATATATTTCCGCTAACTTGTGCCAAAAAAATAAATATCTTCTATGAACTCGCATGCCCCTCAAAAGTGATCTTTATAGCGCCACAGCAATTTTACTGTGTTTTTGCAGTGATCAGAAAAAAATATAATATTCTGTCACTGCGGTGGTGCGGACTGAACGCAAGTGTGTGCACAAGATCAGGCCTGAACACTGCGTTTTTTGTAGAGCCTATAGAACATGTCCTATTCTTATCCGCAATTGCGGACAAGAAAAGGCATTTTCTATATAGTTCTGGCAATGTGCGGATCCGCAAAATACGGAAAGCACATTGCTGGTGTCTTCCTCTTCCATCATCGCCAGAAGCATTTTTTCAAGGAGACATAGAAGTGGGATAGTAACGCTGAGGATGGCATCATCGGCACTGGCCATGTTGGTGGAGTACTCAAAACAGCGCAACACTGAACAACTGTCTCACATGGAGGTCCATTCGTTGGTGATGAAGTGGTGCTGTTCCGCAGAGCGACTCACCCAATGCATGCTGCAGCTGAAACTCCACTATAGCCTGCTGCTGCTAGCACTGTCCACCTTGTGGGTACGTCGCATATGAGGCAGTGAACGGGTAGGCCGAACTTACGCTGCAGTGCAGACAGGTGAGCAGCAGCAGGGTCAGAACGCTGAAAGCACACACAGATGGCCCACACTTTCTGCAGCAGCTGTGACATATCTGCACCACCAAATTCAGTACATGTGCCAGGCAAGGGATGTGCTTCAAACCGGCTAGGCCCAGAGCTGTTAAGACATTTTGCCCATTATCGCACACCACCAGGCCAGGCTTGAGGCTCAGTGGCACCAACCACTCATTGGTCTGTTGTTCCATGCCGTCCACATCTCCTGCGCTGTGTTTTTTTTTCCACCCCAAACAGATGAGTTTCAAAACAGCCTGCTGTCGTTTCCCTCTGGCTGTACTGAACTTGGTGGTGCAGGTGTTATGGTGACCGGATGAAGAGGGGGTAGAGGAGGAAGCAGAGCAGGAAGAGGCAACGAGAAATGTCCAGCAATCCTCGGTAGTGGAAGGACATGCTTCAAACTGCTATCCGCCTCAGGCCTAGCCGCCACTGCATTTACCCAGTGAGCATGTTAGTGAGATATAAAATCCCTACCTGTGCTTACTGGTCCACGTATCGGTGGTTATATGGACCTTGCCACAGATGGCGTTGCGCAGTGGTGGCTGGGAACCACGTACTGTGGGACAGCCACCGACATAAGGTTTTTAAAAGTCTCCGTCTCCACCAGACAGAATGATAGCATTTCAGGCCAGGAATATTGAATTGCTAGCATTTAGGGCAAGGGATTGCTGGTGGGTTGGAGGGTACTTCCTATTTCCAGTGTTTGGGGGATGGACAGCTGAACGCTTCCATAGGACAGTGTGAAGATGCTTGGTGGAGAGGTGGTGGTGTTGCTGCCACATTGTCTGTTTGCAGGATGACACGTGCCCCTGTCACTCCAGAGGGGGAGGAAGAGGCCAAGACTGCAGCAGAAGAGGGAGCAGGAGAAGCCTGAGATATTTCATGGTTATTGAGGTGTGTACTCCACTGCAGATTGTGCTTTGCATTTAGATGCCTGGACATGCAGATGGTGCTCAGGTTTAGAACATTTATGTCTTGCTTCTGGTTCTGATTGCACAGCGTGCAACCCACTCGCGTCTTGTCATCAGCACATTGTCTGAAGAACTGCCACGCCAGGGAACTCCTTGGAGCTGGCTTTGGTGTGCTCAGTCCTTGGTTGTGGTGGGCAGTAGCAGGCATACTGGCTAAGGGACCGCCACTCTGATTTTGCTGTGTGGCTGGCGCTGTATGACCACCACCTCTTCCTCCAAACTGCACAAGTCACTCGCATAACCTTGATTCCATGTGGGGCCTAGGACCTCATCATCCTCCACATCATTTTCCACTCACTCTTCACCCCTGTCATCCTTTCCAGACTGCACACAGCCGAAAGCCGCAGCAGTTGGCACCTGTGTTTTAATCATCATCATCAGAGACGTGCTGCAGTGGTCCTCCCATGTCTACATCCTAAAACATAAGTGGTTGGGCATCAGTGCACTCAATCTTCTCCACTTCTGGGACAGGAATAGGTGTATGGCCCACGGAAACTCCACCAGCAGAGTCATCAAAAAGCATAAGAGACTGCTGCATAATTCAGGGCTCAGACTACTTAGCTGATTTGCAAGGGGGTGAGGTGAAAGACAGATGCCCATGGGCTGCAGGTGCCTACTCTGCGGTTTCAGCAGGGGACCCGGTGGGAGATAATGTGAAGGAACTGGAGGCACTGTCAGCCATCCAATCTACTACCGCCTGTACTTGTTTTGGACTCACAATTCGTACACCAGTATTTGGGCCTACAAAATGACGCTGAACGTTCTGTCGCCTCTGTGCACCTGAGGAAGGTGTTTCATTTGGGCGTGTAGCTGGTGCAGATCGACCACGTTCTCTCCCTGCAACAGGAGATCCACCAGTAGCACCATGATCAGGGCCACATCCCTTATTTGATGCTTTCCTCCATTCTTTGAGGTCACCCACTGAACTTATAGACATATTAACTATATAAATTTTCCTGTCACATATACATCGCAGGTGTACCTCACACCAAAAATGGGTATATGTCACCCATCGAACTAACAGACAGATTAACTATATTAATTTGATGCAGTGCAGGTGTACCCCACATAAAAAATGGGTATATGTCACCCACCGAACAGACAGATTAACTATTATGTTTTTGTGTTAGGGGTACAAAGATGGTGCATTTAACCCACAAAAAATCACTATAGGTCACCCACAGAAAAAATAGCCAGATGAGATTCTTAACACTCTCCCTTACTTCAGCTGCCTGCTTCCTGTCCCTGCACAACTCAGAGCTGATGGGTGGTGCTACACGTGATCCAGCTTGTATAGAGCTTCTAAGTGCCCACAGCTTAAAAACTTGTTGATTGGCTGCCCTGCAGCCTTTCAACAAGCTTTATTAAAAAAAGCCCAAACACCGAACTCTAATCCAAACTTTTGCTGCAAAGTTTGAGTTCGGGTCTGGGTACCCAAACTTGCAAAGTTCGGTACAGGCCCGAACTTTGCAGTTCGGGTTCACTTAACACTACTCAACACTAGTAATGACAGGTGGATCATTCAACTGAAGAAGTACTGGATAGCCATGCTCTTAGACCCTCACTATCAAAGCAAAAATGGGAGAATGTTTGCCTTTTGTTTAAACAGAGGCCAAATGACTACTACCACATCATACACAGCTTGCTGCAGCTTTTGACAAGCTGACATTTGCAGCCCATGTGTCTGAAGCCCCTGTCTGACCCCTGCAGAGCCACCCACTTTCTGCCTTATCCACTACCACAAGCAGTAAAAGTTGCAGCAGGCTGAGGCAAATCAGCAAACGGAGACATACTGCCTCAATACCCAGGTTCAGTATTATCCGGAATCTGGTATTTCTCCGACACATACCCATGAATTTCTAAGGAAACAGACTAGAACATAGGCCTGATCTGGCCCTCTGTTTTCTCTTCCCCAGCTTTCAGTGTCATCTCAGAGTGTTTTCGGCACCAGTGTTCAAAATATCACTTTTGTAAAAAATAAATTATGCATGGATCTGTGAGGATTTTCAATTCTTCCAGCTGAGACAGATGAATAGCTCCACCCTTGCTCATGGTGCCCCATCATGCCACTGTCTCTGTCTGCCTGCCTACCATCATGTTCTGTACTGTATGGCTGTTGCCGCTGACATCATGCCACTGCCTACCATCATGCTCTGTGCTGTATACTGTAACTGCTGCCACCATCATGCCAGAGGCCGTCATGCCACTGTCAGCCTGCTGTTACCACCATCATGCCGCTACCATGATGTTCTATACCAAATGGCTGCTACTGACATTGCCACAGCTGCAATTTCCTAATGCTAATTGCAGCGAACCCCTGAGGAGCTGGCGCAGATGATGGGAGTAGTAGTGGCCTTAATGAGATGTTCTGTCTTGGTGTACTCCCTCGGTGCATTGCTCCCTGGGGATCTATGCAGCAGAATAGTGGTTTGAAGAATCAGAACAGGAATTGAAGTATAACAGTCTCTCTTTACTTCGTGCAAAATTTAATTTGTGGCACATCCATAAGTATTAAGTAGAAAATGCAGTTTCTGGGGCCAGATGAGGAGGTATGGTGGCTTGTGTAGCAATTTAGTTGCACTTGCAGGAACTTGTGGGTATAGGAATTCAATGTGCGATATAGGCTTAAAGTTAATATTACCTGATGATTATTCTAGGTGATGGGCGTCTGTTCTGTTTTCCCTCACCGGCAGCATGGTTTGTAAAGCTTATTTTTTCTGGTCACTCTGCTGACTTTATCCAATGTAACTTTTAGGAAATCTGCACATTGACTCTGGCAATCTTCCTTGAGTAAGGATATCACAGGAGAATAGCATCTGGCTTATGGAGTAGGAGCTTAAGCATATGGTTCCTTCCTCCACACTCTCTACTCTGGAACTTCCCCTCCTGGCAGGAAGTAGGACCATTCCACTCCTACCAATAGTAAAGGAACTGGGTAGTTAGCCCCGTTACTGCCAACCATACCTCCTCTTGCTGGAATGCATGGCAGAACAAATAAAAACACCTAATACATAATAGCAGATACCCGCAGGTCTGGGATACTGTACTAATCCCCATCTGCTACTTCAATTACCACTAGACAGTCGGCACTACTACTACTATTATCCCTAAACAGCTACAAAATGTAGGGATTCGCTCTGGTATGCAGATTAGCGGACGCAGTACAGAGGCAAAAACAAAGTCTTTAACTTAAACAGTTCAGTGTTTATTCACACATAAACAAAATGACAGTTTGCCGTCTTGGTGTTCATTCACACCAGGGCAAGTCCACAGAAAACAAAAAATTCACTTTGTCAGCGGTTTTGTCAGCAGCAGTCCACAACAGGTTTTAGGGGCCTGCTTCCCAGTAATGCAGCTCCCAGCTCTACAGCTTCCTTGTCATATGGAGGATAATCCACCACCAGCTGAGACTGCTGGCTAGGTTTTATATCCCTAACCAAAACCTGGCCTGGAACGTGGGGAACAGCAACCCACCCTGCACTTTGGCTTCTCCCAGTAAGAGCCGGCCCGAATCGGCTTTACAGCCACACTAAATAACCAAAAGTGTCAGTCAGCACTAGCTGCCGCTGACACTTAAAATTACCGGCTCCTACGTCACCGAGGCCAGGAACCTTGGTGACACATATCTTAAGTCAGTAACGGCTTCTTGCACTTTCCTACAACACACACACACACATCTTCTGAATTGTCTGTTTCCATGCTGTGCTGCTACCACTACTATTGTGGCCGCATGCTACTATTACCTTTCCAAATCCACATTGTACTTATTATGTTCCCAATTAAAAGATAACTTTTCCAGACTTATCGAGAACAAATCACTCTTTCTCTACAATTTACACCTGTGAGTGCGTATATACTGGCAGTAGTGTTGGGCGAGCATGCTCGGCCGAACACCATTTTGACATCATCACAGTGTTTAACCAAACACTGCGTCTGCTCGAGCGCGATGCTCGAGTCTCTTTCCCACACATTTGTTAGCTGCTGCTCAGCCAATAAACGTGCAGTGAAAAAAAACTGGCACTCACTGTACTGCCGTAGTCATGTTGGTTATTGGCATTACAGTGATTGGCTTTGGCTGGCCGGAACGCCTCATCGGGTGCTATATAGCACCTGATGACACATGGTTCGGCTTTTTTTTTTTGTAAGGCAGGGTTTACTGTTGAAAGGTGTTAGAGATTCAAAAGTCCTTTTAAGGACTATTGTTTTAGCTGGCTGCAATATATATTATTAGCGCAACCTACGTTAAATTGTGTGCAAATGTTTGGCCGCGGCTGACAGTGACACAGCCTCTGCTACATCTGTTGTTGCATTTGCGCATCCTAAATATCTGTGACATTCAGCGCAATTGTTTGGCCGCTGCTGACAGCGGCATTACCTATGCTACATCTCCTGTATAACGTTTGCACATCCTAAATATCTGTGACATTCAGTGTAATTTTTTCTTAGCAGCTGGTGACAGCGACATTACCTGCACTACATCTCCTGTATAACGTTTGCACATCCTAAATATCTGTGACATTCAGCATAATTTATTTCGCCGCTGGTGACAGCGACATTACTTGTGCTACATCTCCTTTATTAAATTTTTGTGTCCTAAATATCTGTGACATTTAGTGTAATTCATTTGCACATACACTTACAAAACCTGCTCTACTGTATGTGTCCTTTTCTTTGGCTTTTCATCCTCAATTGAATGGACAGACAGAGCACACTAATCAGATTCTGGAGACCTACCTGATATGTTTTGTCTCTGAGAACCAGGAGGAGTGGTCTTTGTATTTGTCTTTGGCAGAGTTTGCCATAAATAATCATAGATAGGAGTCCACTGGGAAGTTGCTGTTTTTTGGGTCATATGGGTTTCACCCGCAGTTTGGAAACATTTTCTGGTTCAGATACTTATCCCTGAGGAGAAACGTTTTTCATCATCATTGTCATCTATATTCAAGATAACTTGATGAATATGGGGAACAAGTATAAACGTGTGGCTGACAGGAAACGTATCAATGGTCCAGACCTAAGTGTGGGTGATTCTGTGGTGCTGTCCACAAGAAACATGAAGTTGAAAACTTCTTGGAAGTTGGGTCCAAGGTTTATTGGTCCATATAAGATCACTGCCATTATTAATCCTGTAGCTTTCCATCTTGAACTTCCTCAGGCCCTGAAAATTAATATGTTTCATAAATCTTTGTTTAAGAGATATGTTGAACCTTTGGAGCCGTCTTCTTTGCCACCCACTCCAGTCATTGTGGACGTTAGTTTGGAATTTCAGGTCGCCAAGATAATTGACTCTCGAGTCCTCCTTAGATCTCTTCAGTATCTTGTTCACTGTAAGGGTTATGGACCAAAGGAGAGGATGTGGGTAACGGCATCTGACATGAATGTCAGTCATTTAGTGAAAGCTTTTCACAGGTCTCACCCGGATAAGGTCGGTCCCGGGTGCCCGGAGGTCACCTGTAGAAGGGGGGTACTGTCACGGACATACAGAGACATACGGATGTCCCGGTGACAGTGAGTGGCAGGAGATCTGTCAGAGTGGCAACATGTGGTTTGATCTGACAGGTTTTCCTTGTGGATCAATAGGTGTCTGTGTAGTTTCTGGTAATTGCCACACCCCTTGCCTCCAGGGTGTGGCAATTACCAGAAACAATAAAGGCTAAGGATGGTAATAGTTTGACTACGACCCCTGCCATAGCAGAGGAGTTCTGTAAATTTTATACTTCCCTTTATAACCTAGAGGAACAAACAGACGCCTCTGGGATTACTCCCCCACATATACAAGACCACATTGACTCCTTCCTTCAATCCATCAAAATACCAACTATCTCAGAAGCAGGGAAGGCTAGCCTCTTAACACCTTTCACAATACGGGAAATAGAAAAAAACTCTCCATACCATCCCATCTGGTAAAAGCCTGGGTCCTGACGGGTTCCCTATTGCCTACTATAAAAAATACAAAGAGGTACTTTTGCCACACTTTGCCAATATGTGCAACTCTCTGATGTTGGGTTCTTCCCTCACTGCTCAGGCCCAGTTGGCTCATATCACTATTCTGCATAAGGAAGGGAAAGACCCAGAGGAATGTGGCAGCTATCGGCCCATATCCCTCCTCAATACGGACCTGAAGTGGTGGGCGAAGCTTTTGAGCCAGCGCATATCAAAATTGCTTCCAGACCTGATAGGAGAAGAGCAGGTGGGCTTTGTTCCGGGGCGTAAGGGTCAACACAACATCAGTAGAGTACTGCATGCTATATTTCTAGCTAAAGAGAGAAGGTCCCCACTTTAACTCTTAGAGACAGATGCTGAAAAGACGTTCGACAGAGTTAATTTGCTGTTCATGAAATCCTGCTTAGTTGCCTTTGGCTTTCCTTTATAAACTATTGACGCAATATTTTCATTGTACTCAGCCCCCTCGGCCAAAGTACTGGTTAATGGGACTCTGTTGAACGCCTTTCAGATTAGGAACGGAGCTAGACAAGGATGCCCCCTTTCCCCCGCCCTCTTTGTCTTGACCCTAGAGATACTTCTCTTGAAATTTAGACAATCCCCCAACATTAAAGGAATAAGAATAGATGGTGTACAACATAAGATGGCGGCGTTTGCTGACGACCTTCTATTGATGATAACAAACTCTGAAGAAGCTATGCCACATGTGTTGGAGATTTTTGAGAATTTTGTAAATATTTCCAATTTTAAAATAAATATGGGAAAATCTAAAGCCTTAGGAGTTTCATTGGACCCGGCTAAAAGGAGACACATAGAGGCCTCGACCCCCTTTAAATGGCCCACTGAAGCTTTAAAATATTTAGGAATAATGGTGCCAGCTAATCCAGCTCTTCTCTTCAGACTTAACTACACTCCCTTATTAAATAAAATAAAATCCTTTCTCTCCAAAACCTCAGACCTAACCTCTCTTGGCTAGGGAGAAAAAATGTATTGACGACGTATATTCTTCCTCAGGTTATGTACACATTCAGATCTCTTCCCATCCCTGTCACAAAATTGTTCCTGAATAAAATTAAAACACTCATGGGTAGCTCTCTTTTTCGCTTCTAATGAGACGAAGAAAACAAGGCGGTATCTCTCTCCCAGACTTGTCTACATATATTCAGGCTATTCATCTGGAAAGATGGATTGCCCTATCCAGGCCACAACCTTTTCCACTACACATATCACTAGAAAGGGCTCTATTGGGAATAAATCAGGAATACCTTCTATGGAGTCACAGTAGTAAGGCCCCCAATAGACACGAGGTTAAAACTGAGCTCACGAGGTGTACCATTATGCACTGTAATACTTCCTTGGCACTCAATATGAGTGGGAAACGTCTCTCACCCATAATGCCCCTTCCGCTACTACCACATATACTCTCTATTAATCTAATTAAAAGATCCAGTGTTTGGAGATGATTTCAGATTAGGTGACCTATCTAGAGTTTCCCCGAACCCTGACTATTATTCTGCCCTCACTAGGAATTCTGCCGTTGAAATTAATATGATCCAGAAATGGGATTTTGAAAGTACTTGTGCTAAATTTTCGAGGTATTCGTACATTCCTCTTCCAGACCCAACCTGGCTGGAGAATTATGTCCTTCTTCCTTCCATTCCCACAAAGTGCCTTTCACTAATCTATAGACAATTACTGGCTGGGAGGGACCAACAGACCCCAGCATATTTGAGGGAATGGGAGAGAGAACTGAATATCACAATTGACGATTCAGACAAGGCATTTATACTCTCTCATTCCCATGGATTCTCTAGATGTGTAAGGATCCAAGATAATTCGGTCAAGATACTTACCAGATGGTATCGAACACCGGACTTTCTTCACAGAATTAATTTGATTCCTTCCAATGAGTGTTGGAGATGTTCTACTGGAGTGGGTAACATTTCGCACATCTGATGGACCTGCCCTGCCCTGAGACAATTCTGGTATTAAGTTGAATTATCTATTAACAAGATATGCCGCACCTAAATTAAACTCACAGGTCCACTGGTCTTACTGTGGCGCCCCGAGAAAAACTTTAGGCCAAATAAAACTTTGCTTGCCACACATTTGATTACAGCTGCAAAACTTCTTATTCCCATTAAATGGAGGGAAGTAGACCCCCCACTTTGACCATGTGGTATGACAAAATGAACCTTCTATGTCGAATGGAGGAATGGGCGGGGTGGGAGAACAACAAAAGGAGTGAGTTCCTAAAAACTTGGCGGGTTCCTAAAAAGTGGCTTGTACACATGGATGAGAGGTACGCTAGGGCTAAAGATTGGTCCACCTGATGTGCCCACTCCACAATATTGGTATTGTGGATATTTCATTCCCCAATTGTTCACATTTCTCATGAATAAGAGGTTCACTGTGTATAGGTGACATATCTATGGTCGAATGCTTGATACCCTGACTGACTTATATTGTCCCTCCCTTGTTCTCATTGATTAATGTTACCAATGTTTGTCCTCCAATACTGCTCTAAACAATATGGAACAGGACCAGCAGGAGGTAATAGGCCTCTTAGCTAAAATCTACTTGGGGCATGTGTTTGAAGCAGCATGATTGGAAGAGTTAGTTGACTCTAGCATAATGTTAGGTCACTGGTGCTCCTTATCCGCAACTTAGGATTCCTAGAGTCCTCTGGGTGGGTCTTAGTTCCATCTTGATTGATTGTCAGAGATGTGACTCAATGCTGTATGTTTATGTTTTAATCTCTGATGTACATAAGCATGATTTATATGTCTTGTTGTGAAAAAATTGACATAAATAAAGATTTACAAAAAAAAATAAAAAATACCAGAAACAACACAGACACCTATTGATCCACAAAGATCAATAGGTGATCCACAAGTTGCTTATGCGGTCATTTAACCTTCCTTATTTTTAGTTGCTTCTCCCACTATGCTGTGCGGTTTATAGCTTCTGTGCCTTTGGATTGTTTGTGGTTGGATCTTGACTGAGTTCCTGGTGCTTTCATAGCCTCTTTGAAGTTTTAAGTCTTTCCTTTCCCTTTTGTATTTTGTTTCTCTATTGTCTCCCTATTGTTTGTATTAGGCCTGAAGTAGACTCCTGTTCGTCCTTCCTTTGGAGGAACAGGTATTCTCATCTCTGCCATTAGTACCAGGGTCCTATAGGGCTAGAAGGACTCTAGGTAATCCTGCATATGAACTCACCTACCTTTGGGGTCTGTTCATACTGGTAGTCAGTCAGGATTTTGGTTAGGGTTTTCACTAGGAGGTGTCCATCTTCCTTCCCTAGTTCTCAGGTCTGATTTCCTGTTTCCCCCTTCCCTCCAATGCTTGGTGTGGTGTTTCCCTCCCACAACGAAGCATGACACCACCTCAGGGTGTCTTCATAAAGCCATATGGTGCTCCTTCCACTCTGAAGCCTGCTGTGCACCAATACATCAGTTTTTAAGCACATATGGGGTGTTGCTGTATTCAGGGGAAATGGGGAAAAAAATATCGGGTGCATTTTGTCCTGTTACCCTTTGTGAAAGTGAAAAATGATGGTGTAAAGCAATTTTTTCTAGAAGAAAATGCAATGTTTCATTTTCACAGCCAAGTGTTTCCTAATTCTAGGAAACAACTTTGAGGTCAAAGTGCTCTCTGCACATCTTGAAAGATTCCTTAAGGGGTGTAGTTTCCAAAATGGGGTCACTTTTTGGGGGTTTCCACTGTAGGGCCACCTCAGGGTGTCTTCATATGCGACATAACTCCAAATGACCATTCCAGCTAAATCCGCTCTCCTAAAGCCATATTGTGCTCCTTCCACTCTGAAGCCTACTGTGCGCCCATACATAATTTTTTAGCACATATGGGGTGTTGCCGTATTCGAGGGGGGGGGGGGGAATGGGGGACAAAATGTGGGGTGCATTTTGTTCTGTTACCCTTCGGGTAAGTAAAAATGTGGATGTAAAGCAATTTTTCTCAAGAAAAAATTACATTTTTCATTTTCACTGCCAAGTGTTTCCTAATTCTAGGAATAGCGAATATTAATTGCGAATATTGCAACTTCGTAAATTTGCAAATATTACGAATATAGTGCTATATATTCTTTATATTGAATATTCGTAATTTTTTAACATCTGAAAACAGTATTCCTCCCTGCTTCTTTCTTGTGGGTCAATAAGTCATTGGCCCACAAGCAACTTAAGCAGGGAGGAATCATGTTTTCATATGGAAAATAAAATGACCAATATTCAAAAAAATGAATATATAGCAATATAGTGAATATATTTGTTATTTAGAATTTTTCGCATTATTTTTTCCTATCTGTACAGTTGATCGCATACTCCTCCCCGACAAGTGTCCCCGTCACCATGGGAACGCCTGTGGGTTAGAAAATACCTACACACTATTTATTAAATAAAACAGTATTTTCCAGATCTGCAGTGTGCAATTTAAACTAGAAATACACCCATCATTTTCTGGGGTTTGGAAAACCCACTTTTTTTTTTCAAAAAACTGTATTTTTCATATCTGCAAGTGTTAAATTCAAGTTTAATATATATAGCTTTCATATTCTGTTACCAAAAAAGAAAAACTTTTTTAGCAATCTGCAACATCTTGATTAGTCAGTCTGCAATTTAAGCTAGAAATACATCCATCATTTTATGGGGTTTGAAAAACACCCTTTTTTTTCAAAAAACAGTATTTTTCTGTTCTGCAAGTTTTAAATTCAAGTTTAATATATACAGCTTTCATATCCTGTTACGAAAAAAAACACTTTTTTGGCAATCTACAACATCTTGATTAGTCAGTGTGCAATTTAAGCTAGAAATACACCCATCATTTTCTGGGGTTTGAAAAACACACTTTTTTGACAAAAAACACTATTTTCAGGCCTTGCAGCATCAGCACGTGCGAAATTACAGGCTTATATACTGCTGTCAAATTCAGTTGTTAAACAAACACTCGTTTGGGCACAAAAAAAATTGTTGGCAGACTTTGATGCAGATGTCATTGTGAGATACACCCTTAATACATTTGGGTTACATTCAGAGATTTTAAATACCACCATTTGGTGCAGCAATATTGAATTCAGGCCTACACTGGTTCAGACCATGTGAGATAACCCCTCTACATACAGGGGTTTGAATCAGGCATTTGAAATGCAGCCATTTTAAATACAGCCATTTGAAATACAGCCATGGGCAAATAAATATTTACTTCAGG
Organism: Bufo gargarizans; assembly: GCF_014858855.1. NCBI lineage: Eukaryota > Metazoa > Chordata > Amphibia > Anura > Bufonidae > Bufo > Bufo gargarizans. The sequence continues at coordinate 3,922,368 of NC_058085.1, forward strand.
CCTACACTGGTTCAGGCCCCGTGAGATACTCCCTCTACATACAGGGGCTTGATTCAAGGTTTTGAAATACAGCCATTTGAAATACAGCCATTTTGAGCAAATAAATATTTACTTCAGGCCTACACCGGTTCAGACCGTGTGATATACACCCTTTACATACTGTCGTTCTATTCTACTATTAATTAAACACCCATTTACCGCCAGATCCTAAATTAGAAAAATATGAGGAGAGCGTCAAATAAGGGACGTGGCCCAGGTCGTGGTGCTGCTGGTGGAACTCCTGTTGCAGGGAGAGGACGTGGTCGATCTGTACCAGCTACACGCACAAGTGAAACCCCTTCCTCAGGTGCAAGTAGGCGACAAAACCTGCATCAGTATTTGGTCGGGCCTAATGCTGCTCTACAAATGGTGAGGCCTGAACAAGTACAGGCGATAGTAGATTGGGTTGCTCACAGTGGATCCAGTTCCTTCACATTGTCTCCCACCCAGTCTCCTGCTGAAAGACCACAGTTGGCACCTGCAGCCGATGTCCATCAGTCTTTCACCTCACCCCCTTGCAAATCAGCCAAGCAGTCTGAGCCCCAAGTCATGCAGCAGTCTCTTCTGCTTTTTGATGACCCTGTTAGCAGGGTTTCCAAGGGCCATCCACCTAGCCCTGCCCCAGAAGTGGAAGAGATTGAGTGCACCGATGTCCAACCACTTATCTTTCAAGATGAGTACATTGGAGGACCCTCGCAGCACGTCTCGGATGATGACGAAACACAGGTGCCAACTGCTGGGGCTTTCGAAAGTGTGCAGACCGACAAAAAAGGCGGAAGTGAAGACTGGGTGGAAGATGATGTGGAGGACGATGAGGTCCTCGACCCCACATGGAATGAAGGTCATGCGAGTGACCTATGTAGTTCGGAGGAAGAGGAGGTGGTCGCACAGAGCCACCAGCACAGCAGAAGAGGGAGCTTGGTGCAAAAGTGCAGCGGCCGTCCTCTAGACAGTATGCCTCATACTGCCCACTACAGCAAGGGACCGAGCACACCAGAGACAGCTCCAAGGAGTTCCCTAGCGTGGCAGTTCTTCAGACAATGTGCTGATGACAAGACACGAGTGGTTTGCACGCTGTGCAATCAGAGCTTGAAGAGAGGCATAAACGCTCTCAACCTGAGCACAACCTGCATGACCAGGCATTTAAGTGCAAAACACGAGCTGCAGTGGAGTAGACACCTCAAAAACCAAGAAAGGTCTTTGGCTCCTCCTGCTTTCTCTTCTGCTGCAGTAGCGGCCTCTTCATCCACCTCTGGAGTGACAGTGCCACCTGCCACACCACAAACAGAGGATCTGCCAGCAACACCAACACCTGGGTCACCAAGCATCTCCACAATGTCCCACAGAAGCGTTCAGCTCTCCATCTCCCAAACGCTGGAGAGGAAGAGGAAGTACCCCCCTACCCACCCGCGATCCCTAGCCCTGAATGCCAGCATTTCTAAGTTACTGGCCTTTGAAATGCTGCCATTCGGTCTGGTGGAGACGGATAGTTTTAAAGGCCTTATGGCGGTGGCTGTCCCACAGTACGTCGTGCCCAGCCACCACTACTTTTCAAGGCGAGCCATCCCTTCCCTGCACAACCAAGTAGGGGACAAAATCAGGTGTGCACTGCGCAACACCATCTGTAGCAAGGTGCACCTGACTACGGATACGTGGACCAGTAAGCAGGGTCAGGGCCGTTATATCTCCATAACAGTACACTGGGTAAATGCAATGTCGGCTGAGCCTGAGGCGGATTGCAGTTTGGTGCATGTCCTTTTACCCCCGAGGATTACAGGGCACTTCAGTTTGCCTCCTGTTGCTTCCTCCTCCCACTCTGCTTCCTCATCCTCTACCAGCTCCTCATCTGGTCAGCGTAACAAGTTCACCACCAACTTCAGCACAGTCAGGGCTAAACGACCGCAGGCAGTTTTAAAACTTATCTGTTTGGGGGACAAACCCCACACCGCGCAGGAGCTGTGGACAGGCCTTAAACAAAAGACCGATGCCTGGTTTGTGCCAGTCAGCCTCAAGCCCGGCCTGGTGGTGTGCGATAATGGGTGAAATATCGTAGCAGCTTTGGGACTAGCCGGTTTGATGCACATCCCTAGCCTGGCGCATGTGCTGAATTTAGTGGTGCAGAGATTCCTTAAAAATTACCCCAATATGTCAGAGCTGCTACATAATGTGCGGGAAGTTTATGCCCGTTTTCAGCGTTCTCACCCTGCTGCTGCTCGCCTGTCAGCGCTGCAGCATAACTTCAGCCTTCCCGCTCACCGCCTCATATGCGACGTGCCCACAAGGTAGAACTCCCCCTTGCACATGCTGGCCAGACTGTGCGAGCAGCAACAGGTGATAGTGGAGTTTCAGCTGCAGCACGCACGGGTGAGTCGCTCGGCGGAATAGCACCACTTCACCACCAATAACTGGGCCTCCATGCGAGATCTGTGTTCCTTGTTGCGCTGCTTCGAATACTCCACCAACATGGCCAGTGTCGATAACACCGTTCTCATCGTTACAATCCGACTTCTATGCTTCCTTGAAAAAATGCTCCTGGCGATGATGGAAGAGGATGTGGCAAAGAAGGAGGAAGAGGGATCATTTTGTAGGGTTTCTGGCCAGTCATTCCCAAGTGGCTCTGAGGGTGGGTTCCTGCACCCACAAACCCAAGGTACACAATTGTCCAGCCAGGCCACAGTTCTGGAGGATGACGAGGTGGAGGATGAGGAGGAGGAGATGCAGGAGGAGGAACCATGTTCACAGCAGGGTGGCACCCAGACCAGCTCATGGCCATCACTGGTGCCTGGTTGGGGGGATACAGAGGACACAGATGATACACCTCCCACAGAGGACAGCTTTTTGTTGCCTCTGGGCAGCCTGGCACACATGAGTGATTACATGCTGCAGTGTCTCCGCAACGACCGCCAAGTTGCCCACAATCAAACTTGTGCTGATTACTGTGTGGCCACGCTGATGGATCCCCATTGCAAAGACAACGTACTGTCCTTAATTCCCTCACTGAAGCGTGATCGTAAGATACGTGAGTACAAGCACACGCTGGTAGACGCGCTGCAGGTGGCATTCCAACCTGACAGCGGGGGCACAGTGAAAGCACAAGGCGAAGGCAGAGGAAGAGGTCGGCAATGCAGCTGGGGCACCGCCAGCACCGCAGGGTTAGCATGGCCAAAATGTGAAAAAGCTTTGTCAGCACGCCACAACAACCAGCACCACCAGCTGATATGGAACGTCTAAGCAGGAGGCAGCATTTCACCAACATGGTGGAGCAGTATGTGTGCACACGGCTACACGTACTCAATGACGGTTCTGCCCCCTTTAACTTCTGGGTCTGCAAATTGGGCACATGGCCTGAGCTTGCCCTTTACGCCTTGGAGGTGCTGGCCTGCCCTGCAGCCAGTGTATTATCTGAACGTGTGTTTAGCATGGCAGGGGGCGTCATCACAGAAAAGTGCAGCCGCCTGTCCACAGCCAATGTGGACAAGCTCACGTTCATTAAAATAAACCAGGCATGGATCCCTCAGGACTTGTCCGTACCTTGTGCAGAATAGACATGTATACCGGCACTAGGCAGCTATTGTTATACTGCAGCGCAATTGCTCATGTTTGTATTTTCGATATTTCACACTCTTTTGGAGTGTACCTTAATTTAAAATGTTTTAATTAAAACCAAAAACCTGTGTTGGCTTTCTCGTCCTCCTCCACCGCTGCTTCCACCTACTCCACTATGTCCACCGCCTCCTCAAACTCCTACTCCATATGGAACTCCACCTCATAAATCCATTTTTTTTTTGTACGTGTTTTATTTTATATCATTTCACTACTGTGTCATTAACATTTTTGTGTGAAATTTTTGGGTGTATAGTACCACTGCTATACCTAGTAGGCCGGTAAAAAAATTAAAAAATAACATTTGTCAGTTACATTTTAGGGTCAAATTCACACATTTTTGGGTGTAATATACCCCTCTTCTACCTAGTTGACAGCTTAATAAATCTCAATAATTTTTATTTTACATTTTCGGGTGACAATAAACAATTGTCTGTTACATTCTTGGGTTGACATTATACAATTTTAGACGTGAATAAACCCCTGCTCTGCATAGGTGACAGGGAATAAAATTTCTGAAATGCTTCTTTAATTGATGCGCGCCACCTCCTTTGATTCAATGCTTAAACTTAAACAAGTTGTACCACATTTAAGCTTCAATACTTTGTCCCACATTTCCGCTATACTCTTTTGGCCAACATTTGCGCCTCAATAGCTTTTCCCACAATTCCGCTGGACTCTTTTGGCCCACATTTGGGCTTCTGTAATTTATCCCACATTTGCACCTCAATAACTTTTCCCACATTTCTTTTCGATCCCAATATTTTTTAATGAATTTATCTCCCTTAAATTTGGTCTCTTTTTTTTAACGCTCCGTCTCCGGCCTGGAACCCTGATTCCCCACCACCCGTAATCACCATGGTAGGCGCATAAAAGAACATCAAAAGTTGATAGAGCAGATATCAAATTGGATCGTGAACATCACGGGGACGTGCGACATAGTGGGTAGTAAGTATGCACACGCCTACACGAGCTAACTGACAGGGGTCAGCCCCTGCAACTTCTGGGTCTCCAAATTGGGCACATAGCCTGAGCTTACCCTTTACGCCTTGGAGGTGCTGGCCTGCCCTGCAGCCGGTGTATTGTCTGAATGTGCGTTTAGCACGACTGGAGGGTTATATTTCCCAATGTTTTGGGGTGTACCCTAATTAAAAAAAATAAAAATACAATTTAAAACAAAAAGCAGTGTAGGCTACCTCCTCCTCCTCCACCGCCACTTCCACCTACACCGCCACATCAACCGCCTCCTCAAGCTCCTACTCCATATGGACCTGGTCCTCCTAGATCAAGATTATTATTTTTTATTTTTACGTATTTTACGTTATTTTAAGTCATTTCTCTATCCACATTTGTTTGCAGAGCACTTGCCACATTTTGACGACCTTTGCAGCCCTCTAGCCCTTTCCATGACATTTTTACAGCCATTTTAGTGCTCAAAAGTTTGGGTCCCCATTGACTTCAATGGGGTACGGGGTCAATTTCGGGTCAAGTTGGGTCCCGAACTCGAACTTTTTTGTGAAGTTCGGCCGAACCCGTCAAACCCGAACATCCAGGTGTCCGCTCAACTCTAATCCCTATACATCTGCTTTTAAGATGAATATATTAGTAGCCACATAAACCTACTGTATGTCTTTCAAAGCTGTCAGAATGAATAAGTTCCTATTAAACTTAGCTTGGATGTAAAAAGAAAGTTAATGGCTGCAAGTCCAATAGGTATGACAGTTTCAACATTTATAACAAAGTAACATTAGAAAGTAGTGTTAATCTATTTTTTTTATTCTTCCTATTTTTCATTAAGATGAAAGTAACAGGTTTTAAGCTTTCTGAAGACAGCGTATTCCCAGTCTTTCACATCAATCTTTCTTTTTTTTTTGAATTGCGTGTGATTTCCATCTAATCAACTGGAGACTGACAGCAGATAGAGTTGAAGCACTTAACAAAAGAATCTGTCTAATCAACAATGTATCTTGAGAATTCACAATGAATGCAAAAAGAATGTAAAATTATATGAGATATAAAGCAGTTATACATTTAATTTAAAGGGGTTCTGTCATCTCAGACTTTGACCTCATATCATTAGTATATACCATCAAAGTCAGATAGGTGAGTGTCCCATCGCTAAGACAACTGTTTCCAGAATGGGCACCCGAAAGTCAAGGACAGCTCACCGCACATACTGTACACTCTTCCACAGCCACAGTTCCATTTACTTCTATGGGACTGCCAGAGACAGCCAAAACAGCATGGCCACAGGGACTGCCGGAGATTGCTGGAGATTGCCAGAGACAGCCCAGACAGAGCTTGGCTATTTTCTGTATTCCCATAGAAATGAATGGAGGGCAGCCACACATGTGCAACTGTTCTCCACTCACTTCTGAGTCCCATTCTGGATATACAAGTGAAACTCGAAAAGTTTGAATATATTGTAAAAGTCCATTTATTTCAGTAATGCAAATTAAAAGCAATTGCAGTAATTCAGCTTAAAATTCTAATTTTGTGAAAAGGTTAAAGGCTCAAAGTGTCACACGCTAGTCAGCTAATTAATCCATAGCCCCTGAGCAAAGGGTACCTCAAAATTGAGACTTTGGGGCGTCATAAGCTGTAAGTCATAATCATCCAAATTATACCAAATAAAGGCTTGAAATATCTTGCTTTGCATGTAATGAGTCTATCTCATATGTTAGTTTCACCATTGAAGTTGCATTAGTGAAATAAATGAACTTTGCACGATATTCTATGTTTTTGAGTTTCACCTGTAGGTGTGTGTTCCAGAGGTGGACTGACATTGGTGGTATATCCTAGCTTTTATTTCAATTTGTAAGACAACCCCTTTAATATGTGCTACTTTATAACATATATATATATATATATATATATATATATCCAGAAAATGAACGGCACTCCGGTAGGTTAAGAGTAGTGATGAGCGGCAGGTGTCGAAATCGAATATTCGTAATTATTCTAGTTATCGCGATTAATATGCGATTTAAATAATCGCGTAGTGCAATTTTAACTTAAAGGCTACTCTCGTATTGAAATAGCAATGCGATTAATTCAAGTTATAATAATCGAATTGCGATTTCAACTTAGCACTGCTATATTCCATATTCGTTAATTCTAGCCTAATATGGAATATAGCAGTGCTAAGCTGAAATCGAAATTCGATTCATTCAAGTTATAATAATCGCATTGCGAAGTATTCTGCATCTTCGTTTTAGCTACCTATTCATCAACTTCGCTAATTCTAGCAATCATATAGGAAAGTTTACTATAGAGACAGCTAAGTTTAATTCGCTATGCAATTATATTACTTTGCTTTTTTTTTATAAATAGAATAATTATAATAATTATCAGGTATTATAATTATTCTATTTATTTTTTAAAAAAAAGCAAAGTAATATAATCGCATAGCGAATTAAACTTAGCTGTCTCTATAGTAAACTTTCCTATATGGTTGCTAGAATTAGCGAAGTTGATGAATAGGTAGCTAAAACTAAGATGGAGAATACTTTGTTATCTTTGTTTTGTGGAATATGACGAATACATTCGTTATATTCGTTTTGTGGAATATAACAAATATATTCGTCATATTCGCTAATTCTACCAAGCCAACCATAGTAAACCAGGTCCAAGTTGAAATCGCAATTCGATTATTATAACTTGAAATAATCGAATTGCGATTTCAACATAGTTCTCAAATCCGACAGTACATTCTAGTATATGGAGACGTTCCCATGGTGATGGGGACGCTCCATGAGCATGGAAGTCGGCAGAAGCGGCAACGGGCACTGACTGGAACAGCAATGAAGCCAGGAATCCAAAGGACAGGTAATAACAACTTTAGGGAAGTGGGACAGAAAAAAATATAACAATAAAAATAAAAAAGAAAGAATATTCAAAATATCGAATTTATAGCACTATATTCGAAATATTCGCGAATTAGCGAAGCAACGATATTCACAAAAAAAATATTGATATTCGAATATTCGCGCTCAACACTAGTTAAGAGCAAATGATCCCTGGACTTTAGGCACCCCGATCTGACCACTACTGAAATTGAGGCTTTAGAGTTACTTAGGTCTGACCCCACCCTTACTTTGAAACCGGCCGACAAGGGTGGTGCGGTCATGGTAATGGATACCAGTAAATACATTTAAGAGATCATGCGACAACTGGGGGACTCAGAAGTGTACAGGGTGTTAGACTCTGATCCCAGATTTGTGATCGCAGATGTTATATGCAAATGCTTGACAGATGCTATGGCTGCTGCCACTATCGACAGGGATCTATGTGATTTTCTTGAGGTGGCACATCCGGTCACTCCGGTGATCTATGTGTTACCCAAGATCCACAAGACCCTTGTTGATCCCCCGGGACGTACCATCGTCTCGGGGTCTTATTCCATCTTCAGTAACATAGCTATTTTTCTGGACAAGGTTTTGCGTGATTTTTCAATAGGAGGTACTTCCTATATACAGGATACATCTGATTTTTTGGTTAGACTTCAGGAGATTGATTTGTCGCATGTATCTCCTGTGCTGCTTGCTTCTTTTGATGTGACCTTGTTGTACACATCCATTGTACACGAGAGAGGTATCCAGGTCGTCAAAAAAAATGTTAATGACATCATCTTATACTTCTCATGCCTCTGAGTTCATTGTCAACTTGCTCTATATTATTCTTCATTACAATTATTTTCTTTTCAAGGATGTCTTTTATTTGCAACAACGTGGTGTGGCCATGGGGTCTCATGTGGCCCCAACGTATGCAAATATTTTCATGCAACACTATGAGGAAAATGTTGTCTATCTGTCCCACCACTTCAGACATGTTCTGAGGTGGTGGAGATATATCGATGACATCTTCCTCATATGGACAGGGAGTGAGACTGAGTTGACAGATTTTCATGGCTTTCTGAATAGCCATGATCAAAATCTGCAATTGACTCTCGTCTATTCCAATACTGAGATCCAGTTTTTGGACACCAAGGTTGTGCTTAGTGGAGGCGTGTTGCACACTAAATTGTACACTAAACCCACCGACACTAATACTAATTTGTGCTACAATAGTTCCCACCCCAGGAGAATGATCCAGTCGCTCCCCTTTTCTCAGTTCCTCATGGTTAAACGTGTTGTATCTGATGAGAATTAACTAAATGCGACCCTAGACTCCATGGCCACCAAATTTTTGGATAGGGGTTATCCCCATCGATTGTTGGGGGAACACATGGACAGGGTCCGCAGTTTAGATAGGGATGAGCTACTGTCGAAACGGAAAACTGTCCAAAAACCCGACAGGATTCCATTTGTTTCAGTATACAATGAAATCAGTCCCTCTATCAATTGGATAATCAGGAAACATTGGGATCTGCTGGGCTCTTGTTTTAAGGATATTCCTGAGTTCAAACATCCACCACTGTTCTCATACCGGTGTTCTAGGAACCTGCGAGATCAGCTGGTCAAGGCTGACATTGGCTCGAAGGGGTCCTCGAGACAAACTACGTTGACGCAGCCCGGCCTGGGTTGCTTTCCCTGTCTGGGTTGCGTCAACTATAGATATATTCGTAAATGGAGAACATTTGTGCACCCCAGTACAGGTGTGTCTTACGATATCATGTTCCATTTAACCTGTGACTCAAGTTTCGTCATATATGTGTTGTCTTGCCCATGTAATTTACTTTACGTGGGCGAGACGTCTACAGAGTTAAAAACCCACCTCAACAACCACCGATATAGTATTTGGAAAAAAACTTCTTGATCTGCCGGTATCCAAACACTTTGCTGAAGCCAGACATAGGGAGGGTGATTTGAGGTGTTGGATCCTTGACCATATACCTCAACCCAGACGTGGTGGTAATAGGTCTAGGTTACTCAAGCATAAGGAGCTATACTGGATACACAGGTTGGACAGTTTGAGACTAGAGTTGAGCGAACACCTGGATGTTCGGGTTCGAGAAGTTCGGCCGAACATCCCGGAAATGTTCGGGTTCGGGATCCGAACCCGATCCGAACTTCGTCCCGAACCCGAACCCGAGAATCTGTCTTCATGTCAGCAGAGAATTAGTCTGCATGTCATAGCAGAGAATGAGGCTTCACGTCAGCCACCACTGCAACAGTCCATTGGCATATATTTAGGCCCAGCACACACACAGGCAGAGGAGAGAGGTCCCGTAACAGAGAATCTGGCTTCATGTCAGCAGAGAATCAGTCTGCATGTCATAGCAGAGAATGAGGCTTCACGTCAGCCACCACTGCAACAGTCCATTGGCATATATTTAGGCCCAGCACACACACAGGCAGAGGAGAGAGGTCCCGTAACAGAGAATCTGTCTTCATGTCAGCAGAGAATTAGTCTGCATGTCATAGCAGAGAATGAGGCTTCACGTCAGCCACCACTGCAACAGTCCATTGGCATATATTTAGGCCCAGCACACACACAGGCAGAGGAGAGAGGTCCCGTAACAGAGAATCTGTCTTCATGTCAGCAGAGAATTAGTCTGCATGTCATAGCAGAGAATGAGGCTTCACGTCAGCCACCACTGCAACAGTCCATTGGCATATATTTAGGCCCCGGCACACACACAGGCAGAGGAGAGAGGTCCCGTAACAGAGAATCTGTCTTCATGTCAGCAGAGAATTAGTCTGCATGTCATAGCAGAGAATCAGGCTTCACGTCAGCCACCACTGCAACAGTCCATTGACATATATTTAGGCCCAGCACCCAGGCAGAGGAGGGAGGTCCCGTAACAGAGAATCTGGCTTCATGTCAGCAGAGAATCAGTCTGCATGTCATAGCAGAGAATGAGGCTTCACGTCAGCCACCACTGCAACAGTCCATTGGCATATATTTAGGCCCAGCACACACACAGGCAGAGGAGAGAGGTCCCGTAACAGAGAATCTGTCTTCATGTCAGCAGAGAATCATTCTGCATGTCATAGCAGAGAATCAGGCTTCACGTCACCCAACATTGGAACAGTCCATTGGCATATATTTAGGCCCCGGCACCCAGACACAGGAGAGGTTCATTCAACTTTGGGTAGCCTCGCAATATAATGGTAAAATGAAAATAAAAATAGGATTGAATGAGGAAGTGCCCTGGAGTCCAATAATATATGGTTAAGGGGAGGTAGTTAATGTCTAATCTGGACAAGGGACGGACAGATCCTGTGGGATCTATGCCTGGTTCATTTTTATGAACGTCAGCTTGTCCACATTGGCTGTAGACAGGCGGCTGCGTTTGTCTGTAATGACGCCCCCTGCCGTGCTGAATACACGTTCAGACAAAACGCTGGCCGCCGGGCAGGCCAGCACCTCCAAGGCATAAAAGGCTAGCTCTGGCCACGTGGACAATTTAGAGACCCAGAAGTTGAATGGGGCCGAACCATCAGTCAGTACGTGGAGGGGTGTGCACACGTACTGTTCCACCATGTTAGTGAAATGTTGCCTCCTGCTAACACGTTGCGTATCAGGTGGTGGTGCAGTTAGCTGTGGCGTGTTGACAAAAGTTTTCCACATCTCTGCCATGCTAACCCTGCCCTCAAAGGAGCTGGCATTGACACAGCTGCCTTGGCGACCTCTTGCTCCTCCTCTGCCTTGGCCTTGGGCTTCCACTTGTTCCCCTGTGACATTTGGGAATGCTCTCAGTAGCGCGTCTACCAACGTGCGCTTGTACTCGCGCATCTTCCTATCACGCTCCAGTGCAGGAAGTAAGGTGGGCACATTGTCTTTGTAGCGTGGATCCAGCAGGGTGGCAACCCAGTAGTCCGCACAGGTTAAAATGTGGGCAACTCTGCTGTCGTTGCGCAGGCACTGCAGCATGTAGTCGCTCATGTGTGCCAGGCTGCCCAGGGGTAAGGACAAGCTGTCCTCTGTGGGAGGCGTATCGTCATCGTCCTGCCTTTCCCCCCAGCCACGCACCAGTGATGGACCCGAGCTGCGTTGGGTGCCACCCCGCTGTGACCATGCTTCATCCTCATCCTCCTCCACCTCCTCCTCATCCTCGTCCTCCTCGTCCTCCAGTAGTGGGCCCTGGCTGGCCACATTTGTACCTGGCCTCTGCTGTTGCCAAAAACCTCCCTCTGAGTCACTTCGAAGAGACTGGCCTGAAAGTGCTAAAAATGACCCCTCTTCCTCCTCCTCCTCCTCCTCCTCCTGGGCCACCTCCTCTTCCATCATCGCCCTAAGTGTTTTCTCAAGGAGACATAGAAGTGGTATTGTAACGCTGATAACGGCGTCATCGCCACTGGCCATGTTGGTGGAGTACTCGAAACAGCGCAACAGGGCACACAGGTCTCGCATGGAGGCCCAGTCATTGGTGGTGAAGTGGTGCTGTTCTGTAGTGCGACTGACCCGTGCGTGCTGCAGCTGAAACTCCACTATGGCCTGCTGCTGCTCGCACAGTCTGTCCAGCATGTGCAAGATGGAGTTCCACCTGGTGGGCACGTCGCATATGAGGCGGTGAGCGGGAAGGCCGAAGTTACGCTGTAGCGCAGACAGGCGAGCAGCAGCAGGATGTGAACGCCGGAAGCGCGAACAGACGGCCCGCACTTTATGCAGCAGCTCTGACATGTCGGGGTAGTTGTGAATGAACTTCTGCACCACCAAATTCAGCACATGCGCCAACCAAGGGATGTGCGTCAAATTGGCTAGTCCCAGAGCTGCAACGAGATTTCGCCCATTATCGCACACCACCAGGCCGGGCTTGAGGCTCACCGGCAGCAACCACTCGTCGGTCTGTTGTTCTATACCCCACCACAACTCCTGTGCGGTGTGGGGCCTGTCCCCCAAAAATATGAGTTTCAGAATGGCCTGCTGACGTTTACCCCGGGCTGTGCTGAAGTTGGTGGTAAAGGTGTGTGGCTGACTGGATGAGCAGGTGGAAGAAGAGGAGGAGGAGGAAGCCGAGAAGGAGGAGGTGGCAACAGGAGGCAAAGAATGTTGCCCTGCAATCCTTGGCGGCGGAAGGACGTGCGCCAAACAGCTCTCCGCCTGGGGCCCAGCTGCCACTACATTTACCCAGTGTGCAGTTAGGGAGATATAGCGTCCCTGGCCGTGCTTACTGGTCCACGTATCTGTGGTTAGGTGGACCTTGCCACAGATGGCGTTGCGCAGTGCACACTTGATTTTATCGGATACTTGGTTGTGCAGGGAAGGCACGGCTCTCTTGGAGAAGTAGTGGCGGCTGGGAACAACATACTGTGGGACAGCAAGCGACATGAGCTGTTTGAAGCTGTCTGTGTCCACCAGCCTAAATGACAGCATTTCATAGGCCAGTAGTTTAGAAATGCTGGCATTCAGGGCCAGGGATCGAGGGTGGCTAGGTGGGAATTTAGGCTTTCTATCAAATGTTTGTGAGATGGAGAGCTGAACGCTGCCGTGTGACATGGTTGAGACGCTTGGTGACGGAGGTGGTGGTGGTGGTGTTGGTGGTACATCCCCTGTTTGCTGGGCGGCAGGTGCCAACGTTCCTCCAGAGGCGGAGGAAGAGGCCGAGGCGGCAGCAGCAGAAGAGGCCGAGGCGGCAGCAGCAGAAGAGGTAGCAGGGGGAGCCTGAGTGACTTCCTTGGTTTCAAGGTGTTTACTCCACTGCAGTTCATGCCTGGTCATGCAGGTTGTGCTCAGGTTCAGAACGTTAATGCCTCGCTTAAGGCTCTGATGGCACAGCGTGCAAACCACTCGGGTCTTGTCGTCAGCACATTGTTTGAAGAAGTGCCATGCCAGGGAACTCCTTGAAGCTGCCTTTGGGGTGCTCGGTCCCAGATGGCGGCGGGCAGTAGCAGGCGGAGTCTCTTGGCGGCGGGTGTTCTGCTTTTGCCCACTGCTCCCTCTTTTGCTACGCTGTTGGCTCGGTCTCACCACTGCCTCTTCCTCCGAACTGTGAAAGTCAGTGGCACGACCTTCATTCCATGTGGGGTCTAGGACCTCATCATCCCCTGCATCGTCTTCCACCCAGTCTTGATCCCTGACCTCCTGTTCAGTCTGCACACTGCAGAAAGACGCAGCAGTTGGCACCTGTGTTTCGTCATCATCAGAGACATGCTGAGGTGGTATTCCCATGTCCTCATCATCAGGAAACATAAGTGGTTGTGCGTCAGTGCATTCTATATCTTTCACCGCTGGGGAAGGGCTAGGTGGATGCCCTTGGGAAACCCTGCCAGCGGAGTCTTCAAACAGCATAAGAGACTGCTGCATAACTTGAGGCTGAGACAGTTTCCCTGGTATGCATGGGGGTGATGTGACAGACTGATGGGGTTGGTTTTCAGGCGCCATCTGTGCGCTTTCTGCAGAAGACTGGGTGGGAGATAATGTGAACGTGCTGGATCCACTGTCGGCCACCCAATTGACTAATGCCTGTACCTGCTCAGGCCTTACCATCCTTAGAACGGCATTGGGCCCCACCATATATTGCTGTAAATTCTGGCGGCTACTGGGACCTGAGGTAGTTGGTACACTAGGACGTGTGGATGTGGCAGAACGGCCACGTCCTCTCCCAGCACCAGAGGGTCCACTAACACCACCACGACCATGTCCACGTCCGCGTCCCTTACTAGATGTTTTTCTCATTGTTATGGTTCACCACAACAACCAAAATTTTATTTGGCCCAATGTATTGTATTCAAATTCAGCGGGATATAAATTTGATGCCTAGTATTTAGGCGCTGGGTGACCGGTATGGATTTACTAACAGAATTAGACTTGGAAATGCACAGTAGCGTGTGTGTGAAGTTATTCTGAATGACCCTATGTGCACCTTGAATATTATATACCCTTTTAGGGATAGATTTCAAATAGCTCTGATATAGCAGGAACCACTAAATTATGAAATTGCTAAATTGGGAATTGTACTTCAACCCAGAACAAAAAATGTGCTTTGACGGACACTAAATAACTTTCCCAGCCACAACAGGACAGCGGTAACGAGAGATTTAGCGGGATATAAATTTGAGGCCTAGTATTTAGGCGCTGGGTGACCGGTATGGATTTAGTGACAGAATTAGACTTGGAAATGCACAGTAGCGTGTGTGTGAAGTTATTCTGAATGACCCTATGTGCACCTTGAATATTATATACCCTTTTAGGGATAGATTTCAAATAGCTCTGATATAGCAGGAACCACTAAATTATGAAATTGCTAAATTGGGAATTGTACTTCAACCCAGAACAAAAAATGTGCTTTGACGGACACTAAATAACTTTCCCAGCCACAACAGTACAGCGGTAACGAGAGATTTAGCGGGATATAAATTTGAGGCCTAGTATTTTGGCGCTGGGTGACCGGTATGGATTTAGCGACAGAATTAGACTTGGAAATGCACAGTAGCGTGTGTGTGAAGTTATTCTGAATGACCCTATGTGCACCTTGAATATTATATACCCTTTTAGGGATAGATTTCAAATAGCTCTGATATAGCAGGAACCACTAAATTATGAAATTGCTAAATTGGGAATTGTACTTCAACCCAGAACAAAAAATGTGCTTTGACGGACACTAAATAACTTTCCCAGCCACAACAGGACAGCGGTAACGAGAGATTTAGCGGGATATAAATTTGAGGCCTAGTATTTAGGCGCTGGGTGACCGGTATGGATTTAGTGACAGAATTAGACTGGGATATGGCCAAAAAATAACCACACTATTGCTGGTTAAATGCACTTGGTGAAGGGCGCAGCTTGCCCCTGATGTAGTATATGGCCAAAAAATGAACAGACTATTGCTGGTTAAATGCACTTGGTGTCACAGCTTGACGAAACCACACTACTGAGGGTTAAATGCACTTGGTGACGGGCGCAGCTTGCCCCTGATGTAGTATATGGCCAAAAAATGAACAGACTATTGCTGGTTAAATGCACTTGGTGACGGGCGCAGCTTGCCCCTGATTTAGTATATGGCCAAAAAATGAACAGACTATTGCTGGTTAAATGCACTTGGTGTGATAGCTTGACCAACCACACTACTGAGGGTTAAATGCACTTGGTGACGGGCGCAGCTTGCCCCTGATGTAGTATATGGCCAAAAAATGAACAGACTATTGCTGGTTAAATGCACTTGGTGTCACAGCTTGACGAACCACACTACTGAGGGTTAAATGCACTTGGTGACGGGCGCAGCTTGCCCCTGATGTAGTATATGGCCAAAAAATAAACAGACTATTGCTGGTTAAATGCACTTGGTGTGACAGCTTCACCCTGATGTAGGCTTTAGCCAAAAAACAACCACACCATTGAGGGTTAAATGCACTTGGTGACAGGCGCAGCTTGCCCCTGATGTAGTATATGGCCAAAAAATGAACAGACTATTGCTGGTTAAATGCACTTGGTGTGACAGCTTCACCCTGATGTAGGCTTTAGCCAAAAAACAACCACACCATTGAGGGTTAAATGCACTTGGTCGCAGCTTGTGCTGGCGCACCACAAGACACAAAATGGCCGCCGATCACCCCAGAAAAAAGTGACTGACAAACGGTCTGGGCAGCCTAAAAACAGTGAGCATTTGAATTTCAACAGCTCAATGACCCACAGCTGCAAATTGATCAATAATCAAGTCCTTTGGAGGAGTTAATCTGCCTAATCTCGCCCTACTGTCGCAGCCGCAACCTCTCCCTACGCTAATCAGAGCAGAGTGACGGGCGGCGCTATGTGACTCCAGCTTAAATAGAGGCTGGGTCACATGGTGCTCTGGCCAATCACAGCCATGCCAATAGTAGGCATGGCTGTGACGGCCTCTTGGGGCAAGTAGTATGACGCTTGTTGATTGGCTGCTTTGCAGCCTTTCAAAAAGCGCCAAGAAAGCGTCACAAAAGCGCCAAGAAAGCGACGAACACCGAACCCGAACCCGGACTTTTACGAAAATTGAGCATATTGGAGATGCGACAAGCTTTTATGGCTAGAGTGTTGCTGAAAACAGTTTGAAAGAACAATATTGGAGATAGAGAGTGCAGGGGGAGTGCAGGGAGACTGCAGGGAGAGTATATAGCCGTCTGCATCATTCTAGTGCACCAACATTCAGAGTTAGGCCTCATTCACACGTCAGTGTTTTGGTCAGTGATTTCCATCAGTAATTGTAAGCCAAAACCAGGATTGGAGCCTCCGCAGACATAAGATACAAGGTATAAAGATCTGCACCTGGTCTGTGTTTAGAGTTGTACCTGGTTTTGGCTCAAAATCACTGATGGAAATCACTGTCTGAAAACTGTCAATGTGAATAAGACATTAATCTGTTATTTTAGTCATACAGTTACTGTACCTCAGTATTAAAGGCAGGCGTAATATATCGTCATGTTTATCACATTCTAGTGCACCAACAATCAGAGATAATCCATTATTTTAGTGATACGTTTACTGTACCTCAATATTAAAAGGGTTGTGTCACTTCAGCAAATAACATTTATCAGACAGGGAGTGGATACAAGGCATTTACTAATGTATTGTTATTGTCCATATTGCTTCTTTTGCTGATTGGATTACATTATACACTGCTCATTTCCATGCACCAGCCTATTTGAGCTCCCACTGTCCCTCTCACTAGATAGGCCAGCACTATTTCCTATAGTGTGCAAGCACAGCCACCACTGCTGGATTGCAGGGTGGTCATAACCATGGAAACGAGCAGTGCATAATGTGATGGAAAAATGAATCCAGACAGCAAAGGACACAATATAGATAATACATTAGTAAATGGCTTGTTTTAATTTTCTGTACATGATAAATGCCACTTGCTGTAGTGACACAACCCCTTTTAAGACAGGTGCAATATATTGACGCATGCATTACCGTGCAGTGCACCGACATTTATAGCTAATCCGTTCTGTTAGCTATAGCATTATGTTGCATCCGTATAACTGGCAAGTGTAATTTATTGCCCTGCACAAAACTGCAGTGGAGCAAAATTTATCATAGCTAATACCTTCTGTCAATGATACAGTTGTTATACACTATGGCCAGCAGACAGTTGCCTGGGCAAATGTTGCTGTAAATGGCACAATTTGCAAAAGAAAAAAAAGAGGGGGGTGTTAGCAGCCACAGCAAAAGCTCAGAGCTACCACTGTCATCCAGTCCAGCTTTACTGGAATGGTCGACTTGCTCTTCAACATCATCTCCAGTGACAACAAATACACTGAGCCAGGCATTGGTGGGTTCCTCTGACACCACACTTAGATGGCACAACCCAGGAACGGCCTTTATGACCTCACCTGTCCTTAACCTGCCTCTTGCTTCTACTGCTCCATCTGTTAGCCAACTAATGTACAGGTGAAACTCGAAAAAATTTGAATATTGTGCAAAGTTCATTTATTTCAGTAATGCAACTTAAAAGGTGAAACTAACATATGCAAAGCGAGATATTTCAAGCCTCTATTTGGTATAATTTGGATGATTATGGTTTATGAAACCCTAAAATCTCAATTTTGAGGTACCCTTTGCTCAGGGGGTAGGGATTAATTAGCTGACTAGAGTGTGACACTTTGAGCCTAGAATATTGAACCTTTTCACAAAATTTTAATTTTAAGCTGCATTAATGCAACTCCTTTTAATTTGCATTACTGGAATAAATTGACTTTTGCACAATATTCGAATTTTCCGAGTTTCACCTGTATACCACCAGCTCTTCTCTGCTTTTCAGAGATGATAAGTTTTGTGAGGACAGTCAGCAGTTACAGGCCAGCCCAGACTTTGAGAGGTCCACTGCGGGCTACTTTACACATGCAACTACCAATTATAGCAGTCAGGTGGGAGCACATGTTGCAAGAGGTTAGGGACATATGCAAGAGACAAGTGATTGTGACACAAGTGTCAACCAAACGTTTGTAAATGATGATGTAGCCGATTGTAAGTAGGAGCCGGGTGAAGAGGGGGCATCATCATCAGGGAGCAAGGGTGGAAGGGTGCCTGCGAAACAGCAGGTAAAAAGCAGTGGGAGATCTGTAGTCAAATGCTGGAGGGGTACACCATCTGCTAATCGGGAGACTACCTCTGAGGAACACACTAGCAGTGCATGGGTTCATAAAAGCAGCACCAGGCAGGCATCACACAAGGGTGGAGGGAAAATGGCATACTTGGCAGTGTGAGAATTTTTCACCAGGTCACTGGGGGCATTCGTGTGGCAGTATGCAGGATGTGTGGACAGAAGGTGAGGCGCGACTAGGTGCTAATGTTGACACAATAGCCCTGCATCAACACATGGAGCATCACCATAAAGTGGAATAACCGTGTCACTCATTTAGTGTTACAGCCTGATACAACCACTGCATTTCCCACCAGCCCCCTCTCAAGCAGTCAAGTCTTTTCAAAGTCAGCAGAGGAAAGCTGCCATTCCTTTCCATTGACTTTAATGTTGTCTATTGCTTCTGATGCTCCTCTTCCTCTTAATCCTAATCATTTGTTTTGACAGCAATTGTTCACCAAGGCGATTGCAAAAAGACAACAGTATACATTCATCCAACGACGCAGAAGCTCAACATGCACCTGGCCAAGCTGTTGGTACTACAGTCTTTCCCTTTCCATGTGCATTAGTTTACTCTGCACATATATAAGAACTGATAGCATGTGCCCACCGAAGGTGGAGAGTGCCAAGCCGACATTACTTTTCCAAAAAAGCTGTACCAGCTTTGTCAGTCGGCAGACTATGGGATGAAATATATAATTCCATGTCTCCACATGCTGAGAAGTATCATTGGCAAGGGGACAGAAGATTTGGTGCCTACACCTGAGCCGTGAGGATAATGAACTGGCAGAAGAGGAGGATGAGGAGGACATGAACACCCAGTAATTTTATACACAACTAGGTGGTTTATCTTCCCAAGCAACAAGAGGAACAGGAGGAGCTGGAGGGCGACGATGAAGATGACCCGGATGACCCCGACAGACCGTGGCAGTATGCAGTGGAGATGGTGGAAGGAAGGCCCTCCGAGTCCTTTGCACAAATTGACAGAAGCATGCTTTCTTGTTTGTAGGGTGACAGTTGCATTATCAGGATTCGGCAAAGGGATGACTACTGGCTATTCACATTGTTAGACTCTTACCACCGGTCAAAAATGGGGGCATTTTTTAGGCCATCTGAGAGGGATACAAATAAATGGACTACTGTAGAGACATGTTGTGTAGTCAATTGGTAGCTGCATATGAGCACCATCACCTGTCCAGGGCCGGCGTTAGGGTGGGGGGCAAACTGGGCAATTGCCCAGGGCCCCCATTGTCTAAGGGGCCCCCTGCTTCAGTGCTGCTGTTCAGCTGAACGTCTGAGGAAGCAAACGGGCGGACAGCTGAACAGCTGCACTTTACAAAGTAGTGTACGGTCTCCTCCCTCACATATAAGAGAAATCATTACCACAGTGCTGACAGGACCTGCGATAATGTCAGATGCAGGAGGCAGAGCTCAGCAGATAAGAGGGAATGAAGGACCTGCGATGACCTCACCATCATGTTACCAGAACAAGATGAGGAGCTCAGCAGTGCAGTAACGTAAAGAAGAAGAAGAAAACCAGCCATGCATGCAAAGAAGTATGGATTCAATATGGGAAATTCTGGGAGCTGTAGTCCTCTCCTCTTATACCTCCTGTTATGCAATATGAGAGTACATTACAAGAGAAGGTATGAGGAGAGGACTACAAGTCCCAGCATGTCCAGCTTGTTATGTAATATAAGAGTACATTACAAGAGGAGGTATAAGAGGAGAGGACTACATCTCTCAGCATGTCCAGGCCATTATTATATAATATCAGGGTACATTACAACACCCTGGATATGCTGGGAGTTGTATACCTCCTCTTATAATGTACTCTGATATTACATAATAACTGCTTGGATATGCTGGGAGTTGTAGACTTCTCTTATACTTCCTCTTGTAATATACATAGTAACATAGTACATAAGGCCAAAAAAAGTCATTTGTCCATCCAGTTCGGCCTGTCATCCTGCAAGTTGATCCAGAGGAAGGCAAAAAAAACAAAAAACTGTGAGGTAGAAGCCAATTTTCCCCAATTTAAGGGGATAAAAAATTCCTCCCGACTCCAATCGGGCAATCAGAATACCTCCCTGGATCAACGACCCCTCTCTAGTAGCTATAGCCTGTAATATTATTACACTCCAGAAATTCATCCAGGTCCCTCTTGAATTCCTTTATTGTACTCACCATCACCACCTCCTCAGGCAGGGAGTTCCATAGTCTCACTGCTCTTACCGTAAAGAATCCTCTTCTATGCTTGTGTACAAACCTTCTTTCCTCCAGAGGCAGAGGATGTCCCTCGTCACAGTCCTGGGGATGAATAGATGATGGGAGAGATCTCTGTACTGACTCCTGATATAGTTATACATACTAATTAGATCTCCCCTCAGTCGTCTTTTTTTAAAGTGAATAACCCTAATGTTGATAATATTTCAGGGTACTGTAGTTTCCCCATTCCAGTTATTACTTTAGTTGTCCTCCTCTGGACCCTCTCCAGGTCTGCTATGTCTGCCTTGTTCACAGGAGCCCAGAACTGTACACAGTACTCCATGTGTGGTATTACTAGTAATTTGCAAACCATTATCTTATTGGCCTTTGGCAGCAGCTGCCTGACACTGGTTTTTGCAGTTTAGTTTGTTGTTTATTAAAATTCCTAGATCCTTTTCCATGTCATTGTTACCCAGTGTTTTACCATTTAGTATGTACGGGTGACTTGCATTATTCCTTCCCATGTGCATAACCTTACATTTGTCAGTGTTAAACCTCATCTGCCACTAATCTGCCCAGGCCTCCAATCTATCCAGATCCCTCTGTTGTATGGGGATACTATGGGGGCCATTTGATGTCCATGGAGCACTATGGGGGACATTATATATAGTGTGTGGTCACCGCAGGGTTTGGGATGTTAAAAAAAATTGATTTAATTCATTTTTAATGGTTGTTTTTAACAGCTATTCAAAACGGATGCAAAACAGCAATGCATTTTTTTTTAAATTACAGTCAGAAAAATTGATGCACATACAGATACAAAATGACCATTAAAAACTAAGTGTGTCAGTTTTTGAATGTAAGAATGTAGTCCACTGGTGAACTGAGTTAGCATTAGACCAGATTTGTCCACAGAGTGATGCACCTGGTCAGACACACTTTTAGATATAGAAAAATGGCATAAAACTTTGATAAACAGATAACTTTAGATAGCCAGTGTGAATCTAAAGCTCCAGCCACTTTCCCTGAGAGACCCTTTGGCCCAAATGCCATATTTTCCATCTATATGCTTATGTTGCACATATGGTAAAAGTATGGTCAATAATTCCAATGTGCGAAGGGAGCGGGCTGGGTGAAAACAGAAGTGATTTTATTAAACATGTTCTGGAATGAACAAACACATAACCTTTAGTATATGGGGATACAGGAAATGTAGCAGTAAATCCTGTTCTCCTATATTAATACACATCTCTATATTCAATAATACATTCTCAATAACAGGTATAACTTTCCTATAAGAGATATTAAACCATTAACATGAGAGTTGCTCTCAGATTCTTTAATCTGCATCACAGTAAACCAATAGTGCAGTATAATATCATAGAGTGACATCAGCTTCTATAGTAATCATTAGTGTTGAGCGCGAATATTCGAATTACGAATTTTTTTCTCGAATATCGCAATTTCGAGATTTCGCGAATATTTAGAATATCGTTCTATATATTCGCGAATTCGAATATTCGTATTTTTTTTTTTTTATTATAATATTTTTTTTCTTTCCCACTTCTCTAAAGTTGTTCTTACCTGTCCTTTGGATTCCTGGCTTCCTGGCTGCTCCAGTCAGTGGCGTTTTCAACTTACTGCTATATTCCATATTAGCTAAATTACAATCTAATCTATATGTGTATTTTACGAAATTTCGCAAGTTGCGATGCGAGTAATATAACACGAAATAATCGCATGAAGATTTCAATTTAGCACTGCTATATTCCATATTCTAGCCTAATATGGAATATAGCTGTGCTAAGTTAGCACTGCTGTATTCCATACTAGGCTAGAATATGGAATATAGCAGTGCTAAGTTGAAATCTTCATGCGATTATTTCGTGTTATATTACTCGCATCGCAACTTGCGAAATTTGCAAATGTTCTTAATATTGCTCTAACTTCGTCTTTTAGAATATTACGAATATTCTAAAAGACGAAGTTAGAGCAATATTACGAAATTTCGTAAAATACACATATAGATTGTAATTTAGCTTATATAGTGCTATAATCCCTTTTTTTTCCTCTAATTTTTTTTGCCTCTTCTGAACTTAAGTTTTGTAAAATATGTACACTGTTAAAAAATATTACTATAGCAGTATATTAGCTTAAATACAATCTATGTGTATTTTACGAAATTTCGTAATATTGCTCTAACTTCGTCTTTTAGAATATTCGTAATATTCTAAGAGACGAAGTTAGAGCAAATCACGAAATTTCGTAAAATACACATATTAGCCTAGCCATAGTCAATTAGCATAGGAACGTTGCCTTATACTATCAAGATAAATAATCGCAATACGCGAAAAAAAATTCGTATATTATTCGCGATAATTGGAATAATTACGAATATTCGATTTCGACGAATATAACACGAATATTCATTCGAATATTCGCGAAATATCGCGAAATCGAATATGGCACCTCCCGCTCATCACTAGTAATCATAGTCACTACATATTAGTACCATGTGAAACCTCATTCTACTTCACTAGCACTTGTGCATATTTTATATCCTCACACTGCATCACAGCAGCCTTAGCTGATTATAGGAATGTGTTTTACATCATTTTAGCCTATTTATGACTCTGAATTTGTGTTCCCTTACCTGGAATGAACAAACACATGACCTTCAGTATGGAGATACAGGAAATATAGCAGTAAATCCTGTCCTCCCATAAACCAAGATCTGCGTTATTCAGTTCCCCTTTGCTGTTTGTAGCTCTGCAATTCAAGCTTTCGCTCTGCTGCCATCTACTGGTGGTTAATAGCAATGTCATGAATTTAATATAATACAGTCATACTTGTGGATTGTTGAAGCTAGACATTATATAGATATTTTTATTCTTATGGGGTGCCTATTTTTGACATCTTTTACACTTACACACAGTCTCAGCCTGACCCACGGGGAAACATGTGAATCCACCCATGAGCGTCTGAGCAAGATGGACCCCTAATCACTCACCCCTTGCACAAGTGGCACATGGCACAGTAGAGTGACTGCACTACATACAGTATATATAAGCAGTGTACAACACCTCAACCATGTTGTTCATATAAAAAACTGGGTGGATTATTTAACAAACCACCCAGTTTATTATATTATACACGATCAGATGGCTGAGATGACTTCTAGGTACAGAGGTCCTCTCAAAGCCACTGCAGGGACCCCCATAATCAACCATGTGTGAGGAGATAATATTTGCATTGCATTTGCACTGTGCTAATATGTAATAAGGCAGCTATATCAATCTTACTGCACCTGGATTGTGGCTTGATTTGCCCCCAAATTTGTGTGTGCAAATTTGGGGGACAACTTCTGCAGCACATCTTTACTTATGGCGCTGTCTTAGGGCTCGTTCACATGAGTGTATTTTGCGTTTCGTATAAGGGACTTTTTTTGCATTCCGCATACAGTCCGTATACAGAACCATTCATTTCAATGGGTCCGCAAAAGATGCAGACAGCACTCTGTGTGCTGTCCACATCCGTTGCTCTGTGCTCTGTTCTGTGGCCCCACAAAAATTATGAGTCCTGTCGTATTCTTGTATGTTTTGCATATAAGAATAGCCATTTTTATAATAGGCCTCCTGTTCCGTTCCACAAATTGCAGAAGGCACACGGGCAGCATCCGTTTTAAGCGGATCAGCAATTTGTGGACCGCAAAAACTGCACGGTCGTGTGAACGAGCCCTTAGACAGTTTTTGGTGCATGTTTTGGACAAAAGTATACCAGCTCCAAGGTGATATAAAAAGTAGTGCAACTTTCTGGTAGCATAAAGCTCTATGGTGCATTGTGTTACATCTTCCCTTTACCACTTTGTAAAACATCAAGATTTAAATACAAATCTAAAATCCTAAATTTAGCACAAAATAAAATTGGGGCAGGCAAAAGATAAATCATAATATGCTGTATCTGTACCAATTTTGTTTGTTTGTTAGGCTGTGCTCTATTGCAATAAATTGATAGCAATGTGTGTATTTATAGATTATGTTTTATTGTGATCTTCATAGTCTGTACTTTCTTGTGATTACATTGTTGATGTTTTCAAAGCCTTACCCTGTCAATTAAGGTTCGGAGCAAGGCAGTTGCAGGATAGTAGAGCCTCTAGGTATAATGGCAATGCCCCTGGTGCTCCTAAAGGCTCATTTGCATATATTAAAACATAATTTTTTCAGCAATGTGGGCATATGAACATGGGCCCAGAACAGATGCCTACAGCTGCTAAGCGCACAAGCAACCAGTCAGCCAGTTTCATAGGTAAAAACCTACTGACAGATACCCTTTAATGGTAATAAATATATGTATGTAAAGATATAGCATTTTATTATGCAACAAGACAATATCTTATGCATACTTTTCAAGCATTTTGGATATTTTGACACAAAGTTCTTTTGTTCAAATATGCTGTGTCTTTTGGCCAGAGCTTTTTTAATCAAAAAAACATTGCGGCCAGCTGTAACATGTTGGCCAATAGAAAACATTTCATTTTTTGTAGTGGTATTTTAATTTTTCCCCTTTGCCTTTTTTTAAACTGAGGCATACTTTGGCTGTGGCATTCTCCTATGAACTTTTCTATAGGAAATACGTTTGAAGAAAAAAAAACACAAGTGAAATGTGAGACTAAAATGCATTTCTGGCATTTTTTTATAAGCCAAAAAGCAAACAAATAAGAACAATGTGAGGAAACACGGTTATAAAGCTTTAAGTTATACTAGGCGTACAATTCACTTATGAAATGGATTGTTTAGACTTGGCTTTTGTGGGCATACCCCTACCAGTAACACTAGATGTGAGGTTTGTGGATCCAGAATGCTGCTGTCTTCACTAGCTATCATAAACTAGCATGGCTTTAATCCTTTACTTTTTTCCTATTCTTATAGAGTTCATGTGGGTTCTATCCTCCCTCTCCACACTGATGTTTCCTTTATGTGTGATCTCTTCCCCTCTCCCCTTGCACATTATGGGTGCTACCTTTATACAATTTGTGTTGTGTACAATTTCCTCTCCTTTTATGTTATCTCTGTGGTGCTACTGTGAACAGAGGACGGGTACAGCAGAGCAGATTATGTCAGCCCTGAGCCTACAGCTTCCTCGGGCCGTGTGCTGTTTGATTTATTTAAAAAGCCACAGCACAGCCTGATATATAAATGAGTTGCATATACTCTACAGAAGCACAATGGTAGGGAATTTTTAATTGAGACCATATAGAAAGTTTTTTGATTTTGCATTTGAGAAGCAAATAAACAATGAAACGCTACAGTAAACTTTTGGATTTATAGTTGATAATAGGGCAAGATAGTTACTGGTTCATAAGTGTCTCACTTGTCCATTAATA